>NC_140939.1:105428698-105816198 GCF_014529385.1 Adiantum capillus-veneris
TGAATCAAGAAACTCTACTTTCAATGAAGAATGGTTTGCTTGCAGAGATACCATTTGTAGATGGAACCAGAAAGCTAGCTCTGGAAAAGGTGGA
Organism: Adiantum capillus-veneris; assembly: GCF_014529385.1. Taxonomy (NCBI): domain Eukaryota; kingdom Viridiplantae; phylum Streptophyta; class Polypodiopsida; order Polypodiales; family Pteridaceae; genus Adiantum; species Adiantum capillus-veneris. Next base: position 105,428,793 of record NC_140939.1, read on the forward strand.
CATTGATTTATTGCAGAATCCAGATGCTCAGATTTCAGACACAATTATCTATGCTTGTCTTAAGTAAGTGTTACTATCTTGCTAGCTTTGAAAACTCAGATAATAGGTTTGCTAACTCAGGTAGAGTCTCTGCAGCCTGATCAAAAGTCAACTCCCATTGCACACTCACACAGAGGTGTTTCTCCTTGATCCACAAATGTCTGTAATTATTAGACAAAAGAATAGTCCATCTGGGACCTTTGAGAGCTGGTTTCGCCACTGTGCTATGCTGGAAGTTACTGTGATCATCTTCCCATATGAGAACAACCATCACTGGAGTCTCATATGCCTTGATGTTGACCAACCAACAGTGTGGGTGTTCAATTCAATAAAAGGAACCCACCCTGAAATTAGGTTGTAAGTGTTTTGTGTCAGAAAGTGTTTATTATAGATATCCATGTAAATTTGAAGCCTCATGCTAACATCTTGACATTGCTTTGTGCAGTTGTATAAAGAGGTTGTTGCTTGCCTATGGCAAGCTATGTGGAAGGTATGAACTATACAAGGCCCCAATCAAAGAAGTACCTGTCCCAAATCAAACCGATGGGAATTCTTGCGGCTGGAGATGTCTTCTCCATGCAGAATATGTCCTGCAAAGCTACTTTGCATTAAAACCTTTCATGACTAAGGTACCCATTTGGCAATGCATTCAGTTAGTTTTGGTTTACTCTATAAAAGAATTCTCATCATGTGGTCTTTCAATTTTGCAGAGTGCTTTAAAAAACTACACATATGATTATTTACAAAGATACCGGGTAAGTTTAATACAACACCTGCTTACTATGTCTAGCCCTAGAGAGCTTGAAGATAGCGGCTTGGATGAGCGCACTATTGATCTTACAAAACATGACGTGCCACCACGACAAACCCCTACATCCGATACAGTGGAATCGCATCGGGCCGAGGGTGTCATATCAGCAGAAGATCAAAGAGTCGAGGATGAGGAAAGGACAAATGAGCATATGGAAGCTGCTAAGGTTCAATCGGAGGAGACAATGAAAGAGCCAAGTCAGCCAGTGGAACAGCCAAAAGAGCCTATGGCTGAAACCCAAGATGAGGAAAGCAGGCCTATAGATGAGCAAAAGGATATGGATGAGGAAAGCAGGCCTAGGGATGAGCAAAATGATATGGATCAGGGAATGATGTATGAGGCAAGCCGATCAACCTTGAATCAGGCAGAAAGGGCCATGGGGGAGACCCCTGATGAAGATTTGAATGATGACTATGAAGATAAAGCGGAGGAGAGCAACAACGACATGAACACTACAGAGACCCAGTATGGACCCTTGCTACCTGTAGATACGGTTGTTCCGGTAATGTCTATTCAAGTATGGCAAAATATGTTCAGCTTCTAACTACTTATATGTACTTGTCAACTTTTACAGAGGTTGATTATCTTGGACGTCAATGGATTGCTGCTGATGCGGGTGCCTCTCGGTGACAGAGGACCCTTTGAGGATTTGCAAACGTTTCGGATGGGAACTTGTCGAGTCGTGCTTTGTCCAGGAACCAAGGAGTTTATTGAGTTTCTTCTTCCACGCTTCAGAGTTGGCATATGGTCTTCAATGCAAAGGCAAAACTTATCGCCTCTAGTTGCAATAGTTTGCAGTGTATGCCAAGCTCACACGTCAGATTTTTCCTTTTTGTATGATCAAAGAAAATGCGTTACCGTTGAGGGCCACTACCACCCTAAAAAACCAGGATTACCTCTTTTGTACAAACCGTTTAGCCAAATCGGTGTACCCTTTGATGCAACTAATACACTACTAATTGATGATACTCCCGAAAAGGGAGAACTAAATCCGCTGGGAACAACTATCTCACCACCTTCTTTCGAGGGGCATTCCTTCGATTTTTACCTTGAAGACATTCTGATTCCATACTTACAGAAATTGTATCTCAGTCCATTGTTCACGGACGAGTTTGTACTTTCTAATGAATTAAGATGATTCTTCTATCTGTCTTTGTCTTGTCTAACATATATATATATATATATATATATATATATATATATATATATATATATATATAGAGAGAGAGAGAGAGAGAGAGAGAGAGAGAGAGAGAGAGATTTGACGTGGTAAAGAAATGTATTTCAAGCACACTTTTTCACAGGGCACAATTGAAAAATGAGATCAATAAACTTCATGTCTTGAAAGTCATTTGTATACACTTGGGTTTACAAGAATATCTGTTACATTGACACTACTTCAACCCGACGATCCAACTCTTTGCACAAAATATCTTTTTCTCTTCGCCGCATCACCTTACGGCCAGCTAAGAAAAAGGAAAAATCTGATAGTTCCTTGTCCATTGACTCTTCAATGATGTCATTTCGCAAATGCTGAAGACTGCAGAGCTCCCTTATTGTAACCACCAATAGTAGGCCATTCTCTTTATCAATCACTTCCACATCCACAGTAGGATTATCTTCCAAACCTGCAGAAACTTGGTCCATAGGAATGTACTTACCATTTAGCATTTGTGATCGCATATACCAAAATGAGAGTAATAGTGATTGGCTTGCAATCATGTACTTGACAACTAGAGTATCAAGCACGACCTCGCACCGTAAACCAATCTCTTCCTTTGCATACCATCCTTTGTCAAGAAGTTTGTCACAGGATGACTGCTGAAATGACTTGCACATGAACATAGTTTTTGTAACTCTGATGTTGTAGCTATGAAACAGCTCTATGAAGAGTGCAACAGGACAAAAGTTTGCAATTCTAACCAGTTTGGTAGGAATAGAGCTACGTAGAGACCTTTGTATATCCTTGTAGAGCTTACTTCGCATTGCCTCCACCATTGTTTCCTCGGGAACTGGCCAGTCCACAGTGTTCCAATCGGTCGGTAGAGGCAGTTTCACCAACATGCCATTCTTATTCCCTTAGCTGAGTTGGTAAAAGTGGTCATAAAAAAAGATTCCCTCATCAGCCAATCTTTTGCTGCTCCTCTCTGAGTACTGTAGAGAACCAATATGGGCATGTACAACATGGAAGAGGCCTATTATGCACTCCACAGGCTCCCATTGCTCATAAGAAGAGGGATAAACATCTGCAATATATATAAGAAGAGTTAAACTAAGAGTATCAATAAGTACAAATGACAAATCTAATGCAATTGAGTTGTGAAGAGTAGAGACATTACTCATAACAAGCGGGAGAAACATTGCAAAATATATAAGAAAAGTTATAATGAGAGTATCAGTAAGTTCACATGTCAAGAGTACTTACAATTGCAACGTGGTTGATGTATATTTGATACATTTCCACCATTTGCTATCACCTCTGGATGGGTAAACACATGCTGAACAAGAACTTCCTTTACAGATCTTTTGCCGATCTCAACTTTGAAATCCAACACCCTGGCCTTCCATGCTGAGCGGTAAACGTTGATACCACTAGACCTCTTGGGTCTTCTTGGTTGCATGAGGACCCATGAACCTTTGTTTATCCTTTGTCCAACCCATTGGTTGTCTGCACTTATTGAAGCTGGTATTGTAATTGAGGATATGCTACTACTTGGCCTTCTAGGCAAAGTGCCGTTGTTGTTTGTTGGTGTGAGAGACAGTAAACACCTTGAGGCTCTTGGGCGAGAAGACGTGGATGCCATAACTCTCAGAGAAAAGCTTTAGTGGAGGGAGATTCACTTTGAAAGCATTCTAATGGAGGGAAAGTGTTTTAAAATTCCAATATCTTGTGCGGGCTTAATGGTCACCCTCCAGTACGTTAATGACCATGAGAGAATATCAGAAGTGGGACCACACGCAAGCACCTAAAAGCTCGGTAAAAGGAAGGAAATTACTATGCTACAATCCTAGTTTCGTGAAATTTTTATGCTATTTTCCTATTTTTTGAGTCTTTCCAGGTACTTTCCTACGTAACGTAGCCTTCATGCTCATTGGACGCGCTCTATTTTTCTCTCTCTTCATATGGCCCTCCAAATGACCTCCAAAATTTCCTAATGGTTTGCAGTGGACTTGGTAGCTCTACAAACAAAGAAGCAACAGCAAGAGCAATAATTTAAAGAGGCAACCACCAATTTACAAGAATCTGCTTCCACAATACAAAGGCTATAGATCTAGCTAAATATTGCAAATACTCAGCTAGCATAGTTGGAAGCTCATTGCCAAGAGCAAAACACATTGCTAAAGCAGCTCAAAAACAACCCAACAGTGGCCACAATATACGGAACATATGAGGCCTATAAAGCTATGGAATAGAAGGTTCAAGACCTCAAAATGGAGCTAAAGCTAGATCAAATGCAGAGAAAAGAGCTCTCCATTGTTTTATGCAGCTGGAGGAAAGGTACCAAAAAGAAATTGAACAACTCAAAGAAGAACTGAGAAAAGCACAAGAGGCTACCAAGGCACATGTAACCACATCAAGGGAAGAACAAGCTGATTTGGCAATGAGAGATACGATCTGTGAGCTATGATTTTATTGGTGGACCCCAATTTGCCCATGCTATGCAGCCACATTCCCTCTTCCACTTTATCATTTTCCTCTTTCACACACTTCTCCACTCATCATCCCCACCTCTCTCACCACTCCTCTCTGCACCCTACTCACCTTCTTTTCAACCTTGAAGAATGAGAGAAACCATGGTGAACTCATGTCTCCTACACACACTTCCATTCAAAAATTGACCACCTAGTCTCATTTTTCCTCTTCCATATTACCCATATCTATCAAAAAAACCACAAAATTCCGCCTCTTCTCTTGAAAGATAGCACCATGTTGATTGATTACTCATATTCAATTGCCTTGGCTCCCAAGGAAGGTCAAGAGTGGAGAAAAAACGTACCGTCAAAGCTAGTGGACCGTCCACAAGCGTCAAAATTGACCCTACTCAAGACACTTGGAGCATCAACATTGTAAGAAATCCATATTTTCTTACCTATTAAGAGTTTTTTTCTTCCTTATTTGTATCCTACATGGATACTCCCATTGTAAATATCCAATTCCATTTGTAATCAATAAAAATACTAACTCTACTAATTTACTAACACTAACCTACTATGAAAAGTCCTATCACCTCCACTTCTCTCCTCTCTCTCTTCTTCATCTATCCCCACCAACTTCTTGATAATTCCAAGCAAAAGAAATTAGATAAGTGCTGAAAATCTAACCCAACCATGGTTAGAGGAGTAACCCTAACCCTCAAAATTTCAATAAAAGGAGGGTGTAGCTAGCACAAAAGGGAGAGCCATAAGCAAGAGCACTATGCTATAGCTTGAGAAGCCAAGCTCAACCTCTCTAGAAGGATCTCTTGAGTGGAAGCTCATTATCTTATGCATATGCATGTGTTGTATTAGGGGTGATTAGCAAGGGAACTCTATGCCATTGTAAGAGAGAGTGATCATTTAATTGAGAGTAGGAAATCTATCATTTCTCCTACTAGTGTGAGCCCAACATTTGTTGAATCAAGGAGGGTGGATTTGGACTAAGCTTGGATACTTTGTCTCTCTTCCAACGTGAAGTAATGGACAACAATGATGTGTAAGTGTCTTGGTGTTTTTTTAAGTTCTTGATAGCTTGTCTCTGGGTGTTGTCATCAATTTAGCCATGAATCCCACATACTATAAGAGGGCGACAGGGTGGAGAGGACTCCCCTGGCCTTAAGACAGCACGATTGGGGTGGCTTTTCTTGTGATATGTTGTGGTGTAATTTACTCAAGCTATGTTGAACAAATACTAATCTCACTTTGATTGGTCATGACAGATTTGTAAGAAGGTATTAATGCAACAAGAACCCCCTCCCCCTTCTCTCTCTTTCTTACATTTATAATTGTGTTTGCTTGATCACACTGCCGATACATTTCAAAGCAACCCGAGCACTCTCTCTCTCTCTCTCTCTCTCTCTCTCTCTCTCTCTCTCTCTACGCGTCCTAGTTCACATCCAAAACTAGGTGGTGTCCCAAATTTGTGTAGGGTTAGGTTGCGGGTTTGTGTGTGTGTGTGTGTGTTGTTTTTTTCCAACCCCAACCCAATTGAGGAGCACGGGATTCTAGAAGAGTGCTTAGAGGCCAATCTTCTTGTTGCCCGCCCCGGACCACCTCAGTAACAAGGGATTGTGCTATGATCTATCAAGAAAACCTTTAGAGGAAGTGCTCCATGGATTCTATGCTCGGGTGATGTTTTTGTTATCATATTACATGAAAACATTTGACGAAGCATTTTGTACGGGCTTCTTCACTTACAGATCCAAAATCTTTCGCCCCATCATTGGAAGGTTTGTTAGCTACTCAGTAGTCGAGCAGAGGAACAAAATAACCATGCAATTCATGTCAACATAGTACAAAGAACTTCACCTGAAGTACCAACAAGGTCTTGAGCAGCATGCCAAAAGGACTAAAGCAAGAAAGGCAAACCACTACTTAGCACCCTAAGTAGCTATGTCACGGACGACACAGGCAAGGAGGGGGGGAATGGTAGCTTCTCAGCTAACAAAGCCAAAAAAGAGCATAAAAGGACACCACTCTCAATTTTTATTCCGATTGATTGTATTAAAACCCTTTGCATTGATGAGAAATCCCACAAATTCCAAAAGCCGTTGTAATATTATTGATTGCCAATGAGTGTAAAGGGGTTGAGGGCTTCCAAATTTGTACTTTATGCAGTTCTTAAGCCTTTTTATTGAGCCCAAATAGCTATAAATCCATTCTTTAAACCTTGGCTAAGGTATAAAAGCCAACTTTGCAATTTTGACCTAGTTTTTTTTTATAATGAAAGTGAGTGTATGTTGTAGAATCTTTCTATGAGTCTATTGTTTCTTCAACTTTTCGTGTCTCTCTTGTACGGTGTTGCATTGCTCTTCTGAGCATACCGACGTGTTCGCAGGTGAAAGATCTTTCATTTAACGTGAGTTTCTCACGATGAAAATGTATTTTTAGTCATTCCTGTCTACAAGCTAGTTTCACTCCCTATGACAATACACGCACAAAAACTGGTTTTAGACTTTAGGAATAGATAAAGCACGTCCAGAGGAAGCTATAGAGTGCTTCGGAGGCCAAAACCAACTGAACTTAAATAGGCTATTTATCTTATGCGCGATTTTTTTTGAGTGTCAAAAATGACATTTGAGCACATGAGAGTGTTGAGGATACTTTGCTCATGCTAGGCACTAAGTTTTGCTGCATTCGGAGTCTCGTAGCTACACAAACTTTCCGGAATAAGGTTGGGATAAGGAAAGTAGCTTCTGATGTCTAACTAAGTTAGGTAGAATCTGCATAGACTTGGGTTTTCCAAGAGATTTAATTCTTTCTCCCAAAGGATCTAGCACAGTAATTCATGTTGATGCTCTATCTTTACCCTCTTGTAGGCACCATCAAAGTACATACATTGACCTTTTGATAGAACCTCAGGCTCAGGTTGGGGTAGAGCCTTGCTAGGCTGCACTTTTCTACTACAAATTTAAAGGCCAAGACTAACTGCTCTATAGACTTGAAACCCCTCTTGGTTGTAGTCATAGCCCTACTTGCAAAATATATAGGTCTCATCAAAAGTGTCTTTGGATCTTTTTGCATCAAGACTGCCCCTAATGCTTCACACCCAAGGCTAGGGTTGACGTAGAAGACCTCTTCCCAACAAGATTTCAAGACAGTAGGTAAAGAGCCCAAAATTACATTAACCTCCTCAAAACACCTCTCGCTACACTCTCATCTCATGCCACGGTTTGCCTGCGTGGTGAGCTACCGTAGTGTATAGATGGCCTCTGAGAGGAGGCAAATAAAGTAACTCAAATAGCATTACTTTTCTATAAATGATACCAATTGCTTCATGTTTTAAGGTGAAGGTAGAGCAAGGAGTGACTTCACTTTCTTGAGGTGAGCTTTTATTCCTCTTTCAGACACTACATGTCCCTAAAATGTCATCTTGGATTCTCCAATATGGCACTCATCCTTGTTGAGTTTCCCGAATAGGTGAGCCAATCATGTAAATCCCTCATCCACCTTGCTCAAGTGCAATGCCTTAGAGCTGTAGTTGCTAAAATTATCAATAAAAACTCTTATGGATTTACCAAAATATGGCTGGAAGACCAAGTTCATGAACCATTGAAAAATATTTGGGGCATTAGTTGGCCCAAATGGCATAACCCTATATGCAAAACACCTCCATGGTGTGATGAAAGTTGTTAACTATTGATCTTCATCTGTAATCTATATATAGAAATATCTGGACTACCCATCACACATAATATACCTCCTCATGCCCTACCACCTCACTCAAGATTTCATCTTGGAAATAAGAGAGGAAAATGATCCCTCTTTGTACCAACATTTAGAGGCTTGTAATCCATAGATACCCTCCATTTACCGTTTTTCTTAGGCATCACCACCACTGGAGACACCCACTTTGAATCCTCCACTGGATAAATGAACCCATACCTCCTTCAACAATGCATCTTGCTAAAACTAAATATGCTCCTTATCATCATGATGTCATGAGGGCATCTTGTATGCATACTAGTAGAATACCTTGTACACCTATTAGGAAATACATAGATGGTGGTCCCCAATACTTGACCATTCTAAACTCACTCATCTCATAGATAGAACCGTCTTCATTTCTCTTCCCATAGATATTTACATTATCTAGCCTTTGTTCCCCTATATATGTTTTCTTGTTGCTTCTGAAACCCTCGTTGGTATGCCAGGCATTGTTGCCCACAAGACCCACTATTCCAATTGCATTTTTTTTATTTTTTTGAGTATGTACAAGCCCTAGAAAAATCTAGAGTTTTATTGATGTGAAGTTTCTCTTTACTTTTCATTTTCTTTTCTTTTTTTTATGTGGCTCCTAGTTATGTACAACAAATGTGAAAGGGGGGTTGTGAAAGGCATGCATCACAAAGTAGCTTGGTCCATATTTTCCTTGCATCCTTTTGGTAAAGGTATTTTCACTGGTTTAACTGTCTTTGCCACTGACTTATACTTGCCCTCCAACCGTACATCAACACCTTGAGCATTTTTGAAATCCTCAATGACTTTGTACATTTCTATAGAGCATACTTTCACAACCTCATTCCCCATACACAAAATTTCAATCCACTAGAGACTTCAAGTCTTGCGTAGTATCCACAAATGAGCATGTAATGAACACATTATAATGCATTCTTCATCTTCTACCAAACCATTGCTCCTCAAACCTTTTTGTACACTATTTACATGTTAGTCGTTAACCCTGATTCAAGTCCTCACACTTTGTAAAGGAGATGGATCCATAGACTGTTAATCCTACAAAACTTGTAGAAAGCATCTCCTTTGTATATACATCATGTGATAAATTTTCTCTTCTTGTACCACTACAATCCCATGAGGTTAATCTCTAACCATTGACCGACCATGTATGGATCTTCTAAGTCTCCCACTTTTACTAGGGATTCAGTAGTTTCTCTTGCGCAATGACTCTTAGAGTAATAACTCTTGTGAGTGGTGTCAATTGCATATTCATCATCCAAGAAGCAAACCTGTTTTACTCCTCCTCTAGACTTGTAGCATCCAAACATGGCTTCATTACATTGCTTACCACCATAAACTTGTATTCCTTGTGCATAAAGTTTCTCCTTCAGCTTGCACATGGATAGCCTGAGTAAGAGACTGTCTCTTTCTCTTGATGAAGTCGATGATTTCTTCATGGAACTCCTTTGTTATGCCAAGGACCTCACCCTAGGTAAACTCAACCTTATTTTTCAAAACCCTCTCTTCCAAACCCTTTTTGAGATCTATCGCTGCCTCTATATCATACTGGAGTTTGTAAGTTGGACCCTTTGCTTTAGCTTTTATTGCTTCATTCTTCTTTTCTTTAGAATCTTCCTACATAGGCACTTCAGGGATAGGCATCTCTGGTGGAGAAATTTATCTAAGAGGCACTGTGTCATTTCTTCCTCCACTCCTCATGGATCTTTTTTAAAATCCTTCATCCTCATTCTCACATGTGCATTTCTCTTCATCAAAAACTGCTCGTTGGCCTTATATTGGCACTGTATGCATAAATCTATTGGATCATTCCTCTCTCTCTCTCTCTCTCTCTCTCTCTCTCTCTCTCTCTCTCTCTCTCTCTCTCTCTCTCTCTCTCTCTCTCTCCCCCCCCCCATGCTACCATTCCTCTATCCTCTCTCATCACTAATGCTCTCTCTTACCCTCATGCTCTTCCTCTTTCTCCTTCACCTTCACCTCTCTCATTGCCGAGTGAAATCATTTATAGGTGGTACCAAAAAGGAGTATCCTGGACACTCCTTTTGGTTGGGAGGGATCTTCTTGCTTAAATTCAAAATATGAGAGAAAAAAGTAAAAGCCTTCTTGGTAGGGGAGAAGGGAGGTGGCTGGAATGCCAAAAAGTAAATGGAAACAATAAAAAATATTATTAAGGCAATGGTGTGTCCAATTAACAACGCTGAATATTCTCTCTCCCCTCCACTGTGTTTGCATCTCTCCTATGCTTGTTCTCTCCCGCTCTAGCATGTTCCACAATGCAATTTGCAGGCCTGCTGTCTCTCTCTCTCTCTCTCTCTCTCTCTCTCTCTCTCTCTCTCTCTCTCTCTCTCTCTCTCTTTGTGTGTGTGTGTGTGTGTGTGTGTGTGTGTGTGTGTGTGTGTGTGTGTGTGTGTGTGTGTGTGTGTGTGTGTGTGTGTGTGTGTGTGTGTGTGTGTGTGTGTGTGTGTGTGTGTGTGTGTGCGTGTGTGCGTGTGTGTACTATGTTGGTGCTATAATGATCTATAACCTAAGACGCATAGTTTCCTCATAATTGCCTCCACATGGAATCTCATGGTGAACAGAAAGGCAATACAGGTTGTCTATCTTCCTCCATTGTCTATCGCACAACACATCCTGAGGGAACTTATGCCGCATCCATAGAACTATTGCCTTGCAAAGAAGAGGGAACAAAGAAGCTTTGACAATAGGATGGCACGGAGGCGTGAGGATGGTGACATTGATGAGTGAGAGGCAAACAAAATTTGCAGGGCAATCTCTTGATGCTAGCGCAAATAAACAAATGGGTTCTTTGAGGGCCTTCAAATGAAGATTCTACAACTACTCTATCATTCAACGTTTTTAGTGTTGCAGTACACATCAGAGACAATTGAGAGAGTCATTTTCTCTAACATTTTTCATACATTATCTGAGTTGAAGACACCCCATTCAAATAATGAATTATTTTTTAAGCCGGCTACTGTCATGACATCCCTCTATGGCGCATGTAGTGGCAACAATGAAATGAGCAGTAGAGATATTTCCAAAGCCTTAAGCTTCCATCAAAGGAATGACAGTGATGCCAATGCTTAGCTGCATCATGAAGCAGAGGAGGGGTCAATTCCCTTGGATGCTTGTCACCATCAAATGCACAAGGCAAGTAGCATCACTAGCAAAATTAAGGAAATCATCTTTTAGTTTTAGTTGGTAGAAACCCGCATCTCCCCAAACAAGAAAGATGTTGTTCGAAAGAAGATAGGCAAGAGGGCACATGTGCTACATCTAGTTCATCTACTTGATTTGACTCAGGTATATCCCCATAAACATGTTTAGAGTGTGTAGTAGCGGTTTACTAAGTGCTTGACCATGCTTCCAAATGTGCTACATCTAGTTCATCTACTCGATTTGACTCAGGTATATCCCCATAAACATGTTTAGAGTGTGTAGTAGTGGTTTACCAAGTGCTTGACCATGCTTCTAAATGTTTTCAAGTACCTGATAGTTCATTACATAGCTTTGCAAGTGATTACCTCACTGAACCATGCTCTATAGTGCTTGAGAGACTTTTACAAGTGATTACAAGTACAAGTGCCTCTGAGTGGTTCATAGTGCTTCCAAGTAATTCCATGTCATTTCATGTGCATCTAATTGTTTCCATGTGCTTCTGAGCGCTTCCACGTGCTTCTAAGTGCTTCGTAGTGATTTTAAGTCCTTATAGTGATTTTAAGTCACTTCCAGGTGTAACTAAGTGCTTTTGAGTGCTTCTAGGTGCTTGTGAGTACTAAAGATTGCTTCATAGTGATTCTAAGTAGCTGATGTAGTTCATTCTCAGAAACCTCATTCACATTTTCAGATGTCTTCACACTCTCTTCCTCCATTGATAGCATCTTATCTATCACAATTGTCATCAAACATTCCAGATACTTCTTCAACCTGTAACCATTAACATGGTATTTATGTTATGCACCACCCAAATCTACCAACTGATATGTCCCATTGTCAAACTTGTTCACAACAATAAAAGGACCTTCCCACTTAATTTGAAACTTTTTTTGAAAGGTATTGTCTAACTTACTATTGTATCACAAAACAAGATCACCTTTTTTAAATTCCCTTATCCTTTACATACTCATTAGCCTTTATCTGAGCTTTCTTTGACACTTCTTCATAGTAGCTCAAAGCCAGAAGTTTGTCCAACTGCAAACATTGCAAGTCCAATAACCTTTTCTGTCAAGTATTTCTTTGCTCTTCATCTCCCAAAGACAACAGTTTAAGCGCAGGAATCTCCACTTCATTTGGGAATTAAGCTTTCTTGCCATAAACCAAGTGGTAAGGAGAAAACTATGTGCTCGTTTTGATAGCAGTTCTATAGGCCCATAATGCACAAGGCAAGTTTAAATCCCAAGTTTTTCCATGTGTCTAGGTCATTTTTGTCAAGATTCTCACCAACTCTCCATTGAATCTTTCATTGAGACCATTGCATTGTGGATAATAAGGAGAATTGTACATGTGTTGTATGTTGAGCTTTTTGCACAAGAAATCAAACAACTATCCTCTAAATCCCAGTCCTCTATAAGAAAGTAGTTCCAATGGCACACCAAACTTGGAGTATATATGTTCATATACAAACTTTCCCATTTCCTTACCGGTAATTTGTTTGACAGCTTTAGCTTCTTCCCATCATAAAAAATAATACATTGCTCTCAAAATGTAAGCATTTCTTTTACCAGTTATGGGTAATGGTCCAATAGCATCAAGACCCCATTTTTCAAACACATCAAAAGCTAGAATTGTCTTTCGTAATTCAAACTTCAAAATTCTCTTTCCCATTTTTCGATAAGATAAACAAGATTTGCACCAATGGTTAACATCCCGTTGAATACTTGGCCGCACATAGCCTTCTTGCAAAATCGTATGTAACATAATCTTCATGGCAAAATGGTCTCCACAAGATTCCTTATGATTTTCTTCCAAAATCTTGTAGATTTCTTCTTGCCAGGGCACACGACGCAATACTAAATCACTTCCTATAATGTAAAGAACATCATCAAGCATTTTATACTTTCTAGCTTTTCTTATAAAAGCATATTTTTTGGATGATGGTAGACTCTCAGGTAAAACACCTGTCAACAAAAAATCCACCTCCTTTGATAAAACTTCCCTTCCATGATATAAAGGGGCATTAGCCTTCAGCACAAACACACAAGTGATCATTTCTTGGGCAGCGTCATGAGCTTCTTCATCTTGAGACCTTTCAATATGCTGCAAACTTCATGCTTCAAACTTTTTGAGTAACAATTTCACCTTAAAGTTTAAATTTTTCAATTTGGGATTCTTATTCTTCCATTATCCCAATACTTGCTTCACACCCAATAAGGATCTCCTTTGATTTGTATGCGTCTAATTCCCAACTATAAACAAATGTGCAAGCCACCACTCTACTTCATCGTTACTTTTTGCATCAAGTTTCAGCCCTTGTTTCCTTACAAGATTTTCCTTGTGCATCATAGATGACAATTCCTCTAGAAGCAACATCATGTCTTCTTTAATAAGAGCCATCAAAACATAACAATAAAGCATTCGATATGTCAAGAGGTTCCACCTTCTTTCATTGCACCACCTCTTCCTTCACCAAAACACGAGTCTCTTTATAACTGAGTAAATATGCCAAGGTAGCCCAAGTACTCTCTTCCACCAAAAAAGTGAACTGAAATTCTTGCAGTTCAATAACCATTTCATCACTGTCTTTCATGCATTTGAGTTATTAAATAGTTGAGGAAGCAATGAATAACTAGTGAGAAAACTTAAAGACTTTTGTCATAGGTAATGCCTGAATCGTCTCCAAGCATAAACCATACTGATCATCACCAATTCAATTTCCCAGTAATGTCTTTCATGAGGAGTCTTCACCTTGCTAGCATAATGAACACGTTTCATATACTGAGATTCATTCCCTCTTTGCAATAGCATAGCCCGAATGGCATCATCTCCAATTGATGGGTTAACATAGAATTCCTTTTCCCAATCAGGAGATTTCATAATAGGTAGTGTACTCAAAACTTCTTTGACTCTGTCAAAAACATCTTCACAATCATGTGTCCACTCCAATGGATTATTCTCAACCGATTGCTGCAATGGATACAACTATTGTGATGCCAAAGGTATAAATTGAGACAAATATTTAACCTTCTGTATGAAAGTGGCCAATTGTCTTGTATCCTTTGGAGATGACATCAATAACAAAGCTTCTACTTTCTCTGGATCTTCTTTAATCCCATTTTCTAAAATTACATGCCCAAGAAGCTTCCTACTTGGCTGTGTCAGATGACATTTCTTAGGGTTCAAATGACCCCCACATTCATCATACCTTGAAAAAGTCTTTTCAAGCTTTTGAACATGCTCTTTCCTTGGATTCTTACCATAAATCGAGCGACATTTTTTTAGCAAACCAAAATTTGAGCGAATATTTGTACGGCATGGGCCCATATTGTCATATGAGGTACGATGTAGGCACTTGCTTCCATGTGGCTCGTGCACGTCCTCCCACATCGCATACTCAGGCAAGACACAAACATGATGTTCAAGAGGGATCGGTGTCTTTTCACAATGATCAAGGGGGAATCTTGGTCGATTCTCCTTCATAAGACTAGAAGAAAACTTTTTGCACACCTACTTACTTTTTTTTCCCCCAAACTCACATTATGTGAGTGATTGTATAAAAAATAAACAAACATACAAATACAACTCCATGCCCATATTAAGCCATAGAGCACCATATAGTGCAGACCATACATAGAACACATCCATCTCCAAACCCTGGCTAGCAACGGAGCAACCATGAAACAAAAAGAAAATCATGACACCAGGAAATACCAAATAAACAGGGAGCCACCCTGAAAGATACAAACTGGTGCAAAAAGCTTTCAGGGATGCCACCAAGAAGGCCTTGTAAGTTGTCCATGCAAGCAATCCGCAAAATGCAAAAGTCAGCCGTACAAAAGGGAGGAGCTTGAAGCTCCACCATTAGCCATACACCAAAATAGAAAGCACTAGGGTCCTTCCAGATATCATCTCTCCCTCACGCTTGGTCGGGAGAGCACAATCGTGAGACACTTCGCACCATCAGGCCATCGGCTTGCATGAAGAAAGAACACAACCTATGTCCACATCAGCTCCCTCCCATAGATCAACCAGATAGCACACAGGGGAGCAATCCATTAGGCGAACACGACACTACTTCCACAGAGCAATCATCCTCCTCAATGTTGCACTGAGCAGCTAAACCTTCAAACAATTGCCCAAGTCTCATTGTGAACCACATCCACCAACAACCAAACTGTCAAAAGAACCTATAGTTGCAGATAACCTGTGCATGCTTTGCATCCCTCCTCTCGCATAACAGTGTCCCAAATAGCTCTGTGTTTCCAACACCCTCTTAGAGGCTTGCTTTGTTGGAATTAGGGTTGCAAAGAAACGCACACAGCTTGGAGAAGACGAAGGAAGCTCAAGGCACACAATAGAGAGTGTGTTACTTAGTGTGCAATGGAAAGATAGATAGCCCTAGAGTGACATGCGTATATACAATGCTCGGGGGGAAAAACCTCCTAAAGAGGGAAAAAATGCCCCGGCGGTCCTAGTGTGTTGTTAGCGGGTCGCCGTGACAGACCTCTGCAGCATAGCTCTTTTGCATTAACATAATGTCAATATGCAAGGAAGTGACTCAGGGTGGGGCACAAACACTTAATGAGGGTGTCAATCTCACCAAAGTGAGCTCGAAGACTACTCATTCTTACAACAAAAGAAAATCAACCACTTCCTATTCAGACAATCAGTATGCGTCCATTCTCAACACTCAACACAATCACGCCATTTCGGTATCCAAACGAATCCGGAATGTCACAAAACTTAAGGAGAGTTATCACAACACTTATGGGCTCAATCCTACCAAGTTTTGTCACCATCTGGGAAGGTATATAAATCACGATCCATCACAAAAAATGTGCAGAAAACTGAAACAGAAGTACTTGGAAAGATCCTCCTTAAGCATAGAAACACTTATCCAAGGTCAAAACATCAAAAAACAACCATTTTAACTCCCAAATCAATGCATTTAGCTCACAAACGACTCATCGCGAACCACAGTAGAATTGGAAATGATTACACTTAGATTGAAGAGCAAGAGACAAGGAACACAATGTACTATTCAAAATAGAATTCTGATTACCCGTTCAGGAGAAATGATGATTATAAATTATAGTCACAAGAAGCTTTAGCAGCGCACGTTTTCTTCTCCCGACTAATGATAATAATCCTTTCAAAACTAAGGGTTTTGACTTTAAAAGTTAGGGGGCTTTCCCATGGCCAACCGGCCTCTTACAAGGGGTAGACTCAAAGAGCATAAAAAAAGAATATGGTCTAATCTTCTTCTGATTACAACTCATTTTAGGCTGAATTACAGGGTTTTTGCCAAAAAAAATAGAGTATCCACCGGGTTTTGTGTGCATACGCTTGCTCGCTCGTATCCACCAAACATTCCCCCCTTCCTATTCATTTGCACGCCCTCGTGCAAGCTGCATCTGAGGGAAGTCACTTTAGTGCCTTCTTTCTAGTGTTTCAGTGAGATTTCTAAACTTTTGCACTCTAGCTTTGATCTTGACTTTGGTTGCCAATTCTCTGAAAGGATTATTTGCAATGGTGCTCGAATAAGCAATGTGATGAGCTGTCAGATCTTTCGTCATTGGATTCAATATGGAAGAGTCCGCTTCAAAGAAACCTTTCATGAAAGCTTCTTCAAAGGTCTGCATGTATTGAGATGGCAGAAACATGACTCTTGCATATAATCCCATGATAATATTTCTGCTGGGGATTTCTGTCTCCATGCTTCGACCAGATCCCCCGTGTGCCCTCGACAAATACCTGCCATGGATGCTCTGCCGCTTCAATGTCTTTGAAGGCTGTAATGCATGTGATGAGCATTTTGGAAATCTTTACAAGCATCTGGCAAGCGAGATCTGGGATATCCTTCATCATATTGATGACTCCTTTCAGAGTTTGCACCATGTAATGCTCTGATGGGGAGTTGTTATTCATCGGCTCGGTAATGACAGGGTAGTTCAGCACTGCCGGTCTTTTGCTTTGCCAACTATAAAAACTGTCACAGGATTGTCGCCTTTTGATTGGATAGTAAGTGGGGTCGATCCCATTAGGAAAAATATGGACTCTCCTAGGGCCCTTTTGATTAGGGAAGGGTTAGTGGAGGACCAATGAGAGGGCTCTTGGGATATCACCTATAGCCTAAGGAGAGATAGGGGGGTAGCCTATTTGTCCCCCTCTTCAATGCTTGATTCCTAGAGAGGAAGGGGAGGTGGACTAGAAGGGGGGGGGGGGGGGGGGGGGGGGGGGGGGGGGGGGGGGGGGGGGGTAAAAAGGGGGAAAGATGTGTCATAAAGCCTAGAGAGGGACCCTTGACAAAAAGGGACCCCAAAAGAAAAATTGCGAAGGTCAAAAAACCCTAAAAATTTGAGAGAATGAGTAGAGAATGCATCATGCACATGGTGAGCCATCTATAGCCATTTGTAGTAGAGGATGAGTTTGCTTTTTCTAGATATATCATATGAGCTATAGTTTTGTAAAATGCTTCTTTGGATGGATGTTCATGGTTATCTTGTAGGCCCAAGGCCACCATGCCCAAAACTAAGCAAGCACAAAGAGTAGGAGGCAAGGCAGGGGGTGCATAGGCCTTGGGAGGCCCAAAGAAAGACTGCCACAAGGGAGAGCATTTGGGCCTTCCATAGGTCCAAATGTGCTCCCTTGTGGCAGGCTTTCTTTGGGCCTCCCAAGGCCTATGCACCCCCTGCCTTGCCTTCTATTTGTGCCAGCTTGCTTTGGCATGGTTGACATGGTCCTACAGGATGTTCAAACTTCACTCAACCATGCAATAATAGCTATCTCATACCATGGCGCGTTGCAAGCCCCCCTTTGATTTTCAGGATAGTGCCCCATAGTGTGTATGCTCTAGTTTTGGTCTCTAAAGAAAAAGGGGGTGCTTTGCTTGGTTGTACAAGACACTTTTTAGTCTCACAAAGGCCTACTAGTGAAACAGAGCTGAAGCAAATGGCCATAACATCCACAAAAAGGAGAGATACAGAGAGAGATAATTTATTCTTAAAGAAGCTACCCATAAAGGAGCCAATATTCTATTAGTACAAAACACTACTCTATAAGTTTATGCAAAAAATAATTGATCATACATGGCTAGCTAGCTGAAAGCAAAGAGATATTCGGGGGGGGGGGGGGGGGGGGGGGGGGGGGGGGAGAGAGAGAGAGAGAGAGAGAGAGAGAGAGAGAGAGAGAGAGAGAGAGAGATAATAAAGGTTTTCTAAACCCATCCCATGTCGCTTTTCCATCCAATGCATGAATAGGCACCCTTGCCTCCTCTCCTAAACTAACCAACTAGCCCCTACCTTTGAAGCATTGGTTGATATAGTTTTGCATCCTCAAAAATGCTACCATGATGTAATTACATGGCCCATCTTGATGCAGGCTTATAAGTGATGGGTAATCCTCCCCACTAGCATAATTCCCAACATTGGTTCAACACTTTCTATATTAGTTATGAACCCCTAGTATTCACCAAGAATTTACCGTATTCATGTGACACACTTGTATAAGCATCAAACCCCTCAGTAAGAATCAAATCTTTAAAGAAATTGCTACATGGAAAATAATTTGCAAGATCAAAGATTTCATATATTAAAGCCATAGCGCTTGTTGTTACAAAATTATGTCCATTGCAGACCACCTCAAACATGATTGAGATTACAAAGTAAAAGCTATGTTGATAGCTTTGGGCATTATGGATACATGTTCAGCATGTATAGAGTACAGATCTAAATTCTTCAAATGTTGCCTCAAATACACTCAGGTTTGAAACTAGTGCCCTTGTGTAAAGTAACATCGCCATTGCTTGACATACTTGACCTTCCTATGCTTAGGATCCATCTCTGTCATGGCTATGGAGTTTCCACCTTTGGTGCAGGGGCACCCTTCTGTGTCCTTCCAACTAGAAAGTTTGTGATGTGACTCCACCTTACATGAAAAAGAATTATTATGTTCCATAGCTTGCAAGAAGTTGGGTATGCTAGAGTCTTTTCCATAGCTTGTGTGACGGTTGTGTATTAGTGTTGTGGGATGCAATAGAGGCAAAGGCGGATGTGAAGACAAGTACATTAGCTTGTAATCATGGTGGGCTTGGTTGATAGGGAAAGTTGAGTATGAGGAAAGGGGTAGGGTCAGGGGAGGGGACGTTGACATTGAAATGGAAGATTGAGGAGGTAGATGAAGAGGTAGTTGTTATAGATCTTGGCTTACAGTAGACTTGGTATTTTTGAGGGAGGACAGTGAACAATGGAAGAGGGTACAGGGATAGAAAGAAGAGAGGAGAGAGGAATGTGACAGTGAGAGGAATGGTTTAGCAGGTAGATGAAGAGGCAGATCCAGGATTGTGTGAGAATGAGAGGGAGGGTTTAGCAGGTAGATGGAGAGGGAGATGCAAAATTCTGTAAGAGTGAGAAGGAGGATTTAGCATTTAGATGAAGAGGGAGATGCAGTAGGTCCTGGCTATGGTGGGCATGGCTACTTTGAGGAAGGGGAGTGAGAGAGACAAAGAGGAGACATGGAGAGAGAGAAAGGAATTTTGGAGGCAAAAAATGATGTTTTGATATTAGAATAGGTTTGGGGTCACTTTTTGGGGGGAAATGACTACTTTTGAAAATTTCAATAAATTTCAAATTTTTACAGTTTATTTTTTGCCGTGTTTTTAAAAAAACATGAAAGGTGGGGTTCTGTTTTTGTACAAGGGTCCCTCTCCCTCTTTATGACACCCCCTTTTCTCTAGGAGATGCTGAAAAGCTAGAGAGAGAAGGTAGCCTCCTAGTCACTACTTACCCCACCTTTTCTAGGCTTGAAGGCTAGAAAATGACCTACCAAAATAGCCCCCATCATTTCCTTTGTCTCCCTTAATCAAAACATACTTCCTTAAAATTAGGGATTCTTACGAGGCCCATGGTGAGCCCATATTTTTCCGAATGCTTAGATGTTGGGGTGCATTCCTATAATACGTTTCATCAGTCGATCGCTGATCGAACCATTTCTTTCTCTAGAGGGGTTAATTGTCAAGGACTGTTTCAATGTGAAGAGCTCTAAGTGGGACCTCTCTGTATCCCCTCTGCTATTTGGTTCAATTTTTGGGAGCATCTTTTGCTGCCATAACCAAACCTCTTGCCACATTAACGATAGAGCGATCATTTCGTGCCCAAAATTTTTTACAACCTCATTTGGAGTGATCATGAGGAGGGCAGCTGATTCCAGCACTTTCAATTCATATTGCAGTTATGCCTTGTGCGATGGGTCTTTGACTTCTGAGATCCAACGTTGAATTTCATCTTTGGCCGACTCCGAGGTGGATGTCGTGGTTGGATCTGCAGACTCTTGCGTGCCTTTTCCAGTGCTTGTAGTTGCTATCTCCATTTGTTGAGTTTCAAACTCAAAGTGATCTGATCTTTCTCCCTTCTCAAATTCTCCTATGTCCAGCTGATCCTTTGTTTGACTGGATTTCAGATCCTCTACTTCCTTTCTTGCCTCAACCAGCTGCTTTTTCAATTCTTCAATTTCCTCATCCTTTGCCTACAGTAGGGCCCTATGACCTACTGTCATGATCTGTCTATCATATTTTTATTGTTTTAGGGCTTCTTTTAACTCCTTGATCTCCTGGATCAAGGAAGTAGAGCCTGCAGGCATAGTCGAAGAGTAGAGTGTCTCCTGTATTGCCAATAGTTGAGTGAGAGACCTGCTAACAACGGCATACGAGCCTTGTAGCTTCTCAGTCTGTTCCTTTTTTCTGGTTAGCTCCTCCTCGAGGCGTTGTTGTTCGATCTGCAAAGCTGAATTTGCCTCATTGAATTGCTTCACTTCTTCATAATGGTAGCTTGCATTCTCTCTTTCTCTCTACAGCTCCGATTGCGCCTGGACTTGTGTGTTCTTTAGTGCCTCTATTTGTTGCTTCAATTACGTAGATTCTGTTGTTGTTCGAGATACCTCCTTTTTTTTATCTTCCAATTCCAACTCCCTAAGGTTATAAAGAGCTCTTTGACATTGGAATTGAAGTTTGATCTGCTCTAGGTGACTATCAATATCAAAGGAGCTAACCATCTCCACTCCTTCTTTTATGGCCGCTTGAGTGCGTTGCGTTCTTGGCCCCTGCTAATCTAAATGCTCGATCACTTCATCTTGCTTTTCCTTTTGTTTTAAACCCTCTAATGCGTTAGAGGTCGTGTCAGGCTCTGTCTGTGAGTCCGTTTGTTGATTGCCTTGCTGTTCCGTCTGCTTTTCGTTTGCTCTTTGCTCCGACTGTCCTGCACTTTCCCTTTTCTCTCGTTGTGACCTCTCAGAAACTGTCTCAGCATCCTTGTGTGGGCTGAGGTCTTGGTCTTGTCCTTCCTGTGTCTCATATTGTCCCTCTCCTTGCGAGAAACTTTTCTCCTCTTTACTTTTTCCAGATTCGTCAAATGATTCTAAATCATCGATGTGTTGCTTCCTTGATTCTTCTTGTTGCCACTGCTCCATCTTTCTTTTGAGCTCATTGTGTGAATTCTTTGCCGCATGGCACTGGAAATTTCTCGTTTCTCTTCTGCTTCCTTTCTCTTTTGTTGCTTGATCCTCTCCAAGGCCTCTGTTTGCCTGCGTATCAAGGGAACATCCTTGACTTCATCATCTTCTTTCTCGTCATCCGCTTCTGTCTCTTGGGTTTGCTGGTGATCTTTCTTTTGTTGGCGGAGCTTTTCCCTCAATTCCTGTGCCTCTTCCATTGTCCTCCGGGCATGAGTGATGGGGATAGCTTATGCCAAATGTGTAGCCTTTTTCTTTAATCGAGTGTATCACAGGGTATAAGGGGTATCCTTCTCTTCCTCCAAAGACTGGTACTCAGAAGGAGTATCCCGTGGGTTGGATCCCTCCTCCTGGCTGCTCCGAGCATCCGACTCTGTTTTCTCACTGTCCAAATCCCTTAGAGGTGCACTTTGCCTGGTTTGTTTGACTCCAGGATTCAGTCTTGTATAGAAGGCCCTGCCATTGGTCTCACGGCTCTTTTGGACCTGTGGATTAGGTCAATTTTTGCTTGGGCAGGTGGTAGATCATCAATCATGCCCAATGCTTGATAGGCTATTCGTGTGAGCATGGGTCCTCCATTCATGTAAGTTTTACTTCTTTGACCGCCCTTTAGATTTGCTTCCACAATTGTGTTAAGAAGGTAGTTGCCAAAGTCGCAAATGACCACCCTGTCTTCAGCCAAACCCATCGCCATCACCACTCCCATATGCAACAAAGGTTCACTCTATCTGGGTGGCTTTTGTACCTTGAAATGGTGGGATATAAGACGCAACGGTAGTTCCATTTCTGAGTAGATCAGGTCCTGATATGTCAGCTTGTGACCACGGTGCTTCAAAAAGGTCTTATCATTGTCGATTGCCTTTGTTTTCTGCAAGAGGTTGTGCGTCCCTTGTGGCAGATGGAGGGCTTCATTTATGATTTCAGCTGTAATTTTACCTTAACAACTGCCCCGTCCTTGTCTGTCAGAGTTGCTTCCCCATTGTACTGAATTGTGCTTATGAGCTCGTGAGCCCATTTGAAATGTGTTCCCCAGGGAGGCAGTCTTAAGAAATTGTCGAGCTGTAAACACCTGACCCTTGCTTGCACTTTTGGATTCTGGTGCAAAGTCTACATTTCCTAGGGAAAGATGGTGGCCTTTACAATTTCTTCGTCTGTGGCTTGGAACCTTCCAATGAAATTGTTTGCCGGAATTGCTTCAAGTACTTGTTCTGTGAGGTGAGCTTTCTCATTTCATGAGATGTCAGTTATCTCATAGGGTGTCACATGCCACTCCTTCTGTGCTTTCCTTCAAGGCATCATGTTGCCAATTTGCAAGTGAAATCAGATTTTAGCCATTGATCAAAGTTGTCGAAAAGTGTAAACTTGACCATAAAATAAAAAAGTGAGCTTAACTCTGTCAAAACTACTCCAAATTTGACCAAATTTCACCAGTGCACCTAGGATTGCTACAGGCACAAAACTGTAATGAAACAGATAGATTTTGGCAAAAAGGAACATGGATCACGATACATGTTGGAAAGCTTTTTAAAATTCTAACTTTGGGAAGTTGTTACTGGGCATAAGAGGATGCTACTGAGAAATTTTCTCTGGATTTAGAGCTAAAGGTACATGGATCGCGATCCATGTTAGGCAACATTTTGGAAAACTGATGATACCATCTGATAGGGTTTATCTTGATTATGACTTGGTCCAAAACGTTTGGGATTTGGATCAATGGTTTGACACTTGGGCTCAATCTTGAAAATCAAGTATAGATTCAGAGATTTTGGCCCTTGGAAGTGGATTTTTGGGATTCAAATGGCTTGACACTTCATTGGCTTTCTTGATCATCCTGAATCAAATGGCATGGATTTTACTTATTTTGGCTAAAAAGGTACATGGATCGCGATCCATGTTGGGAAGCATTTCAACACAGTTTTTGTGCACATTGGTTCCTATAGGTTTTCCTAGTACACTGGTGAATTTTTTTCAATTTTGGACATGTTTTTCCATAGTTTGCCCCATTTCTTAGTTTATGGCCATATTTTTTCTGTTTTGACCAAATCTGTTTCTGGCCACCACTTTTGGAGTCATGCTTTGCTTGAAATCTCCCCTTGCATTGATTTCTGATGGTTGAGGTCTGTAGTTCATAGCTTTGCTTGGTTCCCTCGCAAGTTTCCCCAGACTTTGAAGTCTTTTGGGAAGGCAGACTGAATCTTGCAAGTTTCACCATTTTGCAAGTATACTTTTGCTTGGTTTTCATCCCATCACCATTCTTAGGTTACAATTGCTGGTTGATAGACTTCGAGGAAAGTTTGAAGTTTTTCAAATTACTTTAACAGTAGTTTTGACCAAAAGACCATTTACAAACTGACTGTAGCAATCCAAGTGGATCTAATGAGCTTTAGAGCATTGTTTGTGAATATTTTGCAACCCCAGGACTATTGGTACATTGTCCAGCTATTGAACCTCTTTGATCCTGATTTTGGCAAAAAGGTACATGGATTGCGATCCATGTTGGGAAGCATTTTGCAAAAAAAGTCATGGGGTTTTGTTCCTCAGCCTCTATAGTTGCTCTTGTAGGAGTTTCCTTGATTTTAGGGTTTTGGGAACATGGATCGCGATCCATGTTCTAGCACCTTTTTCCACTGTTCTTAGTTTGGCAGATTCTGCCAGGTAGTTGGGGTGTAGTGATGAAGTTTTTCTTGTTTTTGATGAGTTTTGGACTCCCACATTGGCCCTGTGAGTTTGCCGATTTTGTGACCTTGTACTGCTTTGATTTGTTGTTTTGGTACTGTCGATGCAGTATGGGTCACACACACATGCTCTTGCAAGGTTAATGATCATACCTGTCAAATCTGGTGTAGTGAGATCCACCGAGGTGGTCGCAGTAGGCAGAAGCAGATCCAAAAACACTATGCTTCTTTGGCTCTCTCTCTCTCTCTCTCTCTCTCTCTCTCTCTCTCTCTCTCTCTCTCTCTCTCTCTCTCTCTCTCTCTCTCTCTCTCTCTCTCTCTCTCTGAATGCAAATGAGCTTTTGTTGCCCTTTTTTGACTATATGATCCCAGTCTACCCGGAATACCCCATTTATACTTACCTTCATTGCTCATATCTTGTTGGGCACATCACCTGCGGTTCGAACCATTCGTCATTCTGACGCTCGGTTTACAAATGGCGTCCGATCTGCAGTTTTGATCCTTCAGAAGTTGGTCCAAAATTCATTTTGTGTTGAATTTTTCCATATTTGCCATTGTTGTAGTCCTTGCTTTGAAGTTTCGGCGTTTGCTTTCAAAAGTCGATTCTGACTTTCTTGGCTCGACTTATCAATCTTTTGTTAATTACCTATCATTTTTTGCATTTTTGTAAAGAAAATTATATACAATGATTATTAGTCGGCCGAAATTAGCCAAAATTAGTGTCACCTCCCTTATATACATACTCTTATTCTGGTATTAGATCGTGACAGTATGGCTCATGATTATGCCAACTAAGAGTCTATCAGGATCCGAAAACTTGTGTTTTTAAGGGAACGGGAAAGAAAGGAAACGAAAGAAAAGAAAAGAAAATAAAAGAAATAGGATGATAGTAATGGTATATACAAGTGGTACTCCAACCGCTTTTCCCCCCTTCCTAAAGTGAGTTATCCATGACGAGCTTGTGTCAGAGTGCATGGGAATAAAGCACGTGTCTATGCCTATATAGCCATATAGTGTGGCTCTATGATGCTTATGGAGGATATGCATGGGAAAACAAATTGATATGCAAGAGAT
The DNA here is from genome assembly GCF_014529385.1 of Adiantum capillus-veneris. NCBI lineage: Eukaryota > Viridiplantae > Streptophyta > Polypodiopsida > Polypodiales > Pteridaceae > Adiantum > Adiantum capillus-veneris. The sequence continues at coordinate 105,454,443 of NC_140939.1, forward strand.
AGGTGATCAACAATATGTTCAGTGGCTGTTAGTGGCGAGGTTCCTTGGAAGCTGCATGTCCCAAACAATAGTAATTGTAGAAGGTGTGCTCTGTGTTTGACTGTGAACTGCAAAAGTTTTGATGTTGCCGATGGTGGCGGTTGTTGGCATTTTTTGGGTTGCCATCGAAATTCCCGAGGTGTGTATCCACTAGAAGAGGCATCGTGAAGGCGATGTTGTTTTGGTCGGCTTAGGCTGTTTGACAACAGCGGTGGGCAATTCGTGATGGTTTTATTTTTTTGTAGGCAATGTAGGTTTACGGGTATTGATTTGGCATTTAGGTATCCACAATTGCCTGGGCTTGATTTCCATGATTGATTCTTGACCCATATTTTCGTAACCTTGGTGATGGATGATTGCGGAGCTGTCGCATGTGGTGAAGGTAGAGGTTCCCATTCATAGTCCGTTTGTACAAATGGCATGGCTAAAGATTGGCCCTCATGTTCGATGTGTAATGTGTTGTCCTGCCAGTTTGGTGTTGCCTGATAAGTGCACATACACGGCACGCCTAGAATAACTGCTTCGTTGAGCTGATGATCTTCAACCACATGAAATTGATGTGGATACATTGTTCCATCAATGTTGATTGGCAAATTTATGTGGCCTAGACAGTCCATAGTACCTCTGTTGGCGACCTTTAACCCCATAGTGTTTCGCATTAGAGGTTCCTGTGTGATTTTTCTAAAAGGGGAGTAGTTAACTACATTAGCTTTGGCCCCTGTATCCACTAACGCTCTTTCAGTGGTGCCATCGGTCGACAAGTTGTAACTGAATACGTAGATCCATTCCTCCTAACCATGTAGTCACCATTTGTATGGGTGCTATCGGAGCATGTTGATTAGCCATTGCCTGTTGTTCTTTCCTCTAAAACTTTGATTGTTCCCTGCGTTTCAATATTCTGAGTTTGGCCTTCTGTTGTGCTTGTTCCCGAGTGTCCTGTGCTTGACATCTACGTTGAGCTGCTGCATGCAGTGTTGCAAGTTCGTCTGGTGTCAGCGGAAGAAGATATTTCTTTAACGTGCAACCACTCGTCCAATTAGGCATCTCCTCTCCTGCCAATGTTGCAAGTTTAACGGCACCACTTTGCGATATATCATGGATCACAAAAGGCCCCATTCCTCGCTTTTTGAGTTCTTGGAGTGTTGTTTCAGGGTGTACATGAGAACGTAATCCCCTTTCTGTAACTCCTTACCAATCATGTGTCGATCATGAAAAGCGTTCATTTGCTTTTTCTGAGCATATATCCCATCTATCGCTTTGAGTCTAGTTTCATCTAGCTGTTCTAGGGTGTCTAGTCTCTCCGATAGCTCATGGCCCGTCCATCCTAATTGTGTTGCCACCCTGAGGGATTTGACTAGGAATTCCAATGGTAGTATCGCATTAATTTCGAAGACCAGGTTAAACGGAGTCGTGCCAATGGAAGTTTTAAAAGCTACACGATAAGCCCATAAAGCGGTGTGTAATTTCTGATCCCAATCATTTCTTGAGTCACTGACTATTTTGATGAGCACGGTGCATAGGATTTTGTTAGTGCTCTCTGCCTGTCCGTTGGCTTGCGGATGATAGAGTGCTGACTTTTGATGGACCACCATGAATTCGTCAAGGAGAGTCTCAATGACGTCGTTCACAAAGTGTATTCCTCTATCGCTTACTATTTTGATCGGTAGTCCATACCGCGTAAAGACGTTTTCAAAAAGGAACTGAGTTGTAGTCCTTGCATCATTTTATTGAGTTGCTTTGGCTTTCGCCCACTTCGTCATGTAATCCGTTGCTACAATAATGTATTGTGCGTGTGTCCTGTATCCTAGAGGGTTGATGGGACCAATGAAGTCAATGCCCCATTTGACAAAAGCCCGAACTCCCATCATCCGCATCAGTGGCATGTCATCCCTCTGTAGGGGTGGTTTCGTGCGTTGACATTCATCACATCGTTTGACGTATTTTGTTGCATCCATGAATAGGGTCGGCCACCATATACCTGAGTTTAGTACTAGCTTTGCCGTTTTATCAGCGAAGAAGTGTCCTCCGGGTTGTCCCACGTGTGCGTGATCTAGGATGACGTAATATTCGCTTTTTGTAGCACACAACCGTAATTGTTCGTCTTTCCCCCGCCTATACAGTTGGTTGGCAATTAGTAAATAGTGTTTGGCCTCTTCCTTAATAGTTTTCCTTCTTGATTTGTCCCATAAGGTTTTGTTTTTCAAGTACTCAATGATGTGAGCACTCCATTTCGGTGCTTGTACTACTCGAAACATTGTGGCATGTTCCACTAGTGGCTGTATTATACATTTATCGCAGGATTTTACATATTTATGGACACTGTATTCCATGTTTGACCAGTAGATGCCCAATCTTTGTAACCATTGGCCTGTTTGTATTTCACCAGTGTGAAACCCCGTGTTTTGTATATGAGCTTGTTTGAGGTAGTAGGTGGTATCTTCAGGTTGTACACATAGTCTCAGTATTCCATCCTTACCCTGTTTGTACAGCCTTCCTGCTAAAAGGATGAGATTCCGTGTTTGATGGATCGTTGATGGTTGTATTTCTATCTACAAAGAGCCGATTGTGAGTAGTGGCATGACCTCTTCGCTCCATTGCGGCACCATTTCTATGTTGAAAAGATATGCATCAGGAAGTTCATCATCGACACCCGCAGGTGCTTCCCCATGAAATAGTCGTGAAAGATGATCTGCTCTCTGGTGTGTGGTCCCCTTTTTTACAACCACCGTGAAGTCAAACTCAAGCAACAGTATAAACCAGCGAACAATTCTTCCAGTTTTGCACGGTTTGTTTACTAGATATAGCAGTGCTTGGTGATCCACGAAGAAGACAAACTTGTTTGCTAGAAGGTAGTGTCTAAATTTCTTGACAGCATAGATCATTCCCAGGCCCTCTCTTTCCATAGTGGTATAATTTCACTCTACGTTGTTTAGTTGTCAATTGGAGTAGCAAATGGGAAAATCCATTTTCTTCTCTCCTGGCTGGGCTAATATGCACCCAATGGCATAGGCTCATGCATCCACATGGACATGGACGATTTTGTTGCAGTCAGGGGCTTGCAAAATTGGAGCTGAAATCAAATGTTGCTTCAATTTTTGGAAAGCCTGCTCACATTCCTCTGTCCATTCAAACTTAGTTATGAGGCCGTACAATGGCTTGGCTATTACAGCATACATATATATGAATCACCGGTAATATCCACAATGCCCCATAAATGCTTGCACTTCTTTTATCTTCGTTGGTCTCGGTAGTGCAGCAATTGTCTTCACCTTTTCTTGATCAGTTGAAATGCCGTTTCTTGACACTTTTTGGCCCAGAATTCTACCCTGTCTCACCATGAAGGCACATTTTTCCGGGTTTAAGCAAATACGATATGTTCTGCATTTTTCAAAGACTTTACCCAGATTAGTGATGTGGTCACTTCGTTGGTTGGAATGAACACAAAGATCATTCATGTAGATCTCCAGAAATTGTCTGAGATATTCTTTGAATGCGTGGGTCATTAGTCTTTTGAAATGTGTCTGGGGCATTGGTCAAGCCGAAAGGCATTACCCTATATGTAAATATACCCCACTCTGTCACAAAAGCTGTCTTATGCTGATCTTCCGCCTTAATCGTCAACTGGTTTTAGCCTGAGAGCCCATCCAAGAAACTATAGGCCTCTTTCCCTGCTACCCTCTCAATAACATGATCAGTTATTGGCAGTGGATAGTTATCCCTAATGGTGGTTGTATTTACTTGCTTTATATTTACACAAACCCACAGTTTACCATTCTTTTTGGGTACTACCACAATCAGGGACACCCACTCTGTGTGCTCAATCTCGTAGATAAACTCGGCGTCCTTTAATTTGTCTATTTCCTCCTTGATTTTTTGTGCAAAAGTTTCATTGTACGTGTAAGGACGTTGTCGGCATGCTCTGGCATCACTCTTAAGGGGAATCGTTGTCAGGAGTTTTTTGGAGCAAGGGATTGCACATATGTACATACACATGCATGGTGCATCAAATAAAGGATCGCCCATTTTCCAAAGCCAGGTGGTTACGTGGAGCCCACATGTGTACAGGTACAACAGGGTGTACATAGTGCATCGATTTTCATTATTACCAGTACCAATGTGTTTTTTCTATAATAATGAGGAGTTGGTAGTTCATAAAACTTCTCGAGGAAGCTATCCGCGGGCTGACGACATGAGGTAAGAAGGTGCGTCAGATGGCATCTAGTGGCGTCAGGAGGTCGAATGGGGTCAATAGTTGCACGTGGATAAGTACGGACACAACGTGGATGTTTTCTTGTGATAATTATGCAGAAAGGTCATCATGAGGACCATATTTTGGGGCTACTTCACGTGGTGGCGGAATGCATTATTGAAAAAAGTTGAGTGCCAGGTGTGCGGATGGATGCAGCAGGGTGACAACTATGCACTGTGAGACGACTTTTTGGCCTATTCGGGGTCCGTTTGAGGTCAACTAGAAGGCCAAGGGTGCCCAACTAATAAGTGGGAACTGAAAAACCAGAGAGGAGACCAGAAAAAACGTGGAGAGAAGAGGAGGAACAGCCGCAACTGTGTTTTTACTGTTTTTGGAGCCTGTTTTGGCCGTAAACTGCTCATTCAAGGTCGGATTTGAGCACTTTGACATTGTAGACTGGGGTTTTGGGCCGTTCCGAACGCGATGGTGCTGTCCATTTTTCCAAATTCTTCACTTTTTGTATGTTGTTTTGGTTGTGTAAGTTTCTCCTATGAACGAAGCTTCTACTCCAATTTGTGATTGTATCTGGCATATTTTACCCATATCGTGTGAGCTATCTGCCCCATTGGTGTTGGCCCAAGCTCAATTTTATCTAAACATCAAAAATTCTTCTCTTTTGAGCTGAGGTTTTTTGGGTGTGTGTGTCTCTCTCTCTCCTCTCTCCTCTCACTCCATCGGTGTGTTCCCTGTCTCGGCCAGGTGGGTTGTGTAAGCCGAGTGGTGCCCCATAGTGTGTGTGTATCATCCCAAGAGTGTGTGTCGGGTCCTTATAGAGGCGTTCTATGTGTTTCCATCCCGCCCACATTGTGTGCTGACATATCTCCGGATCTATCCCCTTTAGATCTTTGTAAGACCATGCGAAGGCATCTTTATATTGCCTGAGCGTATCGGCTAGAAGTTGCTCTTTCTCTTCAGTAAGGTCCGTGGCAATATAGGCCGGTTGAAGCTCCTCTCTGGGTTCTGCTAAGTTGATGCGTTTCATGTTTTCAGGCCCATCATATGAAGTTCGTGGTTCTTTGGGATCTCGTTTGGGTTTTTGCACCACTATCTTCCTATCATGAATGGTATACTTCTTATAGTGGGATGGTGCATCGAATTTATCATCATTTGATTCCTCGTCAGTTTCCATTTCGGTTGTCCAAACTTCTTTCAATGCCCGTTTTAAATCATTGTATTTGACTTTGCGTTCCATTTTGGACAACTTAGACGATTTTTCGGTATGTTTATCTTTTTTTGGTTTATGTTTTGATGATGTTTTGGTTGAGTCATGTTTCATGTATCGCTTTGATATCCTGTCCTTGAGGCAGTCAGTTGCTTTGACTAATCTCAAGCGCTGCGTTTTGTCAGTCAACAGAGGTATTGAGTCCTCGTGGTGCTTGTTGTGGTTGTTTCTATGTTTATCTCGATACCTACGTTGTCTTCGAGGGTTTTGGTTTGGGAAATCATAGTAGATCACTCAGCGATCCTTCCGTTTAATGCTCTGGCTCGAGCTACTGAACAGCTCATCATCCGCGTTATCCTCTAGTGCCCTATCAGTCAAGTCTTGAAACTCTTCTTCGTCATTCGTTTGGAAAAGGTCCCTTACAGAGATTTCGTCCACTATACGTCGGCACTCGGCCATCCCTTCCTTGTCAGGTACGTCTTCCTCAGTCTCCGGAGTTAGGCGAACATTCATCATCTAGAATGGAATGATATCGTACCCTTCCTCATCACAAAATTTGGTGAGGGTCACTTCGTTGACACAAACATCAAGAGTAGCTAGTATTTGTTGCCATCCAAACGGTTCGAACATCTCCTCTGGAAAAGGCTCTGGTATGTATGCTTCATCTTGTGCAGTCCTATCAAGAATGCAGTCTTCCTTTTTTGGACTTCTCGAATCCGAAGCTTCTTCTGTCCATGGGTAAGCTCTGTTCTAGAGCCAGGCCGTTATTCCTTCTTTCCTGGTCAGTTGTGGAATGCAGGTCTTCTCCTGGGGCTCTGTCTACGTCTTTATAGCTATGATCGGTGACACTAATTTTCGTAGTGACATCCTTGTTCCTCAGAAAGATATAGTCGTAACCCCAATCTTGGACCATTTTGAGCTGACGCATGAATGGTCTGCCCAGAATGATGTTGAAATTGCTGCTCTCATCGAAATTCATGATATCAAAGGTGTGTCGTATGCAATTCCACAAGAGGTTACTACAATCTGCTCCAAGATGCTAGTAGGTCTCTCCATGTACCCATCTGCTAGTTAAAGTTTCATTCTCATCTTCCTTAGAGTAGGTTTTCCCACTTTTTTCCACATTGCTTTGGTGGCTATGAAAATTCCAGCTCCACTATCCAATATTGCTATCGATTTTACATCCTTGTACTCTACAGGTAGGGTAGTATTTCCTTCTTCACCTTCACAATAGTCCCCTACCGTGTTGACTGGCACTGGCTCATGTTTAGTCTGCTTCGAGGGTTGTGTTTTTAACGTGTTTCAAGAAACCTCGGTTGAAGGAATTACAAGCCCTATTTTTTCCAAATTTTTCACGACCTCTTCCCAAAGATGCGGTCTAATGTTCAGCAACTCTGACAAAATCAGTGTACAACGGATTGGTGATGACATCAGCTCATGAAGAGTTACCTCTGATCGAGTTTCAGGATTACCAATAATGATGGTAAAGTCTTCAATGAGTGTGGTTTATTGTCTTCCAATATCGATGTGCATGCATCTCCATACAATGATTGGATGTCATTTGGGTAGAGCTCATGCTCCAGGTGGATTTCGGGGATAGGAGCTGACACGAGTGCGGCACTCCCATCCTTCCTATTCCTGATCTGTTCCCATAGCTCTTGAGGCCATTGTTCTTCTACCTCCGGAATTGGTAGTGGTACGTGAGAATGCGTTCCACCTGTTGTATTGGCTACTACCCTCGTGTCAAAAGGGGTTTCATCGACCAGATTGGGTAGGTTATTCACTTCAATTCCCCTCTCATCTAACTCCTGAATCTTTTCTTGTATGAGTACCTCGGTTTTTGGAGTCGTAGGAACTGATGGTTCCATAAGCGCTTGAGCGGCTTGAATGAGCTCTTTGCACATCTTTAGCCTCTCTTTCTCATACCCTGGATGAGGGTACGTTAAACACCGATCCTCTTGGGTTTTTGGTTAGGCTTTAGCCTTGCTTCGTACGCTTTTAGAATTGCGCCCAAGGGTTCAACCACCTTGTCTACTAGGACTGACCCCCCAGATGGCAGTTCCGACAGTTTCTTTGTCTCGTTTGTTACCATTAAGGCCTCTTTCCCTTTGAAGTTTTTCCTCCATTTTTCGCAATTTGGTTTCCAATGCCGTTTTTTCCTTTTCTCTTTTGGCTTTCATCTTGTTTCGTTTCGCCTTCCAGGATTTTCTAGGGGTTCAGACAGACAAGTTGTCTATCTCTGTTTGGCTGGCCGGGACACTCTTTGCTACCTCATGTGCTTGAGCTCTAGTGACCACTTTTATTGGAATATTCCGTTCTATTTCTGATCCACTTGAGCTTGGCACAATCCCTATTTTGTTCATGGTTGCCTTTCCTTTATTTTCGGGCTTTTTTGGGCAGTGTGGAATAAGATGGTCCGTCGTGCATCCGTTGCAGAATCCAAAAAATTTCACCCGCTCTCCTTTTTTTGGACACACTCTAGCCCAGTTATCCCCAGCGCATTCATAGCATGATCTTGCAGGTGGTGGAGAAGCTTGAGGAGCTCCCATTGGTTGTCCTGTTCTAGGAGGGTAGCCTCTAGGTTTGTAACCCTGATTTTCCATAAACATTAGCATATTCTCATCGACCAGGTAATGATTTTTGGTTGGTTGTGCTATGTATGAGGGTTCAGGCATTTTTTGTGGAATTATCCATGGATTATATACCTCTGGAGCATATGCATTCCTATCACTTTCCCTTTCATAAGTAGTGTCTGGATCTTCTAGGTGTGAGATTACCTGGATCATACTCTGATCACATGGTGGTTCTATGGGTTGAGAAATCCTTACCATAGCCCTATTTTCCTGGGGTAAAGGAGGTTGATGTCCCAACACCATTTGAGCTTTTTCCTGACCCAAGATTGAGTTATTTGGCCCCACTTGGTACATTGGAGGGGGTGGATTTTGTTGTCCTCCAGGTGGTCCGTATTGTCTCTCTCTAACATAGTTCCGATTGTAGAAACATTTGTGAGTTTCATGGTTTGTCCATTTTTGTTCTGTAGCACACCATTTCAATATCCGTTGTGTGTTAGCTCCTGGCCTTTGTTGAAGGTTGCACCACTGGGTTGGATGGTCACCCCCACAAGTATCGCATTTTCGGGTGAGTGGTTGTCGTGTGTTTGGGTTCGTCCTGTTTCCTTGGTTCATCCTCCTGATCACTTCCTCGATCACTTGATCAACGTCCGGTACAGTTGGGTTTTGCCCTCCATTTTTTTGTCGTGGACTCGCTCGTAGTTGAAGAGGTGCTACTAGTCCCCTGATCTGTGTCTTCAGTCACCTCCCCATATTCTTTGCAGTTATCTACAAGATACAATGCCTCTTTCGTGACTTGCTCAAAGGTGACAGAGGCTTTCAGGTGCAAGTCCTTCTTGAGCGTGTCATTTCGCAATCCCTCTATGAAGAGTACTGATAGTCTTTCATCCTGAGGTAGTTCTCAAGCAGGGCATCTTTCAATGTACTGCCTGAAACGAAGCGATGCTTCTTTCACTTTTTCCTTTTCCTTTTGCCTAAATGCATAAATCAAGGAGACAGTGTTATGCTTGATCCCTCTTTTTGAGAATTCCTTAGCAAATTCTGGGAGAAGTTGCTCAATACTTGGGAATTCTAAGATGTTTAATGGTTGAAACCAAGTCAAGGCATTACCTTCCAATGTCAACCCAAATCCTTCATACTGAGTGTGGAAATCAATCACCTGTTCCGCTCTCAATACTTGTTTGAAGGTTGAAACATGGGCATACGGATCGCCTAGACCATTATACTTTTGGGTTAAGCATTTGGCCACTTGGGATGGTCGCATACGCCTGGCCTCTACAACCATTCTAACAACTCCTGGTCCCCTTGGGGTGGCTTCTCTTGGTTTGTAATCTCGTCTTGGTACTAATAGTGGTATCCTATCCGCCCTACGTTCATCAATTCAATCTCTTGTGATAGTCGGAGGGATTCCAGTGGTGTAAGTGAATTCAGGAACAGAGCTGCCCCTATGTGTGTTCATGGAAGCCCTAGTCGCCGTCGACCCTAAGGGTTCTGTTTTCGGAACTCATTCATGTCCATAAGAATCCTCCACTCTTGTTCTCAAGGGACTCTCAAGTACAGTCTCAGGTTTGATGTGAGTGGTCGTGGTTTTTTCAGCTTCCGAATTTACATAGTATTGGTGGAGTGGTCCTCCAAAATATATATATCTCTCTAACTCCTTCTGGTCCTTTGGGGAGTACTTTCGGCCATACTTGTCCATTATGACCACCTGAATACTTCTACCCTCCGTGTAAGTGTAAACATACAAGTTTTTCTGGTCGGTTAATTCCTTGATGCGGGGCTCGTCACATCTGTAATAAAGTGTTTGGTCTCCATTATTGAACTTATAAAGCCCCACATATGTGTTGTCTATGTTAAGGCACTCAGTCTCATTGGTGCGTCTGAGTACCGCATTTTGTTTCTCCATTTTCGGTGGTGCATCGATCGATTCATTATCTACTTTGTCCTTGGTGTCGGTCATTCCCCATTTATCCATAATATATAGGTTATGAACCACTAAGTGCATCATTTCCTCTCGATCAAAATACCTATCCCCATCATAAACAACATCTACAAGGTCTCTGAACTCGCTCGGCCTATTTTCCAACTTAACACAGTAGCGGTCCATTCCATCCTAATAGATTTTGTCTTTAAGCACATTTTCAAATTGAAACTTCAGATACAACAACTTTACATCAGATGTGGTTTGTGAAGGACCTGCACCCATCGAATATGTTCCCTTAGGGTTTGACTTGTTAGAATCTTCAATCATGAGGCCATATGATCTCTCAGATGAAGTGTCAGAGAAATTCTCCTCCAAAATGGGTTCCAGAGGCGGTAGTGGTCTCTGATTCACACTTTCTTCTGTTGAGTGATTACTCCCTTGATCAAAGATGTTGTGGTTCCTATTCTGGTACAATCTTCCTGATCGTAGATTTGTGAAGAATTGGTAACAAGAAAAATCCAAACCAAGTTACCTTATGGAATAGTTTGAATCTCCCGTTTGTTCTTGCTAGTTGGATAGTATCTTCCAGTACCTGTAACCTGCCAAGAATGTGCTTGATAGTTGTAAGCTTACAGCTGTTCTTGTCAATTCTTGCTTTTGTTCGACAAAACTTGGCACACAATTCCCTACACAACCTCAACAATTTTGATCCAATTTCAATTTTGAAAGAAGCACCTGGTTGCTATGGCCTAGCTCCTTGTGTGGTAAGTTTCTATCTCTGTTCTGGCTCAGAGGTACATGGATCGCGATCCATGTTGGAAAGCCATTTGAAATTTTGTTGATACCCTCAGCTTCAGCATGGGTAAGGGATCTTATGGTATCAAAATTTTCAGAAATAAATCTCTAGATTGGAAGCTAAGTTGATTTTGTCACTTTGCCTGAGCTCCTGTCAGTTATGAGCTTTTGGAAGGGTTTCTTACACCCAATTTCAACTCTAGGAAGGACCACTAGACTCTCTATGATACTCTCTAGCTATGGTACTAGTTTGGTGTCAATTTGTGTCAGAGGAACATGGATCGGGGGATCCATGTACCTCTGTGTCAAAATACACTAAATTTTTCCCTACAACTAGTCCTTGGCCTAGTGATGCTGCCTATATGGTTTTTGAATGTTTTAAAGCTTTTTAGGACAGGCAAAAGTCAGTTTTAGGGTTTATGTCAGTGGTTTCCTCCCTTGACTTGATTTTTGCCACCTTTTGCCCTCTTTTTCAAATAAGGGTCCTTTAGGAGAAAGTGCTCCAATTATTATCAATTCCCTGCTTGTCTTTTATCAGCTCAAACTTCCAAAAAGGTACATGGATCGCGATCCATGTTTGGCATGATTTTGGACTAACACTTTGTGAGCTGATCACACAAGCTATGATGATGCTATTCCCCAATTATTTTTGGATTTGGTCAGTTTTTTCCAAGTGAAAAACAAAGTTTTGTGTTTGTTTTGCGGTTTTTTGCAAACCACTCCCTTTTTGGTATTTTGACCAGCTTTTTTCACTTTTTGTCTATGGCTCCTTTTGGAAAAGTTGTTCAACTATTAATCATGAGTACACTAGTCAAATCTTGATGTCAGATGCCTACGTGGAACATGGATTGCGATCCATGTTGGGAAGCACCTGGGCATGAAATTTGGTTCAGTGGATTCCTTGTTTCTAGTTTGGTCCCAATTCTGATCTCTTTTTGGATTTGGCCAATTAAAAATTCAATTTTTCCTTGTTTTTCTCTTTTCTCCAAGGTTTTTGGTCTTATCACCCCAATCTTGATTTTTATGATCTTCTGGTCCTCTTCTTCTCACCAAACTCAATGTTCTGATGCCTGAGAGCCTGTTCTAAGCAGAGGAAATAATTTTAGCACATTTTTCCAAAAAGGTACATGGATCGCGGTCCATGTTGGGTAAGATTTTTGACAGGTTTTTGCACAGTCTTTTTCAACAAGTGTTTTTATCCCTTTCTTGAAAGTTTTACTGGGTTTGGTCTAGTTTTGAAGCTCTGGCCATCACTTCTTCAATTTTCCCAAGTTATGGTCTTCAACACCAAAATAAGGTTTTCGACAGTTTTTTCCTCGATCCTTTTGGCCACAAATGATGGTGTAATTTGTTACCTAACCTACTCCTACAACTGAAATGAATGTGCAAACATAACTGAACTTAACAGTACAAAAATAACAACAATGTGTGTGGTGAAACAGCCCTTTCCAAGCATGTGAAAAATCAAATAACGAAATACTATCTTGTACCTCACTCACAGCTTTCTTTGCTCTTAAGGAATAGCATTGGCTAGTCTCGGACTCCAGTCGCTATTAAGCACTAAACCTATGTCTAGCTGCTTCATTGTCTATGGGTAAATGAAACGGGTATCAAAAGCTTGAAGGGAGATTTCTCTTTTTGTACACTGAGTCACTCACCACCTAAGGATCGGTTTCCCCGGCAGCAGCGCCAATGTTAGCGGGTCGCCACGATGGACGTCTGCAGCATAGCTCTTTTGCACTAACATAATGTCAATATGCAAGGAAGCGACTCAGGGTGGGGCACGGAGACTTAATGAGGGTGTCAATCTCACCAAAGTGAACTCCAAGACTACTCGTTCTTACAACAAAAGCAAATCAACCACTTCCTAGTCAGACAATCAGTATGCATCCATTCTCAACACTCGACACAATCATGCCGTTTTGGTATCCAAACAAATCCAGAAGGTCACGAAACTTAAGGAGACGTATCACAACACTTATGGTCTCAATCTGTAAGACCTAGGGTAACTGAACATAGGATCCTCCTCCCTACCGCCCCTTATATAGGCTAGCTCCTAGCACTTGCCCTAAGCGGATCCCCAGTCTGCACTGGTCCAGCCGGCCCTTGGCCTAGGTCCCTGACCCTTTAGGTTGGGCCTTGCCCCGTAGGACCCTTGTCCTGACATTACTCCCCCCTTAAGGAAGATTTTTCTTCCTCGAAACACAAGTAGCAATATCTTCGTAAGAATACTGATGTTCTCTTTATTGACGTCCCATAAGTGAGCCAGTTGTCTGTATGACCGATAATTGGTGCAGTGCGGAGGTTCAATGAAACCAAGAGCAACATCTTGATTTTCAACATTGTTGCCCGTTTACAACCACTTGGGTCTAAATGGTAACTCCATTTATGACTCACTTGAGTGCTGTAAAGGAGTAACCACAACTAAGAGTCACTTGGGTATAAATGGTAACTCCATTTATAACTCACTTGAGTACTGTAAAGGAGTAACCACAACTAAGAGTTGTCCAAAGGCATAACCAATTTTCAGATCTTCTGAAGGTACTGGAATAATGCAAGGAAACCTTGGCGTAACTTTCCATGCAGTTATGAGCCAGAATTCCTACTCGCCTGAGTATCTTGAAATGTTCGTAGATAGGGAATGTCCTCGTGTTAGAATTCTGAATAGTTTGGAACACAAAGAACTACATGTTCATCCCTAATGAAGGTTATTTGCCAACATACTTTGTCAGCACACCTGGTAAGTCCTTGACGTATGAAATTATTGACACAATCTCCAACCCCACCACAAGAGGTGTTCAAAGTCGAAAATCGTACTTAAGAAAATTCTAGAATAGGGAGAAAATCATCTATTCAGAAATGCGTTGTGCGAATGTATGCTCTTAGCAGATCCTTTAGCACAAGATTACTCTTTGTAATCTTCCTATCCCCTTGGATAACTGACAGTACTAAGGTGTGTTTTCCTCACGGTTTACAGACAGTCGTCCCAGACGACTGGTAAAGGGGGAATCACAGTAGTGTTTAACATTGGTGAGGAATCAACAATGTCTGAAATAACCATTGTGGTTAACTTGAAAAAATCCACAAACGCACAAACCGAGCCATGACCTCTATTGGTGATTAGTAGATCCAAAAGTAATCTCATAGAAATAGTGCACATAGAGTGCAAAATGCTTCATAAGCAACAACCTGAAGAATATGCATGCCCTTCCAAATCAACCTTTGCTAAACACCAAGGCCCATAACACCTAGTGTGCATGCATTTAGCAAAAACTAACTCGAACTTGTATATCCATAATGAGCCTTGCCAATGCTTATGGCAAAATAAGATGCGTGTAGCACACATTAAAAAAGAATGTAAATAGTTCTGAAAAGAAACTAAATACTTTCAGTTGCAATCTTTTGCAAGCCTTGTTGAAACGTCTAGATGGCAATAGAAGGTAAAACATTGATCACTTCTAGGTATAGACAATGAAACTTTTTCATTAACAACTTATAGCCTTGCTATATGTATAAACAACCATCTGTAATGTTGTTTAGCAGTACTTGTACCTTAACAAGTCATTCTAAGTATCCGACAATTTCTAGCCACGAAATTGCTCCTGATACGTCGTGCTAGAAATGGTTAAGAAAACAAATGTGACCAGCACCTAGGGACTTTGTCGTGACACATAATTGAAATAATGGCGCCAGTGTCAGTCCAGAGACTCATACTCTCCACATGTGGAATATGTCTCATGTAAGGACGTATAAAAAAGAACATCCTTCAAGTACAAGATGTACTTGTGTGTGGAGGTAACTGCAAACACTCTACGACGGGAGTGAGAGGGACCCTCATTAGCCTTGCTCCACACTGGCTAAACCAAACTCCTTGAGTTCCTAGACCATGTTGTATCCCATGTGACAACATGTGCCAAATTGAACCCTACAAGTAGGTTTGTAACAACATAAGGCAGAAAGAGAGATTGGACACTTAGCCCAAAATACTTAGTGCCGACATGCCCTTGGCATGTCTCTGTAACATTCAATCGTACTTATACGTCTTGAAAAACCAAGCAAAGCATACTAAAAATGGAATAACACAAAATCAATAGATGCGTACCTGGAGATTTGAACGTAATGTACACTTTCATGTATTCAAATGGAGAGGAGCGCATCCCCTACCTGAAAAAACAAACAGCATTGCACTGGGAACCCTGGGTGTTGCCTTTGCAATCCAAGCCCATGGATTAGAATCTACGTAGTCAAACCCCTTGGTAAGACTCTTTGTAGAACTGCTCAACAGCAGATAACGGTAACCAACATAGTCAACCGTGTACATAATAATTGGAATCAACTTGAAAAGTGTGTCTGTCTGCTACCGCGTTTGGTAGATTGCGGAATTCTTTCCTTGAAAGTATAACTGGGAGAGATCAACTGTGATCCTCAATGCAGATCAAACTGTGATCCTCAATGCAGATCAAATGATCCTTAATGCCTATGGGGAGATGTAACAATCACCCGTCGTGTCTTACCCTAAATCAGTATGTCCATAGACACTCCGTAGTGCTATAGAGAGAGCAGGAGACCCACACAAGTGAATTTTTGAGTTGTTATGGAGAGCCATGTTGTCACAACTGATTGTCGTATCTATAATTTCTTGTAGAGATCAGCTACTATGAGTTGAAGATTAGCAAAAACTCAACTTGAGGGTCACACTGAAAACATGTAGTGCAAAAATGACTCCCTAAACATCCGTAATGACAGGACTGTTGCTTATCCATTAACGTCGATGTGTACTTCCTTGGGTAGATCTTGAAAACAATCACCCAAAGAATGCCAATAGTTGGGTCTGACCCTGACAACGGCTCGTAGCCCTTATGCAAAGTAGTGATCAATTGATGAATCGATGAAGACTAATGTGAGTAGCATCTTAGCCACATGTTAGCTATGAGTTAGAGCACCTTGGCTCAAGCTGACTCACGAGCAAAACATGTATCAAAAGCTTCTTAGAAGAGTTTCATTTTTTCCTTAGAGAGGGAGAGAGAGAACAAGAAGAAGACCATGCTGGGCTGCGGAACTTTCCTTAAATTTCGAGTGTGTGTGTGCCCAGAATGTGTGCTCTTAGACATGTTATGCCTGACTGGCAGCTTATCTTATAAGCATGCAACAGTCTGCTTGTATAATGCGGTCATCGAGAGAGGAAAGAGAAAAAACAAGCCACAGCCTGCCCCACTTACCATGTATGGGGTCGTGACTTTAGGACAACTTAGCATTGGCACTTTGCCTGTACAATAAGTCCTTGATTTAGGTTCCTGTTAGTGCTAGTATGTGTTGAGAGCAACCAACAAGCATAGTAAAAAATCCATCCTTAGTCTGTCCTTGACAGAGTTGCGAGTGTGATAGCGAAAGCGTAATGTATGAAATGGTAGAATTAAATCCACCTCACTAGCATGCCTTGCATGCGAAATTGTAAGCCCTCGTGGAGAGTGATGGCTTTAAACGTGAGAACCAAAACCATAAGTCCCTTGCACAGTTTAGACTGGTAGGGATTCTGTGAGTTGATATTCCCTATTTTGTCAGTTCCCCAAAGCCGTGCTTCTTCTAAAATTGCCAAAGCACGTTGTGGTGCACAACGACAGTAATTTCCAAGTAAAGTGTAAATAGGGAAAAACAAGCCTGGTCGTTGTTGTTGCAACCAGTTGTCATGAAATTTGGAAGGAAAAACTCATTCCAAAATGGCTTATAGCCATATCTGATGGCATATAGCCACATCTACATAGACGCCGTCATATATCCTATACACGTGTCTAGTACATAATGAAATAACCTGCAATATGAAATAACCTGCAAACACATTTCCTATTCCTTCCCAAGTTTGGATGCTTAAAATAGATGCCAAACGGGAGAAGCCACAATGCAAGATCCCTAAATTGAAGCCTTGCTTCACCAAAATCTGTTAGTTCTAATAGCCAACTGATGCGGCTATTGACATACAGAGAGGATGAGGAAAAGAATTGACCTTGCCGAACAATTTCAATTGGAATGAACTAATACTGTGTGGCAAACACCCGCTAGCAACTGCTGGAAATAGTGACAAGGAGTCGTCCATGCCGAGCAGCTTTCCCCTTGCATCAAGTCGAGCAACAGGATGTGTTAATTTCCTTGAGAGTCCAAAACACTACCAATTGGCTATGGAGTGGCATCAAATTGAACCGCCGAGAGTGAACGAGAGCTGGCACATGAGTAAAGGGAAGTGCCATGCCTTGAGGACATGATTGGTCCACAAAGGGGAGTAAGCCCAAAGGTTTGCAAACAGCTTCAAGCTTCTCAGGAGACAATGCCTTTGTGAAAAGATTTGCAAGGTTGTCTTGTGTTGGCACATAAGCCAAGCTGATCTCTCCTGCTGTGAAGACTGCCCTGTACTCAGCCTCACAACTCGAAGTGGCCACAGTAGGTTTCTTCTTTCTCAACCATGATATACATGATCTGCCAAGCATGAAACAAAAACCACTTGTGGACGCTCGTGTGTCAAAACAACCAGTCCAATCTCAGTCCGAAAAAATATGTAAGTCTGGCGGCAATGATCCCCCCTTGGGATAAAACAAGCCAAGATATAAAGTGCCACTAAGGTAGTGGAAAATCCTCTTGACAGCCTACCAATGCTTAGACCCTGGGCTATGCATAAATATGCTAACCTGTGAGACTGCAAACTGAATATCCGGCCTCGTGTTGCATACATAAATGAGGCAGACAACAGCAGTTTGATAAAGAGTGACATCAGCAGGATCGCCAGCATCATGTAGACTCAACTTCAAACCTGTTTCCATGGGAGTGGCAATAGGTTTTCAATCCTCAAGTCCAAACTTACATAGCAATGTCTCTATGTAACTTTTCTGACACAAGGCAATACCACTATCACACTGCTTAAACTGTATACCCATGTAATGATGCAACAGCCCCAAATATTTCATCTTGAAAGTAGTATTCAAATCAGCCTTAAATTCAGCAATATGTCTCTCATTTGGTCCGGTGATCAGCAAATCATCGACATAAAGAACCACAACAAGAAGTACATCACCCTCACACTTTACATACAATATGCTTTCTGTTGGACTATTACGAAAGCTTGTTTAACCAAATGAGTGTCAGCTTTCCCATACCAAGCACGAGGAGATTGCTTCAACCCATACAAAGCCTTGTTACATTTGCACACTTTGTCCTCTTGTCCTTTCTTGACAAAACCCGAGGCTGCGTTACATAAACTTCCTCAAATATGTCACCATTCAAGAAAGCAGTAACAATGTCTGATTGATGTACATCCCAACCAAAATGAGCTGCCAATGCACATAGAAACCGCACAGTAGTCATACGACAAGTGGGAGCAAAAGTCTCTTCATAATCTATGCCTTTTTGTTGTGAATAACCCTTTGCAACAAGTCGAGCCTTATGGAGATCGATCTCACCATCCGTCTTGCGTTTCAACTTGAAAACCCGGTTCGTGCCAATGGCCTTTTTGCCAGGAGGCAAATCACATAAAGTCCATGTGTCATTTTCTATAAGTGCATCATAGTCTGATTGCATGGCAGCCATCCAATTTTCTGAATTCTGTGCTTCATCAAAAGACAGAGGCTCCTCAACATCATGTAAGCTAGACACAGCCAAAGCATAACAATCCGATGCATAAGATGCATGGTGAGAGCCTGAACGAGTACGACTAGACAAAGGTGCATCTAATTTACTGTCACGCAAAGTGTGCACCAGCCATTTTTGCATACCTCTAGCCTGCTCATTTTCAGCCCTTTCCTCATCAAGTACATCATGTACATCTGCATCAGTAATAGGCTGATCTGTAACATTTTCAAAAAACCCCATAGGCTGTACATTTACCCCATTGGAACTTACATTCATATTTCCACCACCGAAAAGAGGCAACAAAGTGTCATAAATGTCCTGTGAGCTTACATTACTATCTCCAGTACATGACAGCAAGGGATGAACAAAATCTCCCACAAACACTACATCCCGTAAAACCAGAATACGTTTTGTTTCTGGATGATACAACCTGTAACCTTTGCGTTCAGCACTATAACCAACAAAAATACATTTGACAGCCTTATCATCCAATTTTTGTGTTGTGTTTGTGGCACCAAAGCATATGCCAAACAGCCAAAAACACGCATGTGCTCAATAGAAGGCTTTCTATCATGCCATGTTTCATATGGAGTAATAGACTACAAAGCTTTCGTAGGACACCTATTTAGTACATAAGTGGCACACATGATGGCCTCAAGACAAAAAGAATGCGGCAAAGCTTGACTTTTGACCATACATCGTGCCATTTCTGTAAGTGACCTATTTTTCCTCTCAACAACACCATTTTGCTGAGGTGTATAAGGCACTGTACATTGGTGTTTTATCCCACGACTAGCCAGAAATGCATTGAATTCATGAGACATATACTCCCCCCCTCAATCGGAACGGAGGGTGCCCATAGTACATTTCGAGACATTTTCAGCCATAGTCAAAAATTGTTTGAAGCACATAAAAACTTTGGGCTTTGCTTTAAGCGGAAATACCCATGCATGCCTGGAGTAATCATCAATGAAAGTCACTAAGTAAAGGTAATTGCCCAAGGATGGAGTTTGCATGGGCCCACAAACATCACTATGCACAAGCTGCAACCTGCATGTGGCCTAAATTGAACCATCCTTTGGAAACTTAGAACGCTGCATCTTACCCAAAATACAGCCTTCACAAGCATGTTTGACAGGTGCTTCAAGAGGCGTCAAAGAAGCAACCATATCAATTTTTTGTAAATGCAGCAAACTGGCAAAATTCAGATGACCAAAACTGCATGCCAAAGTTTTGCATCTAAAATAGCCCTTGAATCTGTAACAGCATTTGCAAAATTTTGTCCACACTTGTCATACAAAGTGAGCTTATACAGCCCACGGCACAAAAGGCCAGATGCAGCAATTTCATCACCAAAACTGAGATCATGAACTATACATCTATCATCCACAAATTTGACTACAAGTCCAAGTCTATCAAGTGCGGATATAGACAAGAGATTCTTCTTGATCCCACGTACATAAAGTGCATCAACAAGTGTGAAGGAACTGCCATTTGCAGCAGAAGGCACAATCTTTCCAACTCCTTGAACCGGATAAGAGGCATTGTTGGCACAAGTGACTGAATTCCCATGAGGGACAGACTCGAGAGAGGTGAACAATTCACGATGTGAGGTAATGTGCTTTGTAGCACCACTATCAAAATACCACAAGTGTCCATATCATCTTCCTCATGCATAATCTTCGACTCCAGCTCTTTACGCAGCAAAGCAATTTTAGCCTCATCGTGGCTTGCATAAAGACTTGCTAGAATATCCCAAGCCTGTTTTGCAGATTTTGTTGAACGGATGTGAGGAACAATGGTGCGCTTCACAGACAACGCAATCAATGCATGAGCTTGCGCATCTTTTACATCCCAACGAGCTTGTTCTGTCGTAGGCAAAACAACTCTAATAGCAGCAATCCTTGCAGCAAGACGTGCAACATCCTCAACATCGCCTACATCCTCAGAACCAGGACGTACATCAATGCCCTGCACAATGTTCCAGACGCCCCTTGACACGAGAGCATGTTGCATCATATAAGCCCACATAGGGTAGTTGTCCCATCCAACCTGTTCTCAGCAGCAAACATCTTGAACACATATGTGTTGTTGTCAGCCATGGTAAATGCTGCACCTGATGTGAAAACTGCCCGAAAATAGGAGAAACGAAGCGGGAAAAACACGTGCTATATAGCACAAACCGTAGAAGAGTATGAGGCACCTGTTATGCAGAAAATGGCACTGATAGAAATTTTGCACAAAATGACGAAATAGCATGTGCGGTACTACCTGTAGTGGAAACGGAGGCCGAAATGAGCCCGAATCAAAAATCTGAGCAGACTGCGCTCTACGAGCAATCCCAAAATATTTTTCCACCTGCGAACGCTCGCAAAACCTCACTGTAGTCAGAGAAAGTGAGCAGTCGTGTGTTGGAGCAGCTTGCGACTAAGCTCGGAAGGATGCAACCTGCTCTGATACCAATTGTTGGAATTACGGTTGCAAAGAAACACACACAGCTTGGAGAAGACAAAGGAAGCTCAAGGCACACAATAGAGAGTGTGTTACTTAGTGTGCAATGGAAAGATAGATAGCCCTAGAGTGACGGGCGTATATACAATGCTCGAGGGAAAAAACCTCCTAAAGAGGGAAAAATTCCCTTGCAGTCCTAGTGTGTTCACACACATCACTACCACATGTATATGGTAACATGCATTCCGTTGCAAAACAAGGTGTAGCCCTTAGGCAAAAAAAAAAGACCAGCCTTCAAACCGCCTTTGCACACCTCTTGCGACCACAGCCTTCAGCGCATTAACCTGCGGCAAATCACCACACTTCGTGAAGCTCGAACTCAAATCAGTGACCTACGTCCAAGGAAGGCATCAATCCTTGCAACCAAGCCTCACAGTCAAATTTCCACCCCAAGCATGCAACACACAAACCCTCCCTCTATAGAGACAATGCACAGTGGTCGGAATTCCCTCCAAGTAAGGAGGCGAAAGGGGCGACCTCCTCCCGCAGGGAAAAAAATCTGGTGGCATGCGAGGGCGCGAGCACCACCCACCCTCCATCCTACCACAACGCCCCCCATGCCCCCCCCCCCCCCCCTCCCCCCCCCCCCTTTGGGCCTCACAAGTTTTAAAGCAACGAGCAACCTCGCAGTCCTCACCTTGCACATCCCCTCGTCTGAATAATTCTTCCATTCACACCACAAATCCTTTAGGAGGCTTGGCTATTTTCTTTGAATTTTTTTTCGAACCAAACTTTTGATCCTTTAGGATGCTTTCCTTTTTTTTCAACTGAAACTTTTTCTAGTGAATAGAAAGTGAGGTGAGTCTTCAAGAGGGTTTGCGAGACGTGTGCAGGGTTGATGTTTGCTCTGTCTACGAGAGTGCTTAGATTAGGGAGGTTCAAAGAGCCTCTCCAATAGGGAGTGGAACCCACACTACATATTAGCTTAGCTAATGGCAATGCCGCAGAGATGGCTCAGTTGGACGATCACGAGATCGGCCAGAGGGGAACGCTTATCTGCTCCTCCTTTGATTGCGCCCGTTTTGCACCCTCCACTCAATATTCTCCTAGGCAATGGCCATCCTTTCCCACTGTCTTTGGAGAGAAATTGATGGCCCAGAATCTTTACAATGCTCCTCGGGTGGGAGTCCGCTATTAGCAGGGGTGGCCCTCATTATGGCAACAAGAGCCATGTTCGAAGGGGAGAGGCCCGCTATGGCTTGATGCACTGTTGTCTTTTGGTTCGACTTTAGAGATGTCGTACGAAATGCACGGTCTATTGAGGCATATGAGGCTCTCCTTGAGGGCAGGCTGGTTGGTGCTAGATCTTGGCTTGTGCTTTTGGTCGGAGGTGGATTGGTTTATGGGTGGCAACCGAAAGCCCCTTCAGTGGCATCTTCGACCAGGTGATGGTTATCTTCTTATGTTTTTTATGTACTACTAGTTGTCTTGGAGTCCTTCGGCTCAATGTGAGAGGTTCGATGGTGGTGTAATCCAATGCAGTCTAGCTCAGCTTTATGAGTCTTTCTGTACTAGGTTTTTAGGCTTCCTTGTACATAAAAATCTTGATCTATGTACTTGTGTATGGTTGTGGATTTTTTATGATGGTGGTAGATGCCCTCGCTCGTTGTGAAGAGAGCTTTATGTAATTCTTTTTGGATTTAATATGTCACTCATTGTTAGTGAGTTTTGCCAAAAACCAAAAAAGTGAATAGAGTCTTCGTTCGTTCTCTCTCTCTCTCTCTCTCTCTCTCTCTCTCTCTCTCTCTCTCTCTATACTAAACGTAAAAGTGAATACATTTTTCTTTTTTAAATCTCTTGTGTTAAAATTGAATACATTTTTCTTTTTTAAAGCTCTTGTGTTAATTCCCTCAAAGGATTTGCGTTGGCACAAGGAGAGAGAGAGAGAGAGAGAGAGAGAGAGAGAGTGGAAAAAATCCATTAAGATTAAATTTTTTTACTATACAAAATTGAATGTCGACTGTAGGCAAGAAGTTCATGTTGTGGCGACTATTGCATGCTTGTCTCCTCGCATTTCTTGAAGAGAGAATCTTAATAAAATCCATTAAGCTTGCAGGGCTGCCTCTCATTAACTCGCTCGATTTTATCATCGCTCGAAAACGTTCGCTCGGAGTTCGGGATTCTTATTTTCTTGAACTGTATACACAAAAATCAATTTATAAACCCTTTGACAAACTTCCCAAGGAACGGGGTAAGGACCTAATCCACTTTTCTTTCAAAAGCCCCAGATCCATTTTTCAACCCAAAAGGAAGGCAGCAAAAGCAGAAACAACCCCATGGAGTGATAAAAGTAGTCTTTTTTCAGTCTTCAAGAGTAAGGATAAGTCGGAAATACTCTGAAAAACCATCACAGACACTGTATCTTTCAAAGCCAGCCATTGCATCCAAAAGTTGATCAATAAAAGATGAGGGATAAGGATCTTTCTTGGTCGCTGCATATAATCAATGCAAACTCTCCAAGGCCCAGCTTTCTTTGAAGTGACCACTACAGGGCTCACCCATTCAGCATTATCATTTAATGGCTTATAATCAATGCAAACTCTCCAAGGCCCAGCTTTCTTTGAAGTGACCACTACAGGGCTCACCCATTCAGCATTATCAATTGTTCCAAAAATTTAAAATCCCAGAATTTCTAATTTAAATCATCAAGTTGTCCCAGTTACCTTTGTCACATGCATCCGCAACCACTCTCTAAGTCAAGACCACCGCCCACTTAGGACACGCATAACTCATGATGTGCAAGTCTGATTCACAAGCTATAAAGCACGGCTGAAAATACTTATTGAAAACCATCTTTTGGGGACTCAAACAACCCAAAACTCCCGTAAACAAGCCCTGAAAAACGAAACTTTGCACATGATTTTTACATGGTCACTCCCAAGACTCGAAGCACTGTGTACACATATATACATGAGGCTAGTTAGCAAGATTTTTGGCACGATCTACTGGCTTCATGCTCATCCAAAAAAATTCTGACAGCACCACGGAATATGTGGGCTACATGGCCAGTCATGCAGTTACAGGTCCCTTGTTTGCAGTCCCCAATGATGTAACATCACAGTGAAAAACATCCTCCACATTTCCAAGATTAACAGACCTGTGGCTCTGTATTGTGCCCAAAATCCATTGACTCGCTTATCACCATAGAAAATTTCTTTTAGGAATATGTGAACATTGTGGCATTAAACAGCTCTCATTGTGTCCATTCAAAAAAAAACGATGGCATCTCTATGATTATTTTGTGAGCATGTGAACATTGTGGCATTAAACAACTCTCATTGTGTCCACACCAAAAAAGCAACGGCATGTCTACGATTATTGTCAAGATTTTTGACAACGTTTGTATGCAAGAAGTGGATGAAAAAGGTCAAACAAAAACTTGGAAAGATTGTATTTCGCCAAGTCAGCCCGAGGAGTTTCACTTCCTTGCTTGAAGGAAAATTGGGAAACTTCATCCAACACAATTACAAGTACAGATGGCAAGCTCAACAATTCAAAGAGTGGTTGGGCAACTCTCTTGATGATGTAGTGGTATTAGTGGTGGATTTTGTAGAGAATTACTCCTTCAAGGTGCAGAATGATGAAGCGATATCGGTGGTGGATTTTACAGAGAATTACTTCTTCAAGGTGGAGAATGAAATTCAATCAATGCATTGGTATTCTACGCAAGTGAAAATATTCATTCACATTTTTCACTTACGTGATATGCTTGGTGCCATTCAAAAGATGACCCACTACTACATCTCTGATGACAAAATCCATGACACTTTATTTGTGTAGCGTTGCTTTTTTTGCATATTGAGTGGCTAAAAGGTTAAGGATGCAGTGTCAAACAACACTAGGTGGGACCTGATGGTGTTGATTTGCAATTTAAAGCAAGGCGTCCATTCTATTTTGTAGCCAGATACTTCAATATGACAAGTATTGAGATGATGCATAGCTTCTTTACATCTGGCCATGGGAAGGGCGAGCACGATGGGGCTGGTGCGATGCTCAAAAGATCTCTCACACAAAATTGAAAATCAATGGATGGGTGTTACATAACGCTTCAAGTGTCCTCTCTCTGCCGCCCATCGGCTTGACAAATGAGGAGCTCTCTCTCTCTCTCTCTCTCTCTCTCTCTCTCTCTCTCTCTCTCTCTCTCTCTCTCTCTCTCTCTCTCCACGTGCCATGTCTTCTATTTTTCTCCTCAAAGGGATGGGAGCATGGGTGCATCTTCTTGGATTCCAACTAATGAAAGCACGTAAAAAAGATTTTTCCCACCTATTGCCACTTCAAGAAAGGATGAAGGGCAAATTTTTATTCTAAATGTGATAACTGTATACACAAAGGCTCCCCATTCCTTTTTTTTCCAAACTCACGATAGTGAGTGGATGCATTGTATTCTCTAAAATAATTGTACAAAGTAACCTCAAGCTCGTGTCAAGCGTTGAGAGATTTCAAATTACAATGATAAGCTACCAGGCCTCACAAAGAGGCAAACAACAAACTATATTCTAGTCAGTCATAACCCATGAGTATAGAGTTGATGGCCATATACCACTCATTTGAGTCCTTCCTTTTACCAATGGAAACAATCAATGCCCTGATGTCTTGAACGATCTCTGTGAAGCTAGCAGTTACAAGATCATTCTCAAACACCCATTTCTTAAAGTAGCAAAATCTAACAATTTGTGTGCAATCCTCAAGAGCCATCTTGGTCTGATTGTTGTAACCCAAAAAAAAAAAGCATATAAAAAATTAGACAATTTATGGCTTTTTATTACATCCAACAATGTGTCTATGAAGGATGATGGAAATAGATCGATAATAATAGAAGCATTCAACTACATGTAGTCAAAATGAACTCTAATAACTATAAGGTATTTCTAAGGTGCCTCAATGGGGTTGACAGATCAAGCTTTCAACAAAGATCCAACTCTTTCCACCTACTTGGAATAATTAGGGTTCCTACAATACAATGCTACACAATATGCATTAGATCTTGTTTCGCATTTAGGGACTAAGCTAAATGCTCATTTATAATTGTAGAAATTACAATCAAGGCATAACCTTATGCATCTCTATGATCTTAGGCTAATGCCTCCCTAATTTTTATTGGTATGTCATGACACACCCTTGATTAGGCTCCTATCTCTCAAGCATGGAGTAGACTAGTCATCTATTTTAGAATAGTGAGGTAAAAGGCCATAAGTGGAAACAAAACTTCTAGGTCATGTTGGCCACTCCTACCATTTCTGGTGAAGACGCCAATTTGGTTGCTCGGACTGCACAGAGGAGCCAACATACCAATTGGGAGCAAACTACCAAGAGATATAGTCGTGATCTCTTAATGAAGTGTAAAGAGGAAGCAGAGCAGCAAGCTACACTTGTCCCTTTGTACACAGTCTGTACAAAGGGACCTAGGTACACAGTCTGTACCTAGGTGTACCCTAGTGCTAAGAGCCTAGTATTGATGCCTAGTTCCAAGATGATATTGGGTTAGAGCAAGGGTGCCACTGCACATTCTGTAGTGAGCTTAGCAAGGTTGTGAAGTAATGTTACTGGGAAGCACACTCACACCTTAGCATTGAGAGGGAGATAAAGGAGAGCATAGAGAGGAGAGCTGAGAGACATTGTGAAGCATTAGATCATTTTGTATAGAGTGTTGTTAGTTGGAAAAACACAATCATTGTACTTGGGATTTTAGCCTCTAACTTGGCTTTGGGGATCAGCCATTAAGTCTCTCAGAAGTACCTAAATGTGTATCATAGATTTTTTCGCGGTACCTTTCAAGGTACTCCAGAATACCATCTGCAGATAGTAAAAAGTACTTGACGAATTTCATTTTCTATGCCAATGGATTTGATACCTATGTGGGATCATAAACCATGATATGTCATAATCTCACCTCCAAGGGACTCCTTGCACCTTGACCTATATCGTAAGCAACTAAAGTTTGGCAAGTCCCCACCCAATTTCCTATATATAACCTCTTTCTTGCCATCTCCTCTCCCTTCTAGTGCATTGCCTCTAGTAGGATTTATGTCTTGACAACATGATCAATAATCCAAAGAAATCACTTAGACCCCGACAATTTCAATTTCATGGTATAGCGTCAAACATTTATAATCTCTTACAAGAAGAAATGGCCATAATATGAGTTGTTGATGAAATTTCATGCTTCAACCAGATAGGTGTGTTAAAATTGCTAAGCTCAACCTTTAAGTCACCTTCCACAAAAGATGCCAACATTCAATGTGGGTATGTTGAGCATTTAAGGCATGGCATGATTGCAATAGGCAACCACAAAAGACGATGACACCAATTTAATTTGGATTTAACTATAGCATCAAAACAAGGGAAATGGTAGCCCTATAGGTAACCCAGTGGGGAGAAGCATGCAATCTAAGAGCCACATATATTTGTGTGTGTGTGGGGGGGGGGGGGGGGGGGGGGGGGGCATTTTTCAATTCAAGTCTTGTAGGCTTTGAAATAGTATCTTGTTTAGAAGACTTTCAAATAGTATCTTGTTAGTAAAGAATATCAAGCTTGGGTTTGTGGGTTGAGTAACACTCAGGGGCAGGGCTAGAAAAATACATTTCTCCTAACATATCAAAATAAGGGGAAACTTGAAATCGTCGTGGTTTTTAGGTCAAAATTTGAAGCTTTTGCCAGTAATTACACTAAAACTTGTGTAAGTTTACCGGTTTCTTAAAGGCAAGCTCAAAATCTAACCAAGATTTTATAATTTCAGCCGATTAAAATACACTAGAGCCCGGTTTTTTTCAAACACTGCTGAGGGATAGTACTGTAAAAAATCGTAGGAATAAAATTTCTACGTCACACTTTGATGAGAAAAGAGACTACAAATATTTTAGGAAAAGTGAGAAATTAAAGAATGAAGCCCAACGGGCTCCTTGTAGGTAGCTTAGTACCATTTCTTTTACGATATTGATGTTCATATAAAGTCGTACATTTTTTTTGGAAAAATTTGAGGAATGGCTTGATTTAGAGCTCTTCCATACGAAGAGCATGGCAAATTTTGTTAGGAGCTTTTTCTTTTTCATGAAGCAAAAGTGGAGCATTCTACAAGGAATTTGGTCTTTTTCACCCAAAGAAACGAGGAGTTTTTGTCTCTTTCCCTCAACAATGCGACCGTTTTTCGTAGATTCACCTTCAACAGGAGGCATGCGGAGAGAAAATGACAAATTGGCCATGACATCAACAAGAATGCTATCTTTGCTCTCTTGCAAAATGTACCTTAGTTAGGTTCATTTAAAGACAGAGGCATGATGCCCTCCATAAATTACCTCCACTACTATTGGGAGAACCCCCACCCCCACCCCTTTTCACACCCATATTGTACTCCCCACCTAGTTAGCAAAATTCGATTGTTTTCAATCTATATATTTTGTTGGAGATAATCCTAATGCTGCAAATAAAGAAAGCCATGATCTATATTTCCAATTCACATGAACAACCATGATTAATGTAAGTGCAACCTTTTCCTAGAAGTCTTGGAATCTTGGTTCAATCGACCTCATTCATGAAAATCAAGGGGAAGTGTGTGTTGAAGGTTAAACCGAGGAATCGAAATATATGTGTCCTCTTTTCGTGCAAGGTTAAGGTAAAGGGATCAGTATAGGGACGATTAACTTGTACTAGCCATTCCTCATGTTTTCTTCATCCGAGTATAGCTACAGAAGGTGCAGAAGATACGCATTGGATTAGGGACAGCTAGAAATCTGAGGATAATCTGACAACGATGGCCAATATTTTTGCAGAGAAGTTCGATTTTTGATGCCAAACGACGCCTCGCAAGCATTAGAGACGATGAAGCCCCAATATCAGTACATTTTCAACAAATTACAAGCTAACACATCAACAAGATTCTGAGCATATTCCAAAATTCTTCAAATTGGGATGGGGTCCACCCTTGTTCTGGAGACCGTCTCTTAACCGGCCTTTACCCCACATCATGTTGTAATGAGCTACTTTGAACTTTTCTCACATACATGTACACCTATGTTCAACCATGGGGACATTTTGTCCAAATAGGGCAGACTCATTGTCATAACTCATATGCAAGGTATTTCACGGTGCGGTGGGACGAAGGTGAAAATGCTTATGCAAAAGCAATAGTGCCTAGGTTCTTGTTGGAGGGGCCATTGTTGGTAAAAGAGTGGTTAAATGAGAGTGTTCACTTGCAAAGTGTGGTCTACCACTTGAGACTTGAGGGGGAGGCCAAAATGTGTTCAAAAATGACTGACAAAATGTGGTCTACACGTAGAGGGAGCTCAAAACAGAGCGTTGAGCATAGCAACCAAAATGATCCATTAGATTTGCTAAGATTTTGCATGCTCTATAGAGTACGAATAGATAGTATGAGGACCCAACAACCAAAACCAAAAGGAGACTAGCATTGCATGTGTCTTCATTCGCCGAAACCGAGTCCCTGGCAGTTCTCAACAGGTAGCTCTTGCTCTGTTGTTCTTCT
This sequence comes from Adiantum capillus-veneris, assembly GCF_014529385.1. Classification (NCBI taxonomy): domain Eukaryota; kingdom Viridiplantae; phylum Streptophyta; class Polypodiopsida; order Polypodiales; family Pteridaceae; genus Adiantum; species Adiantum capillus-veneris. The sequence continues at coordinate 105,483,786 of NC_140939.1, forward strand.
CCCGCTTGCAAATTGCATGCTAATCTCTGCTTGAAGATGGCTAATCTCTTCTATTTTGAGGGAAATTTGATGGGTTTGTCGTGAATTCCTTTGTAATCCTGCCATGATCCTAGACTCTCTCTCTCTCTCTCTCTCTCTCTCTCTCTCTCTCACACACACACACACACAAAGCATGAGTAGATAAACAGGCTTTTGCACCAGGAACGGATCGGAAGTTAGAGATGAAGCGGCTAGTAGGCAAGGGTCCTCCACCATTGAGGCTTCCGCGCTCCACATGGACAGTGCAAGAGATTTTGTGTCTTGTGGATGCCAAAAAGGAGAATGTGGAAGAGAACGAGGTCGGTGTGCAGTGGCTTATGCAAGGCTCGGCACACCGCGTGCCGTTCTCAAAATGGCAAGCTGTTGCATCAGCATGCTCAGCAAAGTGTGGGGCCCGAAAGACGCAGAATCAATGTTTCCTCAAGTGGAGACGCCTTCTTAAGCCATGGCGTGCCATTTTCATTGCCGGCCCTGACCGCTATTGGGTCATGTCACGAGAAGAGCGTAAAGCCTCTTGCTTGCCTCTGTCGTTCAACCGCAGAGTTTTCATTGCGATTCTTCATGCATTCCAATCCTCAGGTACGTCGCTTAGTATCTCCTTGTTCCTAATTTTCTTCTTGTTTATAAGCACATGAGGATGACTCTGCTCTGTTACTGATGCTATTGGAAGCCCAATTTTTTTACATGTTTATAAAATAGTTCCTGACTGAATTTCTGTACATATGCCGTTGTGTGTTACTGACAAAGTAGGGGACACTAAGCTGTTGCTGAAGCCTCGTGACCACCGTGGAGAGACGAAATCATCAACCGTCAAAATAGTGGAGGACACGGAAGAGCTGCCAAATGCCAAAATTGACAAGAAAGAAGAGCTGCAAATCTTGCAAAAGAAGCTCGAGAAAGAAAGGCCTTCGGCCAATCGAAGACGGGCAACATCATCTCCCCAACCAGGGTTCAGCCAACATGAAGTACATCATGAAAGAACGTCCCTTGGGACGACAAACCATGTGCAAGAAGACGCAAACCACCTTTCTCAAATTGTGCATGAGCGCTCTCCTCACAAGGATCCTGTACAATCAAAGGTAGCGGAAGCCTCACAAAGTCCGACAGCATCGCCCGATAACAATAACCAACACACTGAACCGGCATCACATGACAATGTGGAAGAGAATATCCCCATGGAAGAGAATGGCGCGCAAGATTGCTCAGAAAGCTTGAACCTTGACAAAGAGACTATTATAAAGTTTCTAGAGTCTATAAACTCAATGGCCAAGGTAATGGAAAGCATTGTCAAGGCTTTGACAAGGTGAAGTTTCTACTTCTTGTCATAAAGCAAAGATCACGTTGAGATGAGTTCTTTGTGTGTACATTTGATAGAAGCTTGCAAAATCATGTCGAACTATGTAATGCCGTCTCCTTCAGAGCAAGATCTAATCCTTTGTATATAGATACAAAAGGGGACTTAGACACATTCGTACTGAATGCGGTGCAAATAGTGGCTTGTCAAGTTCAACCATATTTTGCGACATGTGAATCATAGCAACCCAACATAAGAAATTCATAGTGTCCTAATCTTCTTAAAGAGATAGTGCTTGATGATGTGTTTTGAGGAGAAACATGGCATGCACTTAGCTTCAAAGTTATTATGCAATGTGATTATGCATGAACCGAGGAATTTTACCTACCTTTGAACATGTGTATGTGACCTTGTTTCTATTCTCTTTGAAATTATGTCCCGATGATTTATTGGTCTTGAAGTTATGTTGTATAGCTCGAGAATATGGCCAATCTAGCTCCGAGTGCGCCATCCGTTGCTACACCTACTACACCTCGCTTGTCAGACTCGCCATGGAGAAAGGGCCATGTAGTGCATGTGAAAGTAATTCCAAGGCACCGCGATCGGGCCTCTTGCTAGTGTGAATAGGGCTTTACTTCTGATGTTCTTGGATATATGAAAAATCAGAATTTTGGATGAAAAATCAGAATTTTGGTCTTTCCAAGGCTCACTGTGAGGCCTCTTTCTGGTGGAAAGCTCATCATCCAAAGTATGAAGATGGAGTTGTAGATGAAGTTGTGGTGCATCTTATGACTCCAATACCAAGGCGTTCAAGAGATAATAAAATCCCTATATCTATGCTATATTTACACTGCAGGTGTACTTAACAATCCCTCACCCCACTTAAATGAAAACATATTTTGGAGTAAAAATGATCCTCTCTAGTTAACTTAAATGATATGCTATATGTTTTGATAAGTGACTACTTTGGGTCACCATGTAGCATAAGATAGACTAGGGTACATGCAAGACCTGCTGCACCTCTTTGCCCAAAGAACATACCGTTGATATCTCGTCAATGTAGAGACCAAGAGACCATACAACGTCCGTAAGAGTGGGGCGCCCTTCCTTCCCACCAATGGTGTTAGAAGTGGGCTTTGAGGTGGCTCTTATGCATTGTGCTCGGTCTGCCACCTACTCTTAAGAGAGTAAGTCCCCCAAATCATATGTGATGGCTCACCAAGCATTTGAAGGCACTCAAAGAGCCTATGGTGCGGGGCCCTGTTAAAGGCTTTCTAGAAATACACAAAGCTGTAGTGTAGTCGCCTCTTCTGCAGCTTTGCCTGATCAATTAGGCAACACAAATCAAAGACGTGGTTGATGTAAGAGAAGTCTCATATGAAATCGACCTGTCTTGGGTTCTAGCACAAGAAGTTTTGGACAAATTCTCACAATAATTCCCACATTGTGAGTTACCTCAACATCATGAGCTTCTGTGAGGGAGGCACCGCATACCTAGCTAGCTACGATTGGGGGTAGGGGACCGCCGGCCCGGTGGGGGGGGCGGTGGTCCCCTACCCCCAATCGTACCTAGCTAGGTATGCGATGCCTCTCGAACAGAAGCTCCACCGGGCCGGCGGTCCCCTACCCCCAATCATACCTAGCTAGGTATGCGATGCCTCTCGAACAGAAGCTCATGATGTTATGCATTGTATGAAAAACATTGAAAAAGACTCCGTTTTCCTACATGAGAAAATCTATAAATCTTCTTGTGTAGGGCCCTTGCTTTCTATACAAGAGCGCTCCATAGAGTTTGGCCAATGTGTGCCTAGTCGTGATGTAGTAGCCCAGGGTAGCCTGGGTCAAGAATTTTCCTTTCCTTGTGGCTAGGCACAATGGTGTGCATATTCCACTCTATCAATAATCTGTATGCTCGTGCATGTTGAAGAGAAAGGGAATGAAAGGGACAAAGATGCTAGTGGAAGAGTTCAAGGATCTAGTAGGATAGATGAACACCCCAACAAGCATAAGGATGTATTTCTGAATAGAATCTCGGTCAAAGGGTTGCAAAAGATGGCCCATATCCAACCAAGAGTTTTGAAGAGTTCATGAAGAGATCTCTCAGGCTAGCAAATTAAGAGGAAAAGCAAGATCGACATACCTCTGATAGTTTAGAAGGATCCAGTTCATAAGAATCTGGGGAGAAAGTGTAGAGCAAGATCAAAACAAAAGAGATACTAAAAATTTCAACTATGTACAAAATGGAGGAATTGAAAAAAAATCAAAAATCATTGCAAGCTTTCTTGGGAGCAATGGAACTTCTATTTATAGCCTTCTAGAAGTTACTGTAGGGTAACTATTGTGGTAATTACTAATGTGATTGATCCACTGTTCAGCTTTCTAGGAGACAGTTCCCGCCTGTTTGAATCATCTTCGCCTTCTACATCTTTCCCTCCTTTTTCTTTGATTTTGGTATAACTCCAAAAATTTTGAAAAATCCACCGCCTGATTTTGAATTGGTGTTGAGGAACCCATCTGGTTTTCTTGTTGAGGCCCAAACCTTAAACCCTAAACCCATATGTCTGTTTGCTGAGTTGTTCGATGTTCCTCATGAAATTGGCCTATGTTCCTTCTACGTAGGCCGATGTTCCTCTTGAGTTGGCCTATGTTCCTCATGATAGTACTCCTCTGGAGTGACTAGCTCTTTTGGTATTACTAGCTTTATGCCATATTTCATGTTTGTTGAGTGCTTGACACCCCTATAATTGTAATTCCAAGGGTGCCCAACCAAAGAAATTCCAACACCTTACTGGGAAAATTCACCGTCTGATTTTGAGATGGAACTACCCAGTATCCTTCCATTGAACCTGCTTCCTCTTGCCCTTCTTCTGTGTTGGTGCTTCAGAAGTTCTAGTGCCAGTATTGTCCTTTTGGGATAAGTCGATAAATGGCCTCCTGCTCAAGCTGATCCCGCCTTGCCGTGGACATCTCCAATTCATAAGGCGTGAGAGGATTATATGTTTTGGTGTCGATATCATACAGCGTGCGTCTACCTTTGTCAAACGGAATCTAGCCAATTTATGACAATTGTTGGCCTTCTTGGTTTGCAGGTGGGGTTTCCTGCACCCTGTCTTCAGGTTCATGCAGTTCAGTCCCCTCCCCAACAATATCTGCCCCTGCAGCAAGTTCTCCTACTGGTTCTTGTTGATCATCACCATCTAACTCATCTCCTTGTCTCCCCCTTGCAGATAATTCCCTTCTAAGTCTAAACCTTGTTCCATATGAATGTTGTGGAACATTGGACCCCTGCCCTGATTCACTCATGCATTGCTGCTTCTCCCTTGTCTAGATTATTGTACTAGCATTCTTTGATTATGCACATTGTAGTTTGAAGGTAAATTACAGGCTCCAAAGGGTAACAGTTTTGTAACTACCTTTTCGAGAATGAGAATTCTGACTTCGCTGGGCAGTTGTGGGTAGAATTCTTTCAAGAATTGTGATGCATACTCCTCAGACTCTTCCCCCTGTGTTTTCCAGTTCGCAAAATCCCGCAAATGGTCACTATCAGGGAACAGGTCGCCGCTGTGATTCATTCCTTAGCACCCATATGGTTTTAGGCAAAATTCGAACCAATTGCAGGATCGCCAAATGTTAGGCACACATTGCCATAACAAATAACCAATGCAGTAAACATACAATTCATATCAAACAGGAAGCAGGAAACTGCATACTTCAAACACCATACTGCAAAGGAAACAGGTACATAACATCATAGATAGAGGGAAAATAGTGTGCCATTCATCATCATTATTCAGTAATACAGAAGAAAACACAGAACTAATGCAGGAGAGAGCCCACTACATCAACAGGCATAGACATAACTGCTTCTCGTCCTGAGAATTCACGAGACACACAACTAACTTCCCCAAAATATAAAATACCCATGTTCACTTATCCCTAAGGTTCAAAGATAAAGGTTTTAGTTACAGTTCAAAAAGTAATAGCCTGACTGCCCTGAAAGCCCTGATAAATCAGGCACTAACACCCCCCTTCCTAAAGATGCCAAATCAGGGTACCAGATGGACCAATAAAAGGGAAATTTCCAAAATTGAAGGCCCCCCTATAAAAGTAAAATTTTAATCAAATTAGGGGCTTTTTTTGGGGGGGGCGTTTGAAGCTTGCAAAGTGGAGTTCTCTGGCAAGCTAACCCCTTTGTAACTTTTCCTTGAAAATGGCCATGGTGATGGCAGTGCAAGTCTGTGTACATGCCTTTTGAAGTGCAATCAAGCCACTATTTCCCCGCATTGTTGTTGTTTCCCCTTCCCCCCTTCTCTTTCTCCTGCTTTCATGTTTCCCTTCGGTGTCGGCTGTGTGGAAGTGTGTGCCCCCTCGGAGCAACGATGTTTTGTGTGAGGGAGTGAGACTGAGCGGCTGTGTGCGTGTGTAAGGGTGGAGACAGACCGTGGCAATAGGTGTGCGTTGTGTGGTGGATTTGTGGAGTGTGTGAGCTGCAAGAACTGGGTAGGCGGTGGTCTGGTAGTGAGAAGTGTATTTTTGAAGGTGTTTTTCGAGAGGATAGGGGTGTTGTGGATACCCTGAGCTATAGAAAGGCCCTTGTGTTTGTGTCGGGTGTTAGGAAATAAGACGTAGCTAAATAGATAATTGAGTAGATTACTTAATGGAGAGAGACAGATTTATATACACGAGATTATAGAGTAGAGAGAGAGAGAGAGAGTACACACGATATACGTGGTTCACCCAATGTGGGCTACGTCCACGGGAAAGCAGCCACTCAATGGCTTTAGTACTTCAAAACAAGAAGTAGTTTACAAAGGGATTATACCCTTAATGGAGCTCCCGCCTTGCTTAACTCTCACCACCACACACTCACCTTGTTGCATCAACTTCACACTATGAAAAGTGTGTAGAAATGGCCTCCTTTCATAGGCCAAAAGGGCTGCCCTCTCTTATGAGAGACAGCCATGTGTAGCCGCCCTTGTGCGAATAAGTCCAAATAGGACCCTCCAATCCGCCCATATGTGGCCGCCCTTGAGAAGACAAGTCCGCTTTTGAATTCGGCCACCGGCCATTGAATGCGGCCACCGGCCACCGGCCATTGACTTCCGACCACAGGCCACCGGCCATTGACTTCCGACCACCGGCCATCAGCCATTGACTACCGGCCACCGGCCAACCGACCGGTTGTTTTCCGACCACTTTCCGGTTGCCGTCCGGCCATAATATTCCGGCGGAATAAAAAAAGTCTCGGGGGCCTCCGCCCCCGAGGCCTTTAAAGTTGCCCCTGATTCTTGTCCGTGAAAATTTTAGTTTCCGGTGAGTGATTTTCCTTCACACATGATGGCTTCTCCTCATAATGGGGGCCTTACAAATGTGCGCTTTTACCACAGAAAATTACAAGGGTAAATCAGGCTCCATACTTAACAATCTCCCACTTGGAGACTTATCTCCAAACCAAACCTGTGACTGCTTTCCATTCTGGCTTCTTATCCTTGAATGCCGATTGAAGATGAGCAAAAGCTCAACTTCTCCTTGTTGACCACCTTTGTAAACATGTCTGCAGGATTTTCACTTGTATGCACCTTTCCTAGCTTTAGTTGTCCCTCTTCCAAAAGAGTGCGTATGAAGTGATATCTCACCTCAATGTGCTTTTTCCTTGAATGAAAGGCTGAGTTCTTCGCAAGATGGATAGTGCTTTGGCTATCACTGTACAAGACACAATTGTCTTGTTTGATTCCAAGCTCTTCTAAGAATCTGTGAAGCCACAGAATTTCTTTGCTTGCCTCCGTCATTGCTACATACTCTGCTTCCGTGGTAAAAAGTGAAACCACTTTCTGCAGCTTTGAAGCCCAACTTACTGATGTGCCTCCAACTGTGAACACATAGCCAGTAGTGCTCCTTTGAGTATCTTTGTCACCTGCCATATCTGCATCAGCATACCCTTCTAGAAAAATATCAGTTCCTCCAAAATACAAAGCATTTGTTGTTGTCCCTTTTAGATACCTAAGTATCCACTTCACAGCTTGCCAATGCTCTTTACCTGGGTTTTCCATGAACCTACTCACAACTCCCACTGCATGTGCAATGTCTGGCCTTGTCCAGACCATAGCATACATTAGAGAACCTACCGCTGCAGCATATGGAACTTTAGACATATAGGCTATCTCCTCTTGTGTCTTTGGACACATATCCTTCGTTAGTTTAAAATGACCAGCCAAAGGTGTAGAAACTGGTTTTGCATTTTACATTGCAAACCTTTCTAGTACCTTCTTGATGTAATCTTCTTGAGATAGCTTTATTGTCTTCTTCGACATGTCCCTTGATATTTTCATACCAAGTATCCTCTTTGCAGCACCTAAATCTTTCATTGAAAAAGATTTGGACAGCTCCTCTTTTAGGTCTTCGATGTCCTGCATGTTAGCACTTGCAATCAACATGTCATCAACATACAGCATTAGGATGATGAATTTCCCATCTCCCAAAATTCTCCGTGTAGACGTAGTGATCCGAGTTGCATCTTGTGAATCCATGATCCAACATCCATCGATCAAACTTCAAGTACCATTGTCTTGATGCTTGCTTTAAACCATACAAGCTCTTCTGTAATCTGCAAACCATTTTCTCCTTACCTTTTACTTCATACCCCTTTGGTTGAAGCATGTAGATTTCCTCCTCTAAGCCACCGTGAGGGAATGCCGTATTTACATCCATTTGCTCGAGATTTAGATCATGAGCAGCCACAAGCTTAAGACAAGCCTAATTGAGTTCATTTTTACAACAGGAGAAAATATTTCATTGAAGTCAATACCTTTCTTTTGAGAAAAACCTTTTACCACAAGCCTAGACTTGTACCTTTTCTTCCCACCTTCTTCTTCCTTTAGCTTGTACACCCATTTGTTTTGAAGTGCCCGCTTACCTTTAGGCAACTCAACCAACTCCCATGTTTGGTTGCGATGTAGTGAGTCCATCTCCACTTGCATGCTCTTCGTCCATTCTTCTTTGGATTCATGTTGCATAGCTTCTTCATATGATTTCGGCTCTCCAGAATCTGAGATCAAGAGATGGTTGAAGGAAGGAACAAACCTTTCTGGAGGTCTACTTGCTCTTGTAGATCTTCGGGGAATAGGTTGAGGCTCCTCATTTGGTTGACGTTGTTGCACATTGTCACCGTTTGCAGTCCTTAAGTCTTCACCGTCCTCAAGCTCCATGTACTCATCACCTGTTTCTTTTGTTTGTTTTCTTTCCAAGTAATCTTTGTACATATTTTGTTCGTTAAAAATTACATCCCTACTCCTTAAGATTTTACCATCTTCAGGATTCCATAGGCGATACCCAAAGTCTCCTTCTCCATAGCCAATGAAGAAACACTTTTTGGACTTTGCATCTAACTTTGATCTTAGGCTTCTATCTATGTGCATGAAAGCCTCACACCCAAACACTTTGAGAAATGCATAATTCACCGGTTTACCTGTCCATGCCTCTTCTGGAACTCCCCCATCCAATGCCGTTGAGGGTGACCGATTGATTAAGTACACAGACGTACTTACAGCTTCCGCCCAAAGCTCAAGCGGTAGGCCTGCATGTAGCCGCATGCTTCGTGCTCGTTCCATGATTGTCCGCTTTTGAATTCGACCACCGGCCATTGACTTCCGACCACCGGCCACCGGCCATTGACTTCCGACCACCAGCCATCGGCCATTGACTACCGGCCACCGGCCAACCAACCGGTTGTTTTCCGACCACTTTCCGGCCGCCGTCCGGCCATAATATTCCGGCGAAAAAAAAAGTCTCGGGGAGCTCCGCCCCTGAGGCCTTTAAAGTTGCCCCTGATTCTTGTCCGTGAAAATTTTGGTTTCCGATGAGTGATTTTCCTTCACGCACGATGGCTTCTCCTCATAATGGGAGCCTTACAAATGTGCGCTTTTACCACAGAAAATTACAAGGGTAAATCAGGCTCCATACTTAACATCGGGTGTGTTCCCCCATTCCCCCTCTCCAACGTGGTAAGATGTCTTGTGTGGATTTGTATGCATGTTTCCAACTTTTCAAGTGGAAAACACCTTGTGTGGAAGGAGAAGATGCTATTGATAGTGTTTTTGAGCTGCTTTTCAAATTTTGGAGTGGAGCTACTAGTGGTTGGAGTGATGGTCTCTTGGGCATAAAATTTAGAGAAATTGATGCATCAAGAAGATGATGTGAGATTTATGATGATCGATGGGATGAGCTCGAGCCATGAGATGCATTTTGAACTAGCTATGGTTTTGAATGATTGTGATAGCTTATGGTGTGAGATAACATGTGCCAACCTTGGAGAAGATTCATATTGAGCTTGGGATCCAGGTGGGCACTGGAATTTTATCAAGAAAAAATATGTTTTTCCCTTTGATGTGAGTGACATGCTTGCATACATAGATGGTGTTATCCAGGTTGGTAAGTTTCCATATGATCTAGGAGGAGCTTTGTGGTCACTTTCAAGGGTTTACGTCACTGTTTGATGCAAGTGTTGAGCATAAATACTCAACTTGGGCATGGGCGATAATGATAGACCGCTTTTGGCATGTACAAATTAGCATATATATGCATGATTATATGTACAAAAAGATGTAAATATGTGCATTTAGGAGCTTTGCAAAGTGGGTTCAAGTTCCAAACTTGGTGTGACATGTACACATTGTAAATAGTCATGTTTGTGTGTAAACAGTCGGGTACACATTGTTGGGCAAAAGAAAAAGTGGGACACCTCTATAGCTTTATATCCCAGGAGCGTTAAAACTTCAAACTCATCACCAAAATGTATCCCAAAACCACTCTTAGTAAACCCCAACCAAAAGTCCTATGCTCCCTCGGGAACTTACAAACACACGCCCACCCAAAGGACGATAGCACATAGGAGAAAACCTTGTCAAAGCACGGACTTACAACACACGCCAACCAATGCATATGAATACAAGGGCCTCCCCTTTCACAATTTAACATCACAAACCCACACCTTCAACATCAATTCCACAATTTTTAAATACATGCCCTCCCAATCTGTCTGTACACAATTTGCCACTAGGCTACCATAGCCATAACCCTATAGCAAACTAGTCGTAACTTGAAGAGCACAACTCCAATTGGGGAACTTTAAAGCTTGGAAGAAATCTTTTAAAATTATTGGCAAGAAATTTGAGGATGACCAAAATTGAATCTACATGCCGCTATATGAAAAATTGATGCGAACAGAGAGCTATCCCAACACGACTACACGTAGGGAAGGCAAGGCAAGGGAAAAACTACATCAGAAACCATCAAGAAGGCACAACGGTCTAAAATCGGAAAATTTCTAGATTGTTACTGAACTTTTTTAAGTTTGTACATGAGTTTTAGTTATCTACAAGTCTCACTTCAAAAAACTCACTAACAGGCACATACAATAACCCGACAGCTGGCGCTATCCTAGTAACTTGCCTTGCATATATTGCTAAAGCAAGCTAAAATACCCACAAAAAGAAATCCACACACCCTTTTGGCATCACGTGTCATGTCCATATGTAAAAATTTACAAAAAACAGGGTTTTGAAAATGCACCCAACATAGTTTGCCACACCCGAGCCTCCTAGATCGTTCGTGATTGGCAGCACAAAAGAGATCCTATAAACTGCATGAGGGAGTTTTCATTTCATCTTCATCATCAGCCACATGATCAAAAAATTCCTCAAAAGAAGGCTCATCCTTGATTACATTCACCAACCTTGCATATACTTCTTCAACATGTAGGCATTCACACGTGCTTTATGTGGAGTACCATCCAAGTCAGTAAGTTGATATGTGCCATTTGGAAACCTGTTTAAGACCAAGAAAGGACCTTGCCAGTTGATTTAAAACTTTTCTTGAAAAGTGCTATCAAGCTTACTATTGTAACGAAGCACCATGTCACCCTTCTTGATATCTTTGTCCTTCACCTTCTCATTTGCCTTCACTTCAAGACCTGCTCATAATGCTCAAAAGCCAACAACCTATCCAATTGTACAAATTGAAAATATAGAAGACTCTTCTTGAGTGCATCATTAGTCTCTTATTCAAGCTTTAGCATCAGCTTCAATGCTAGTATCTCCACCTCAATAGGAAGTAAATCCTCTTTGCCAGAAACTAGATGGAAGAGAGAAACCAGTATTTGATTTGATAGAAGTCCTGTAAGCCCATAGAGAACAAGGTAGCTCTAAAACCCAAGTCTTCATATTATTTCTTGTCATCTTTGTAAGCACCCTTATGAGTTCTCCATTAAACTTTTCATTCATTCCATTGCATTGGGGATAATATGGAGTAGTAAACATGCGATGCACATGAAGCTTCTCACATAGATACTCCACCAGCTCTCCCCTGAAACCTGGACCCTTGTCAAAAAGAAACTCCAACGGCATACCAAATTTGCAGAAAATATCTTCATATATAAATTGAGAAACATCTTTGCTTGTGATTTTCTTAACAACTTTGGCTTCGGCCCTGGCTTCGGCCCACCTAGATAGATAGTCAACAAAAATAATTATGTAACTTTTGCCTCTAGTTGTCATAGGGAGAGGGTCTATTGCATCAATATCCCACTTCTCAAACACATCATAAGCCACAATGGTGCCTCTAATTTTTTATTTGAGAACCCTATTTTCCATGTCTTGGCACTCTTTACAAGACTTGCACCAATGATGAACATCATGTTGCATGCTTGGCCACACATACCCTTCCTGCAAGACTTAATGCAAAGTGATCTTTGAAGCAAAGTGACCACCACAAGAACCCTCATGATTCTCCTCCAAAATTCTATAAATATCCTCTTTCCAAGGCACTTTTCTCATCACAAGATCATCCTCTTTCATATACAAGGCATCACCAAGTAGCACATGCCTTTTGGCACAACAAAGGAAGGCATACTTCTTTGATGTCTCCAACTCTGATGGAAGCATACCTGTTTTTTAAAACTCTTCTTATCTCTCCAAATCTTCCCTTCCCAAATAAAGAGGAGAATTAGCCCTTATCACATAAAATTGGCCAATTGAAACTTGTGTTGCACCATGTGCTTCTTCATTTTGAGACCTGTCCACATGCCTTAAACTCCAAGCTTCAAAATGCTTAAGCAGATTCTTTACTTCAAAACATATCACCTCTTCCCCTCACATGATAGATGCCAAGCTCAAGGAAAAGGTTGAGTCCTTTCTCCAAAGTAGCATACACACCTTCATTGTTGTTTTGTGCCGTAAGCTTAAAACTCCTTTTAGTTACCAAAGTACCTTGAGGATCATAAATTACAACACCTCCTGAAGTTGCACCATGCGCTTTTCTGTAAGAGCCATCAAAAAATAACATATGTTTTTTATGTCAGGAGCTTCCATGTGTTGCTTCTTCATTGCGTCCTCCTTGATAAGAAGAGGGCTTTCCTTATAAGTAAGCAAATCAGCCAATGTAGCCCTTATACTCTCCTCAGCAAGAAAAGAGAATTGGAATTCCTGTAGCTCCACAATCCACTTCATAAGCCTCTTTGACAAAGTAGAGCTATTCACCAATTGAGGTAGAATAGTGTAGCTAATGAGAAATGTGAATGGTTTGGGCAAGGTGCCAGCCTACTAACCTTCAAGCCTAGGTGATGCATCATTCTCTCACTCATCATCTAGATATGTGGTCCTCCATCAATATAGACACTTGTGATCTGTTTCCCTTGATGTGGATACCTAAGATCGGCAAGACTCTTATCTAAGTTCCTCTTAGAGATAGCACCTATGATTTTGGAATTTGGACTATCTTTGTCCATTTCTTTTTTACTTAGGTGCTAAGTGGAGTAGTTGACGCCAAGAAATCTTTGCGTCTTGCAAAGATATATCGTCAACCAAATCATATGGTTATGAAGACTCATCAAGCATGAAGTTTAAAATGCCAATTTTATAGAGTGGCTTAGAATTTTTATTACTAGACTTGGCTCGAGTCCACTTCATTTCTTTTGCTTGAGAAGCCTCCTCATGCCTAGCCTTCTTTAATTGCATAGCTTCTACTTCATCAACCTTAGCCTTACCCTTGTACCTTGCACTTTTCTTGCTACATTCTCCCTTTTCAAACTTACCTTTATCATCCAAATTGATGATGCTTATTGCTTGGTGTCTAGTAGGCTTTGTTGGTAAGGAGGGATATAAACTCAAACTAGTGGTGGTGGGTTTTGTTGCATTGTGGTCTCAAAATCTTTAGTAGTGTTCCTTGTTGAGCTAATATATGTGGTAGTTGTGGCTACCGTGCTTGAGGTGCAAACAATTGACTTTTCCTTGAACCCTTGCTGAATCCTAGTCTTCTTGGCTATGGATATAATTACATACCATGACCATAATCCCCAAAATCGTCACAAAAATACTCTTGAGCTTGTCTCCTTTGGGCTCTTCCTAGTTTTGGGTTTTGAGAAAGTACGCACCCTGGTTGCACCAACTGTATATATATTTGTCTAATTGGCTAGTGATTTGGTTGAGTAGTTCTTGATGATCATCCCCTATTTCTCTTGGTTGATTCCCCTATGGTATTCTCTATGATACTTGAAGTACTCAAACCCCACCAATTTCCTCTTCATTAGGTTCCTTGGCTTGTAGGCACTGCTTATTATCCTTGAGGTGGGCTACTTTGAATGCCAATAGAACCATAAGAGGTGGCCATAATGCAACCACAAACCAAATTTTTATTTAATAAATCTAGTGCTTCGTATTTCTCTCTTGATGAGGTAACCCACCTATCCCACAAATCCTCAAACTTTGACTTGTGGGAGGCATACTCCAACAAGCTCCCCTTCTTTAGCTCCATCAATAGCTACCAACGCTTCTCTAATGTGGTTCTCTCCACAAAAATTCTTTCAAAAGCTAACCTCAAATTGTCCCAACCATTTATTGTGGCCTACAACAATGCAATGTACATAACTTGGACTCTACCTGCATGAGAAGCGAGGATATGTGTAGATGAGAAACATTATCATCTTGCCCAAAGATGGCACAAGCTATTTTCAAGCTTTTTAGAAAGTCAACAACATCTTCAATATCCTTTCTTGAGAAAGTAGGGAATGCCATATTAGCCATACAACTACACAATCTACACTTTCCTTCAATTTTTTTTATCTTTACTAGTTTTTCTCTTTCAATTTCTTCTAGTACATAGATACATGATAAAGAAATTTTAGAGTCAAGCTATAGATATCTACATCAAAGGAAACATGATGATGTATAATTTGGGAAAATAAGGGGCTACAATGAATTGTTGATGTCCTACAACGTTTCTCTTCTAAACATGGCAACGATGATCTAAAGGACATATTTCTATCCAAGATCACCTTCACAACCTAGATACATTGCAAAGGCTAACCTTGAGGAAAAGGCTTATTTTTTTAATTCTTTTCCTTATCTAGATTCTCCTCCAATGCTTCATGCATTGCTAACACAGTACTAATGTTGCTAGCATCGTCTTCATGGTTAGGATGTAAAAAACATGGGATAGTTGAGCTCACCTCAAGTGACTTGCCAGTTTGCAGGAAACAAACGAGCCCTTTAAAACCACTCAAGCTTCTTGAACCAAGAGACAAATTAGGCCCACCAGCATGTGGAAGCTTCTTTAGACTTGGTGTTGGTCATTGTGGTGGTGGCTCTGAAATCCCACTGATGTGACAACTCAAGTGCGTATGTAGAAGGAGAAAATAGCCACATGTCTTTCACCTTTGGGAACACTCACTGATAGAGTGTGTTCACTTGTAGTAGTGATGAAAAACTCTTGCACCTCCTATCACCAAACCTTTCATGTGGGTGGGATTAACAAATTCAAACCAACAGGTTGAGGAGATAGGCTACTTTTTGTATGCTAATGAGGGTACAACTTGCATATGGGTTTCATCAGCCATACCACCCAAATCAGCAGTCAGACCATACTAATATAACTGACATCCAAATATAAGGTTAACAAAATAGTATGGTTGAAAGGGGAGCCACCCTGACCACACCATCCAAACCCACACCAAAGACATTAGCTAACTAGGGAGCCAGCCTCGCAAGAAGAGGAAGCTAAACATGCACCACCAGAGTCCGTTCCCCCACCACAGGAAAGGGCTCCACCTATACATAATTGCAGATGGTAAGAAGAAAACATGCCAAACACGGGGCAGAGTCAAGCTCCATCATCAACTTCACAAGAGCCTACACCAAAACAAGAAGGTAAACGAGCATCCAAACCAGGCCGCAACATGACGGCCACATCGTCCCAGAGTACCATCATGCAGAGGAAGCTGCCACACAGATCCCCACATGCACCATGAAAGTGCAGCATACACCGCCAATCCACCATTGTACATGATGCAATCTAAACAATGGGCCTTTATGGAGGGCCAAGCACCATTCGAGAAGAAACGTACACTAGCCAGAGTTTGATCCCAGCCCAAACCCCACAGCCTTGACCACGAATGACTAGATCCACAACCAACAGAGGCCACCAAAAATTCCAAGGCACCCTCCTCCCTTGAATATCTTAAAGCCGTATTTGTGAATGCTTTGCCCTTGCATGAAGGGCGGGCAGCCGCACAACCCTGGTGCAAAAATAAGGCTTTCGTTGAGACGTCTCCACCTGCCCAGGCAGGCAGGAGTAGCCAAAGACTCCATTCCTACAGCCTCCCTACTCTCGATCCCAAAGAACCCCCACTTTCCAGGCCCTAAACCTACACGACATTCAGAACCATGCTCGCTCACCCTCGTCACTAATTGACACCTCCTTAGGGAGGTGGGATCAATGGCCCACAGTAGGCGTCGCAAGGTGGCGGGTGCAATCCCGGCCATCCGATTGCCGTTTGAACTAGGTGTGAACTAGGAGTGAACTCGGGAGGTATGTGCACCACACCAAATCTGGTGTGAACTCGGTGTGAACTCAACATGAACAAAGTGTGAGCTTGTTGTGAACTAGGGAGGGTATGCACAACACACCAAATTTGGTGTGAACTCGGTGTGAACTAGGTGTAAACTTTTCCGCGACGCCGCAATCTATAAACTTACCACACACGCGCCTTTCAACGAACGCACAATAGCCTAGTGGTTGGAGTCAATTCCATGGGGGCAGAGGGTAGCGGGTTCAAGCCCCGGATCCGAGAAAGTGGAAATCTTTTGTATTCCATAGGCAATCCAATGGTCACAATCAACCGGTGATCATGAGCCATTGATCCCACCTCCCAAAAGGAGGTGTCCATTAGTAACAAGGCTCACCCACTTAGAAGATCCTCCAGCACAACCCACCTATGGGGCCCCCAACCACGCAGTGTCATTGGAGCTACACCTCGTTGTGCATAATCTCTAAAGATGCCATAATCATGACAAAGATGCCATCTCTAAACCATAGCCCGATGGGAGAGCAGTAATGAAAATATTTTAGTCTTTGAATCAAAGGAGGATTACGTTCAAGGAAAATTCAAGCTTCTTTGACTTTTAAGCAAAAGGAAATTACTCTCTCTCACTCTCTCTTTCTATGCATGACAAAGATGCCATCTCTAAACCGTAGCCCGATGGGAGAGCAGTAATGAAAATATTTTAGTCTTTGAATCAAACGAGGATTACGTTCAAGGAAAATTCAAGCTTCTTTGACTTTTAAGCAAAGGGAAATTACTCTCTCTCACTCTCTCTTTCTATGCATGAGAGGAAAATTACTCTCTCCCTTTAAATTGAAAGACTAACTCTTAACTCTTTTTATGGTAGAAGTCGTGGGTAACAAACACATAAGGGTAGAGATGTATTCAAGCTTGATCAATGGAGTTTCTTACTATGTATGATCTTCTTCTCTTGGATCTGACTTTGCTCTATTTGAAGTTGGTCAATTGTGTTTTCTGATGAGTCTAATTATGGAGTGAAGTTTGATTCTCTGTTTAAGAGTATGCTTGTTAATTATTCCTCTCAGGCACAGAGAGAGTCAGTCTTTCAATTTAAAGGGAGAGAGTAATTTTCCTCTCATGCATAGAAAGAGAGAGTGAGAGAGAGTAATTTCCCTTTGCTTCAAAGTCAAAGAAGCTTTGAGTTTCCCTTGAGAGTAATCCTCCTTTGATTCAAAGTCAAAGAAGCTTTCAATTTTTCATGAGAGTAATCCTCCTTGAATCCCTTGGATGGGTTGCTCTTCTAAGATAGAGAGAGGCCATAAAGTTTGGTGTGATGCAATGGGAAACCTCTCTTAGAGAGAGAGAGAGAGAGAGAGAGAGAGAGAGAGAGAGAAGGCTTGGGGGGATGCCTTTGCTTGATAGTGGAATAATCCCTTGATAGGGAGAGCCCTTGATTGGCTTTGAATGGTGGGAAATGCTCCCTTTCTAGAGAGAAAGGGGCTAAAGGGGCCTAGAAACTCCACGCACGAATGGTCTCTAATGGAGCCAAAAAGGGGCCAGAGATGAATTTGATTGTGACTCACATCCCGATGCAGATAAAAAAGTTGGGTGTGTGGACACATTTGAGCAGTCCCCAATAGACCCGCCTTATAGGGTGATTTGAATGTCTGATTTCAAGTTGGTCTGCTCCCCCCTTGCTTTAAAGTAGGGAATCTGACCCACAGCCTTGCCACAAGGGATCACCCAAACAAGGTGGCCTAACCAAGTGTCCCAAGGGGCTTTCTTGTGGAGGGAGAGAAAAAAGTAGGGCTTTAATTCCAGTTAAGTAGTGTTACACACACATAAAGTGCACAGACACCCAAGTTTAGCAAAGATTTGAACCTCAAATTTTGGAGACTTAATGAGATCCAAATTGTAGGCTTGAAGCTTATAATGAGGGATTTCTCCACACACCCATAATGCAAGGACTACATAGACCAAAGGAGATTGATTTGGCCGATCAAGTGTGCAAAAACTGACCACCAAATACAAAATTAAAATGAAGTGAAATTGAAGTAGCAATTGATTTGGGAGGAGAGAGGCACTACCCAATCAATTTAGCATTGAATGGATTGCAAAAATGCAAGACTTGATTGCAATGTAAGAGAACATACACCTTTAATCAATTTTTGACCAAGCTATGGAAGGTAATGGCTTAATGGACTTTCACCATGAACTTGCCCACGTATAGGAAATCAATGACTTGATTAGAGAGAAAATCTATTGTGATTAGAAAGGTGTTGATCACTAGCAAGCTCTAATACCAATTGTTAGGGTTATTGGGAGATAATTAGAGTAGCATTCATGATGAATAAATAGAGATAGCAATGACACAATACTCAGGGCGTAAACCAATAGAAATAACTTGATTATGAAATAAAATTCAAGTGGTAGTGCACCTTTCAAGGGCCAAAAGGTATCTCCCCAAAGGGAAAATGGCATTCTCCCATTACTTTGGCTCCTTGTGCAACTCACCTAAGCCCACATAGTATCACATGATAACGTGCTACCTAGATTGCTCATGATTGGATATGGTACAAATATGTTGCAGCGTAGGAAAAAGGCCACATACCCAATACAACTTTGTGTAAAATGAGTTGGAAATCTTTGTTGTTCATCCTCTAGCTTCAAACTAGCAACTATTGATTTATATCTAATGTTGCCATTGGAAAGTTATTTAGTGCCCCAATTCTCTCGATAGCTACTTCATGGATTTAATAGAAAATACTTCTTAAGTCAGATAGTTCTTGGAAACCCTACTAGATTGGTTGGTACCACCACACCTTTTTCCCCCAATCCTATAGCCAACTCATTAGTTTCGAATTGAACAAGGTCCTTATTGCGCTTGCTTGCCCAAAAGCATGTTGTAAGTACTTCCCACAACCAATACCAAGAATGAGGCCAAGAATATCAACCCTCCTACTTTTATTAGTACCGAATCTACAATCCTGTTGGGTTGTGCCACTATCTAATCTACTCTTAGTGTGAATGGTGCAACTATCATGCTCAACATCAATTTTACTCAAGTGGCTTCTAACATGTCGTTGACACCTACTCCTCCATCCGTAGTGATATTCTCAATTATTTTTTGATGCTTTTTGATCTTACACTCCACATCAATAGTCAGAGTGTGATCATCTTTGATGCATGTGTGATTTACTTTGAATACGGCCAATGGTGCCTCTTTCTTGTTCAATTTTTTTTCCGCACTAAGTAAAGCTTGAAGTAACTTTTTTAACTCTACACTCAATTTGAAGCTCTTATGGAAATTTTCTTAAATGGAATTTTGACTTGGTCTGTAATTGAATTAGGTTCGCTCTCTGATTGGTCAAAGTCTCTGATCATCCATTCAAAGATAATGTTGGATGACAAAGTACTAGTCATCCAAATTGATTACAAGATCATAAAATATTGGGAAACACTGTTCAAGGGTGGTTTGGAATGGTGGTGCTAGACTCGACATTTTGGGGGAGCATGTTAGATGAAACCTCCTCCTTTCAAAATCAAATTACCAAACAAGAGAATCTTCCATGCCAATGATCTAATTGAAATACTTTTTATCAAAGTAGGATAAAATACTTCAGATCAAATTAATACTTCAAATCAAAGTAGGATTCAAGAAGTCCAAGGGACATACAACATGCTCTTAAGAAGGTCATGGATGAGGACTGCAAGGGCCATATACAATTACACAAGCCATAAGATAGTAATACAAGGAATAATAATACAAGGACAAAATAGAAGAATCCAAATTATGACAAACAAGAGTGATACTTCAGATCAAAGTAGGATTCAAGAAGTCCAAGGGGCATACAACATGATCTTAAGAAGGCCATGGATGAGGACTGCAAGGGCCATATACAATTACACAAGCCATAGGATAGTAATACAAGGAATAATAATACAAGGACAAAATAGAAGAATCCAAATTATGACAAACAACATTGGAAGCTAAAGAAGAGCAATGTGTCTATAAGAGTTATACATGAAATATGGGACTTAGAAGATCAAAAGAATGTTGGCATTGATAAACATATTTCCCATAGCTGAGATAGATCTAAACACAATTTTTTTGGATTGGGAAAAGGTAGAATAATAAAGATAATAGTACCCAAACAACCTCTTTCAGTCAAATTTGGGGGAAAGACCAGTGAATCTGGATGGTAGGCCTTCATGAGAACATAAAAGCCAAACTAATGGAGAAACTAGACCAGATGGAGAGGACATGGAAAACATGCAGTAGAATGCACATGCACCTGAGCGCAATAAATGGGTACCATTTGATCGAGAGGGGGGTTCAATTAACACAGATAATTCTTACAATAAATATGAATTAGGCATACACACAAAAAAAAACAAATTGTATCACTACCAAGACAAAAAGGGGTATTGACCTAAAGGTTTGCCAACATTGGATTACATTGAAACCAGATGCATGACTATTATGACTCCAGACTCTACAAGATACATCTAAATTATGAAAATGAATTGAATGAAGAAGTTGATAAGTTATTGAAGAAAACTTCATCACTAAAGTAGCAAGTAGTGTGTGATTGTTTCCCACTGTGGTAATCCCAAAGAAGAATGGAAAATGTAGGCTCTACATGGACTACAAGAAATTGAATGTTCAAACAACAAAAGATCCATTTTCATCGCCTTTATAGATATGATGCTAGATGAATTTGGGCATGAAATGTACTGCATATAGTGGGTGTAATCAATTGAATATAGCACCAAAAGATCGGGTGAAAACAATGTCCATCGCTAAATGGGGAGCTTTCACGTTTTTTGTTATACCATTTGGCCTATGTGATGCTCTTCAATGTATGATGGAGATCTTAAGTGAATTCTTATACAAGTTTTTGGCAATATTCGAGACACACACACACACACACACGGAGGGACTCCAGATAGGCTACTGACAGAGAGAGAAGGAGAAAGAACAATTCTCAGAGGGAGAGAGGGGTGTTGAGGGGAGGGTGATGGAGGGGCTTGAGGCCCACCCTTGCTCCCTTGGTGTTTTGGGAAGGTGGCAGCAAGCTACCCCCTCCAGACATATATTAAAAAAACATTTTTCTTCATAAAAAATGTTCTCATGGGCCAGTTCTCACGGCTGAGGTCGGAAAAGGTCCTCCGAGATTCCTTCTCCAAGGGTAGCACCCCACCTTCTGTTAAACTTTGTACAAATTTCCCAACTCAAAAATCTTTCAACCCTTTTTGTGCTAGATCTCTATACACTCAGCGCCTAAGTTTCCCGAGCTCGTGAATGCCTCAAGACACAACTGTAGATAATTTCATTTGGAGGGAAACTTTTCCCTAGGTGGAAACAATTTTTCTTGAAGACCCTTTTACTTCTTGATTCACCATTTTTGGCATGCATTTCAATCAAAGCATTGCCGAGCACTTCTTCCTCAACAGCCTTCCGACTAATTGCAGGTTTTCTTTGCCCGCATCAGCATCAGATAATTTCATTTGGAGGGAAACCTTTCCCTAGGTGGAAACAATTTTTCTTGAAGACCCTTTTACTTATTGATTCACCATATTTGGCATGCATTTCAATCAAAGCATTGCCGAGCACTTCTTCCTCAACAGCCTTCCGACTAACTGTAGGTTTTCTTTGCCCGCATCAGCATTTTGCATAGTGTTGCACTCCTTCAAGATGCAAGATGGGATTTTTTCGTAGATTTTCTTTTAATTTTTTCCATGTTTTCTCTTAGCTATGTACAAGTGGCGGTTTCTTTGGGGGGTGGTGAAAAGCATGCACCACCTATCTCTTTGTCATGCCAAGGGCATCCCAAGGGGGGTCACGGACCCAGGCCAAGCAGCCAGCTACGAGTGTGGATTGGGGATTCAGGCCAAGAGCCACCATATATACGGGAGGTTTGGGTGGTGAATCTGGCAAGGTAGTCCCCAGGGTAAATGGTATCACAGCTTATTTTAGACAAGGGCAAGCGTGGTCCTCTCATGCTTTTGCATGTGCATGCAAAAGGAGCCGTGGAAGGGATCTCTTGCCAGGCAGGGACGAAGACGAAGAGGGCGACCCCGTGTTCAGGGCCTCTTGAGGCAAGGGGAGGTGGCGCATCGACCGACTCCAAACCATACGATGTGGAGCTTGACGGGTGCGCAAGGCCACGAGCAAGAGAATACGACACAGTAGCTCACACCGAGGAGCACTTCACTGCAAAGGGTGTGCAACTTTACCCCCTTGACTGCCTGCTGTGCCATAGCCACCTGTGGTGAGTCCTTTTCTTTCACACGCGACACCCAAGGTCCCTTGGCCTTAGGGCAAATTAAATAAGGATCCCTCTCCTTAAGGAAGGTGTCCACGGCTGCAACCCCGGCAAGGTGAAAACACTTGCCAACCTCGGCAAGGTGTCGCATCTTGGCACATCCAACAACCGTCGTTGAAATTGCAGAGCTTCGGTCATCATACCTTGCAAAAGTCATTTCAAGCTTCTGAACGTGCTCTTTCCTTGAGCCGTATACACAGAAATCATCTATGAACCCTTTAACAAACTTCCCAAGAAACAGGGTAAGGACCCAATCCACTTTTCTTTCAAAAGCTCCAGGCCCATTTGTTAACCCAAAAGGAAGGCAGCAAAAGTAGAAACAACCCTATGGAGTGATAAAAGTAGTATTTTTCCGGTCCTCAGGAGCAAGGATAAGTTGAAAATATCCTAAATAACCATCACATATACTATATCTATCAAAGCTATCCACTGCATCTAAAAGTTGATCAATGAATGGTAAAGGATAAGGATCTTTCTTGGTCACTGCATTTAATAATCAACGCAAATTCTCCAACACCCATCTTTCTTTGGAGTGACCACTACAGGGCTCACCCATTCAGCATTATCAACTGGCACAATGAACCCTGCATCCAAAAGTTTATCCACTTCTTCCTTTAAAGCATTAATTTGCTCCTTACCCATCCTTCTTAATTTCTATCTTATTGGCTTTGCCCCTTCAAGTAGTTCAATCTTCACAGGATCTCCAACAAAACCCCTTATTTCTTGATATGAAGTGATGAAAAGATTTGGAAACATGTCCAACATTGTTAAGTACTCCCTTCTTTCTCCTTGTGTCAAATCACCAACAAAACCCCTTATTTCTTGATATGAAGTGATGAAAAGATTTGGAAACATGTCCAACATTGTTAAGTACTCCCTTCTTTCTCCTTGTGTCAAATCAGTACTCAGCATATTTTGAATCAACTCCTTCTTCACTGCAATTCTTGTTTAGGCTGCATCTACTCCTCAAGTTTCTCTAAAAGGCTTGAAGCATTTATATCCCCTGACACTTGCAATACTTCACCAACTTATCTCTTCTCCTCATCCAACAACAAGAATGACACTTCACCCTCATCACTGGAACTAGAAGCAGTGCTACTTTCTGAATCTTCAAGACTGTCTTCACTGGTAACTTCGGATTCATCATTTTCACTTACATCTTCTAGCCCCAAGGTTGCTTGGTAGTCATATCAGACACCCTCTTTTCACCTTTCTTGACATACACATAGATTGTGCCATTGCCCCAATCTTGCACAGCACCAACGGCTCTCAACCAAGGTCGTCCCAAAATGAGAGGAAAAGCTTTGAGGCCAGCTAGCATAACATGAAAGTTTACTATAACCTTCACGTTAAAGACTTCAACTTCAAAATTCTTAATCAACCCCAAACACTTCAATTTGGCATGGTTTGCTAGTTGAATCCTAAACCCAAAGCTTTTGCATGTAGTGAGACCCAGTCTCTCGACACATGACTGTGTGATCACACAAACTTGAGCACCTCCATCAATGTAGGCCTCCCCCATGCCCACACCTTTGTGCCAAGCGTTCCAAATGTCAGGTAAATCTCCCATAGTCAACACTCTGACTTGTCCATGCTTTGGCTCTTTCTCTTGATTCACTAATGACTTCCACTGCCTCTTAAGTTTGGGCACCATATTCATCAACTGCCCAAAAGTGCAATCTACTTTCCTCCTTAGCAGGTGGTCCTTTAAACAGTAAGCTGTTTAGCCTTCTCCCAAAGGTAAATTTGCTACTTCAAACCGTCTACAAGGTCTTCTCTTCCTCTTGACTTTCGCATCTTCACCCTCTTTCTCTTTCCCTTTCTTCTTTTACTGGGACTTGGAGCGGCATAGCCTTCCCTCTCTTTTTTGTACCTTTTTCTTTCTATATTGAGTGATTACTTTGATTAATATCAAATCCATCAAGATTCAATTGTTGTGTTCTTTTGAAAATTTTCCTCTCTATTTCTAGTTGTTGACAATCTTTTCTTGAACTTTTAAGAATACTTTGAAGTTCTTTCGTATTTTTTCTTTCCATCTGTATTTATAGTAACAAAATGATATCATTTTAAAATTGAAATATCATTACACAAATATACATTCATAAATATATAAATATATAAATGTATGTAGATATCTACTACTTATAAACATATAAATTTTATGCTAGTATGTATGTACATAGATACTTACATTTAGACTTTATAGTCATAAAACTATTGTCAAGGTTTATAAACCTTTACTTAAATCAGTTTCTATGAGCATATATTTGATTTTAATATTTTTTCATCATATTAAAAGATATATTAGATACTATTTGGAGACAATTTAATGTAAAAAAGATATACAAAAAAAATTTACCGTGTATTGGTTTTAAAAAGGGCTTTGAATTTTTTTGGGATTGATAATTCTCTTCAGAGAATGGATTATAGAGTGTACATATTTTGTTGATAATTCTTTGTTTTGAGGTACTTTCACTTTATAACAATCAATGATGAATAATCTCTCACATATAATGAGAAATTTCAATAATGTTTCCCATAATTTTGGTTCGCAAATTTATATCTCCATCAAATAATATGGTTTTTTTATTTCTTCCCCAAATGAAATATTCTTTCAAGCAACAAATGTTCTTTTCAAACAGTGATGGGAATAAACTCGTTTGATTTCTTTGCTTGCAATTTTTGTTGTGTTCAAAAATTCAAGACTCATTCATTTTTGTCTTTGATTACCTTAGTTGACATCTACAAATTATATAAAGAAAGGATTAATTAAGAGATTTTTAATTCTATATACAACTCAGTTGGTTTGTTTTGTTATAAAATATCTTGAAGATCTGTGCATATGCCTTTTACATAATTGAGAATCTACTCGATAATATGTATGCTCTCCCTAAAACCATTAAACAAAGATTGATGTAAAATGGCATTTTATTACGTTTATGTGTGTGTGTGTGTGTGTGTGTGTGTGTGTGTGTGTGTGTGTGTGTGTGTAGCTGTTTAAATCTTAACTAATAAGACATAATTGAATTTTTACATTCAAAAGACAGTTGGCCAAGGAATAATGAACTGATATGTACAAAAATAACTCAATGTCAGAATTATTTAGGTACAATGATTGTAGGAAAAATATCCTCTTTCAGTAAGATCATTAGTAAAAGAACTTCTCCGTTCCTCAGTGAGTATTTCATTAAAGTAAGGTTGCTTGCCAAAGAAAAGAAAACCCTCCAAGATAAGATAGAGTCCTTACCTGCATCCATCCAAATAAGACAACAATTCAGTTAGCCTTGGATGTGTTTTACAGGTATCGATGGACCATATCAGTTGTTATCCATGTCCATCTTATAGATTTTAGTTACTTTAGACAAGCTAGGTTATTCATTAGAAATGGTATGTTTAGCAATATTTTCTTATTACTTCACAAATGACTGTTACAGTCTACTTTCTTACATGGTGAAGTTTATTAAGAGTCAAACTATTTCGAGATCCATAGCTCAATAGCTATGTAACCATATACTTACCTTCAGAATTGGTAAACCCATGGTATCAAAGGTACCCCTTTAGATAAAGGGATGTGAAATCCGACTTACTTTTTGTCAACCAAAGGTATCAAATGAGGGTGATAACTACCTCGTTTTTTTAAATAACCAATAAGATACTAGTATGACCGGTTAGTAGAGTAGCAAGACTGCTTTTCCTTAATGTGGAACCTTATTTTTTCAGAGCAATAGCTTGCATGCTATGTCATAGCCGAAAAAAACCAGCCATATACTTACCTTCATCATCCCAAGATATCCATAAATCATTAGCAACTTTTTAGGAGCAGTAGTCTCCCAAGAGGTTTTAAGAACAGTAGCTCGGTTATTATGCCAGGAGCCCAAAGCAGTTGTTTACATACTTACCTTCAAAAATTAATAGACCCATGATTTCATTATACCAGCTATTGTCATCCCTTTAAACAAAGAAAGGTAATGTCCGGCCATGTTCTTGCACGATATCAATCATTTTTTCCATACAATGTAACAATGTAAGGTACCACACGAATATCTCCTTTTCCCAATGAGTAGACCAGTAAACAAACTCATAGCCAGTAAAGCCCGCAATTGCAAGGTCCTGCAGCGGCTATAACAGAGTCAAAAAGGCCCTCATCCAAACCCAAGTTATGCAAGTATTGCCTCCATTAATATAGTTGACGAACAACAGCCACCTTTTATGCATAAGAAGTTACTAGGACCAAACTTTATATGTGCCCAGGTGTAGCAGTCGTTGAAAACAGCCAAGTTATCAAGCCAAACCAACACATATATACACATACACACAAATATACACATACACATTAACTCAGGCTGATGTCAACACATACCCCTATTTCCAAACCAAATGTTTAACCATATTTATGTCTGCAAAGGTCAAGTCCTGCAGCAGCTAAAAAATAGAGCCAATATAACAGCCTGTAACGACAACCAGCTCATGTAAGTGTTCCCTAATACCAAAACCCATAACCAGGTACCTTACTACAGAACGCAGGTAAGGTCCTAAAGTGGCAGAAAAAGCCAATATAGCAATCTGTATAGCTAGCACCATTCACCCAGGTGTTCTCCCCATTGGTACATTCAACAAAATAGGCCAAAAAACAGTAGCTCTTTATGCACAAGCAGTCCCAAGGCCCACAACAATGCCCAGGTGTAGCAGTTAAGATTATGCAGTGGCTTTTTACAAGGCCGACCCCTAAATTACATGTAGGTATTCCCTTCAAAAAGACCATTATTTTGCTCAAATGCTAAGCCATATGGCTCAAAAGTTTGTCTCTCTATGTCTAAGACAAATACACAGTGTATAACTCAGACGGCATCTTTCTTCACTAACCATGCAAAGTACTGCAACAACATTTAAACAAAACCGAAGCTTTGTAGTAAGGTACATGTGTTACTTGAGCTGCAAGCTCCATTTTAGCAAGTTTAGACAGTAGTGAAAAATGAGCAGAAAGAAAGACCTACTCCAGGGCTAAGTGAGGGCCAGAGTATGCCCTCACCTCAGTTTATATAGGATGGCATGAACGCTCCCAGAGCCAACAGGTTGAATGCAATTGGCCCCCTCAGCTGCGCGAGCCTGTAGTGCCATTGCCTGGGGAAGGCGATAGAGAGTGGACAGGGGCCGCCTAGCCCATGTGATGATTTCACTTGATTCTTCACGCTTTGGTTAAGTGGGGATCAAGTCCCCTTATGAGGCAGTTTCCAATGGTATGGAAAAAAGGGGTATCTTTATTATGCAACCATGGGGGGGGTTTTAAAAAAACACTTATGACCAGTATACTAGTGTGTGTGTGTGTGTGTGTGTGTGTGTGTGTGTGTGTGTGTGTGTGTGTGTGTGTGTGTGTGTGTGTGTGTGTGTGTGTGTGTGTGTGTGTGTGAGAGAGAGAGAGAGAGAGAGAGAGTGAAGAGAGAGAGAGAGAGAGAACAATTGATGATCTTATGTTTAGTCTAAAACAATAGTTTTATTCTTCATGTTTCTAGTTTTTGGTGGCATTATTCTAAGGCATATAGCATTTAGCCTATTTAAGTTCAGTTTGAAATTGATGATTTCCCGCAAATTATCTATTTGTGCCCTTATCTTTTTGAGATTCTTGCTCGTTATCTCAATGTTGAGATCTGCAATGATACTATCATATGGATTTTGGGATGTGCCCATATGATCTTTTATACTTTTAACATTGTCTTTAATCTCCTTTGTCTCCCCTAGAATCTTAAAAGAATTACTTTCAGCTAGCTCGCATTGGTACTACTCCATGGATTGGAGTGCCATTTAACTCACTCCATATACATTTTATAGTTTAGATCTATTGTACTAAATAGATCCATGATTTTTTTATGGAGAGATGATGAAGTTGAGAAGTCAATGTTTGTTGATTTGTTTCCTCTCTTCTTAGCCTTTAATTCAACTTCACTTTGATATTCTTCCTTAACTCCTTTATTTTTTCGCTTGCTAATACGGATCGTTTTAGCATTTTCTTCTTCGTTTTCTTTAAGTTCATGATTTTCTATAGTAAAAATGTTATCATACTCAATAAGTGCCTCTTATATGTTATAGAAAATTGATGAAATTTAATTGCATTTACATTTTTTAATTGAGTATAAATATAAATCAAATTGTTTTACCATGAACTATAGCATCATTGACATCCATTTTATGTCCTTGAACTCTGAAAACAAATTCACTATATAATTAAACTAGTGTGTGTGTGTGTGTGTGTGTGTGTGTGTGTGTGTGTGTGTGTGTGTGTGAGTGTGTGTGTGTGTGTGTGTGAGAGAGAGAGAGAGAGAGAGAGAGAGAGAGAGAGAGTGTGTGTGTGTTTGCGTGTGTTTTTTTAAATATATAGTTTGTGTCCATATATATTAATCAATTACATGAAATAAACATCAAATTCTAAGTAAAAATCATTACATTGTTGCAATGATTATTTATGCATGTGTATGTGATATATATGTGTTTGTGTGTCTTTTTTAAATATATAGTTTGTGTCCATATATAATAATTAACTACATGAAACAAATATTAAATTCTAAATGAAAAACATTACATTGTTGCAATGAGAATTTATGCATGTGTATGTGTGTGTACGTGATTTATAGAGAGAAGGGAGGGGAGGGATAGCAAGTTATTTGAAATCAATAGGAATAGTTATCAATGATGGAAAAAACATCTGAATGTCGCATTTTGGTTTATTTTTTAATGTATTAAGAGATTTTTAAAAAAACATTTATGAATTCATTACTTGCTAATTTTCATCAATACATTTGATACTCGTAGATAATAAAAACTAATAATTACACTTATGTTCTTAATGATTTCAATAAATTTTTCTATAAGAAAACTATCAAATTTCTATGTAATCTTTTTTTTTAATGCACATACATATATGAAGATTTAGAATCTACATATTACAAACATATATGTTCACATAATATCAATAGCAAAAAGAGAGTTCGTCAGAATACTACCTTCTCTTCTTTTTGATAAACTTCAAATTGTTCTTTGTGCTTATATGTTTTTTCTCTTGTAAAATCTAAATATGATTCCAAACATGAGTTTTTAAAAATAAAACAAATTTACATACATACATATATATATATACACACACACACACACACATAAATAGCTGCATAATTAATTTACCTCCAAGAAATCAAGATTTCTTGCTTTAGCAAAATCCAAACATATGATAGAATAGATATAAGTTATATGATTCAAAAAAGAATAGGATATGCATGAGCTATTAAATACAAAAGAATGTGATCGGCGCAACGTTTAGTTCCAATAAGATTCAGGAATAAACTTTACAATGATTTTTAGTCTCTCAAAAGTTCTATGAGAAAACAATGTACCTCCATTTTCATATGCATGCCTTAAATCTACATATTTATTATGACCAGTAAACAAATCATATACTAATATCGTGTAACTATCTATTATATCTAACATTTGCTTGTATTTCATTAGCTTTATTTTCTCCCTAAGTTAAGAGTATTATGAGCTATAATTCTAAGTGTTCCCCCTATTTTACCAAATGACCCCCAAGTATTTGATGT
Source organism: Adiantum capillus-veneris (assembly GCF_014529385.1). Lineage (NCBI taxonomy): Eukaryota > Viridiplantae > Streptophyta > Polypodiopsida > Polypodiales > Pteridaceae > Adiantum > Adiantum capillus-veneris. The sequence goes on from NC_140939.1 coordinate 105,513,861, forward strand.
TTCTATCATCCGTGGATATTTCCAACCTGTAGGCATCAACTCTCTTTCAAACTCCAAAGATAGAGCAATTCGTGTCTCCAATGGTAATAATCTCAAGATAGCATCTCTCATTTTCCTAATGTAATAAAATATATATATATATATATATATAAGATTATTTGTATATTCATTCATAATTTGAATATACAAACCGTTCGTATATTTTTATATCTTTTTATACATAGAATTTTTTAAAAAAAATGGAGACTCTTTTAAAAAAAGGATTAATGCAACACCATGTCAAAGGTTTTGTATCTTCTCTATTTTATTGAATACTACTATTCAAATCACTATTAGAAGTGCCTTAAGTAAATATCTTGCCATAAATATAAGAACTTAAAGGTCATTTTTTTTCCTTTAAATTGTTATTTATACAATTAAAGTTTTTATTTTTTCACTCTTTGCTATTAAATATAAACAGCTAAAATAAGGAAAAACGTAAGTTTTACCTTTGTGAAGGCTATACAGTCTTCAAAGTAGAGAACAAATGAGCAAAATTTATTGTAAACAATTCTTCCAACTCTAAGTGACTGTAAGGAGATATCTTTCTTATGTTGAAAATATTCTGCTACATGCATATGAAAGATGACATGCTAACAATGAATTATACATCATAAAAATAACTTACTATTAGACATTTTTAATATAGTCATATTTGAAATCAATATGAATCCAAATTGATACATATGAAACATCTCAATTTAAGGCAAGTAGGACTATTTATTATTGAAAAGATTAAGTAATGTGTATGATAGAGAGATAGAAGGGGGGGGGGGGGGGGGGGGGGGGGAGAGAGAGAGAGAGAGAGGTTTTACTTTACCTTGAGGTATCTACTCAAAGTTAAAAAGTATTTGGCAAGTATCTTGCAATTCCCATGACATCAACTAATAGTAGACACAAAAATAGATGTTAGTTTAAAAACTGTACATGTCACCATAATATGTAAAAGTTCGCAATATGATGATTTGAGCAATTAAATGAGGACTTAAATATCTGAAGGAAAATCTTAGGTAGTTTTAAAAATGTTCTATGATGGGGTCTTAAAAATGTGATTGATTTTTTAGCAACTTATTCTGGGGTTATTCTTAACCATTATTATTGTGCTTTTCAAGAATATACAGCTAACACTCTTCTTTGACATGGCAAATTTTTCCACTATTGAAAAAATTCCTTAGTATAGTGTAACAAACAGTAAGGTGTTCTACTTGAAATTGCATTTTAATTAATTAAATAAACATTAATGTATGAAAATATTCTATTATGTACACAATGCTATCCACACAAACCTAGCATATGGAGTCATAAAGATATGAATATTTATTAGAAAATTGTTGTCCTAACTTTGGTGTGGGTAGGTTTGGGACCAATATTAACGATTGTTTAGGGTAATGGACCAAAGGGTTGGATTCATTGGAGATTTTAAAGAATCAAAAATCACCTCAAGGTGCATCTACCTAACTACATAGTACCTACAAAATGATACGCTGCAATTCTTGAATTCTCATGGTCATGAACAGATATCACAATCACCCCACATACACTATCAAAATTGCATTGAGGTGTGTACCTACCTAAATATTACATACATTACAATAGCTCTCGCACACAAAACACATACACTATCAACATAGCCCTTTTTCTCACGATCATGGTTCGACCTTCTATAGAGAATTTTCTTAAGTTAAAAATATTTTGCTACATGTATATGAAAGATGATATGCATGAGCAAGCACGTTAGAGCTTAAATATTTATACAAAACTCTTACCTATTTTTCAACAAACAAATTTTTTACAATGGGTTTATTGCAAATGTGAGTGAGGAATCAACAACTTATTTCTCATGATCCTTATTGTGCTTGTGAAAAATCTTTATTAACACTCTTCTTTGACATAGTGAATTTATATGGAAGATGACATGACAACAATGAATAAGACACCATGTAAGTTCTTATTGTATGTGTTTTTGTAATACACAAAATTAACTTAACTTTAGACATGTTTAGTATATACATATATGAAATCAAAATTAATCGTAAATAATTCATATGTCAAATCTCTCTTTAATGCAATTATGATTATTTATTTTTGAAAATATTAAGGGTATGATATATATAGAAGGGAAGAGAGAGAGAGAGAGAGAGAGAGAGAGAGAGAGAGAGAGAGAGAGAGAGAGAGAGTTACCTTGGGGTATCTACTCAAGTGCAGTTTAGCAAGAAAAGCTCTTTACAGGTCACAAGATTGACTGTTGTTCCAGAGACATCAACTCTTGGGGGACTTGAAGCTCATTCTCAAACACATCCAGGACATCTCCTCCGATACGGTCCTCCACCAATGCCATCAGAAGTTCTGCTTCATCCACTATCGTACCTCGAGCTATCAAACCTCGCGCTATGTTTATGAGAATCCACCTGGACCCAAGGCATCGAGGAATTTCGGGTTCATGTTTCCCTTTGTCCCCTCCATCAAGGGGCAAGTGATCATCAAAAAATCTGAATTAGCTGCCAACTCAGTTGCATTGGAATAGTAAGAATAAGGTATTCCTAACTTTGCTGACCTACCTTTATATGCCATTGGGAACCCAAAAGCTTCAGCCGCTCGCTTTGCTATGGCCATGCCAATCCTTACAAGCACCATAATTCCCACTCGCTTTCCACTTTCCTGCAATGCACTAAGACAGTCTGTGTTAACCAACCTGCATCCATTTTTGCATTAACTACAGCCATGCAGGCTCTTCAAGAGCATTTTTGAATCCAAGGTAGTTTGCAGATATGATTTCAAAATTTTGACTAGCATCTAGAAAATAATGACTTTTATCTGCATCATTCCTAAGACCCACTCCATGATCGCTTAGAAGGTGAATCCATGGATGAGGATAGCTTGCATGTCCCGATCTAGATGCATATACCACAAACTTCTTGCCATCGGCGTACTCTAGATTGTTTGGATCAACCCACACGTCGCCACTCTGCTGCGGTAAAAAAGACCTTTGAAAGATTTTTTTTCAAGTGATCAATCTGTAAAGTGACATGCTCCCAATCATACACATTCTCCTTCATTTTTCCAAGGTCCAAGTGTATAACCTTGAGCTATCAAACCTCAAGCTATGTTTATGAGAATCCACCTGGACCCAAGGCATTGAGGACTTCCGGGTTAATGTTGCCCTTTGTCCCCTCCATCAAGGGGCAAGTGATCATCAAAAAATCTGAATTAGCTACCAACTCATTTGCATTGGAATAGTAAGAATAAGGTATTCCTAACTTTTTTGACCTACCCTTATATGCCATTGGGCACCCAAAAGCTTCAGCCACTCGCTTTGCTATGGCCATGCCAATCCCTACAAGCCCCACAATTACCACTCGCTTTCCACTTTCCTGCAAAGCACTAAGACAGTCTGTGCTAACCAACCTACATCCATTTTTGCATTAACTACAACCATGCAGGCTCTTCAGGAGCATTTTTGAATCCAAGGTAGTTTGCAGATATGATTTCAAAATTTTGACTGGCATCCAAAAAATAATGACTTTGCTCATCGTCATCAAAGCCACCTGCAAGTAAGTTTGATCCATTCCCTGTGATCAATGTTTGTGCACACTGTTTTTCTGGATAAAGCAAGGCCCCTTTACCAAAAAAACCAATGTACTAAGGTAGGAAAATAATGTTCTTTAGGTTGAAAGTAGATGATCGGTCCATACGTTTTGATAAAAGAGTTAAGTTATTCTAGAGATGGCAATCCAGAGAGAGCAAGCCTTTATCTGCATCATTCCTAAGACCCACTCCAAGATCACTTAGAAGGTGAATCCCTGGATGAGGATAGCTTGCATGGCCCGATCTAGATGCATATGCCTCCTGCTTGCTAAGGCACCCTTCAAAATTTGCTTGCCCATCTTTATGATTGCATGGTATTGCAACAAGGGCAGCCGCATTGTAGATAAGAAATGGTAGCAAGCATGTTTAATGAGAGAATCATCATAGTTCCATTAATCAATGTGGGTAGATTGCTTAGTTTACCTTCAGTTCGGAGTTAGAAGAGGCTTGCCAGTCCAAGCTTCGACTTGCAGTCATGCCAGTCTAGCTGCGCCCCTTCATCATCTTCAAAATCAGGTGTTGATCCCATGATCCCATGTCAACCTCTATTTTATCATTAGAAATCTCCACAGGAAATCCATGAGGAGGAGTATCATCAATTTCTACATCATGCGCCACTTCTACTTCTACCTCCTTGACGTGGTGCAAATTGATCTCTTTTGTAGACATATTGTTTATGCCTTAATTTCTACTTTGTGTTAAACCACTGCAAGTATGTAACTCTCTCTCTCTCTCTCTCTCTCTCTCTCTCTCTCTCTCTCTCTCTCTCTCTCTCTCTCTCTCTCTCTCTCTCTCTCACACACACACACACACACACACACACACACACACACACACACACACACACACAATTTTTCCTACTTGGTAGGAACGACCTCAAAGAGAACTCTAAGATCTGTCCAAATCTCTTCTTCTTCTTTTCTTCTTCTACTCGGAGATCAGTAGCTTGGGAGAGGCATTCAAAATTTGGCAACAAAATAATGAAATTGAGAACACCTTTGCATATAGAATTTTGGGAGTGTAGCAAGTAATACCAAAGCTCCTCCACTTTGCCAAGGTCCAAGTGTATAATCTCAAATTTGGCTCTTGCAACACCGAATATATGTGAGGCTTCACAAACATCTGTTTTGCATGAGCATACACCATCGCAGTAGGTAGATTGCCAATCCTCACCTCATCTGCAGTGCCACCAGTGGGAAGATATATCCAATACTCATTATCATCAAAGCCACCTGCGGGTAAGTTTGATCAATCCCCTGCGATCAATGTTCGTGCACTTAAGAAGCCCTCAGCCAGGAAACTCTGGTTTGTTTTTTGGCGGATGCAAATTGAGGGTCTCTCTCCATATGCAATCATTTACGCTTGCATCTTGAGGGCATGTGACACTACACAAGATGTTCATAGCAAATGCCCCCTTTGTATGCCAAATGTGGTGCATGTCAGAAAGCACAAATGTGCTTCAAGAACTTCCTGTCCGCCGGAACATGTTAGTCAAGGGCTCTTGATAAAGAAGCATTGTGGGGTTTTTGCAAAAGGGCAGGGCCAACAAGATCTGGGATTGGTGAAGCGAGGCAACTCTCCAAATGCAATCACGTGCAATTGCATCTCGAATGCATGTGTTACTAGGCAAAACACTGATGTGGAAAAAAAACGATTTAGACCAAGAAGCACCAGCTCATATGCAATCATTTACGCTTGCATCTTGAGGGCATGTGGCACTACACAAGAGGTTCATGGCAAATGCCCCATTTGCCAAATGTGGTGCATGTCAGAAAGCACAAAAGGTGCTTCAAGAGCGTTCTGTCCAGAACATGTTAGTCATGGGCTCTTGATAAAGAGGTCGTCTTTTGGAATGCAAACTCATTGTGGGGTTGACCCAAAAGGGCAAGGCCAGAAAGCTCAAACGCAATCATCTACAATTGCATCTTGAAAGAATGTGGTAATAGGAAAAACGAAAATCTGAAAAAAACAATTCAAATTTGACTAAGGAGCACTAGCTCCTAGAGGGTAAGAGAACTCATAAGTGGTCATGGCACATGCATGCATCATGATGGGTGTAGCAAAATGAAGAGGGTGATAAGGCAGCCTATCTGCTGCACTTGAGTTTGAGCCATCAAAAACAAATGGAGGCCCGATTCCCATGATGCTTACTTGACATTACAACATCATTATTGTCTTGCAACACCAATCCGCAAAATGTGTTACTTAAGAAATTTATCTAGAGCATAGAAGTTCCAGCCATGATTGTGAGAAAAAGGGCTATGTTTGATAGCGTATGTGGTCTGTGTGCGAATGTTTTTTAAATTTGGACAAATTTGCCATGTCAAAGAAGAATGTTAGGTTAATATTGTTGAAGCACAATAACAATGGTTAAGAATAACTTCTTGAAAAATTAATCACATTTTCAATAACCCCATTGAAAAATTTTCCTTCAAAAACCTACCTCAAATTTCCCACAAATATTCAAGTCTTAATTTACTTGCTCAATTTATCATATTGCAACCTTTTACATATTATGATGGCATCTAAAGCTTTTAAACTAACATCTATTTTTGTGTCTACTCTTAGTTGATGTCATGGGAGCTGCAAGTTACTTGCCAAATACTTTTTAATTTTGACCAGATACCTCAAGGTAGTGTAAACCACCTATCTCTCTTTCTCTATAAATAAATAAATTAGAAGGAAAATTTTAATAGAACAGCTCTACTATACAGGATTATTTTTAAGAGTGGATAAATTTACCATGTCAAAGAAGAGTATTATTAAAGATTATTGACAAGCACAATAAGGATTGTGAGGGCTAACTTTGCCAAAAAACATTCATATTTGCAATGAACCCAGTATGTCCGCATAATCTTTTTTTCGTTCGTTTCATAGAGAATCTAACATAATCCTTTCTTTGAGTTAAAGGTAAAACTCAAGACAAAGGGTTCTCATAATAAAGAAGTTGATATTTTTTTAGGGCAAGGCATCGTGCAAGCGACAGATGGATGAGAGAGAGGAAGACGGAGGCATCACTCATTGCTCAATGGCAAGGCAGGAGCGGACAAAAGAGAGGGCAGTTGTCACTTGTAGTTGTGGCGTTGTTCATCATACGCTCAGTAGAATGGCGGAGAGTCCCTATATCCCCGCTATCAGACGAGACAACAAAGGCAAGTTCCTGGACTCTCTCTCTCTCTCTCTCTCTCTCTCTCTCTCTCTCTCTCTCTCTCTCTCTGTGTGTGTGTGTGTGTGTGTGTGTGTGGTGCACTTGCACGTAGGGCTCAGTTGAGCCTGTCCTGGTGCTGCAAGGGCCTCCATGGCGAACGTCTATTCGGATCGCTCGGGTTCTCACTATCATCCATAACCTTGGACCTCCTTGTTAGTCGACACAGTAGGTGTGTTGAGCAAGGATGGCATGAGAGGCAGGACGATGCTCAAAATGCAGAGGGTGAGCTTGCGCGGCAGAGGATGGACACAGCAAAGAGAAGGCAAGCGGTCGATATGGTGTACGATGCAGACAAGAGGATGCAGCAGGTGGGCGTGCTGCAGAAGAGCCCCAGGAGGGCGGGCAAGGGAGAAGGGGGAATGGTGTGCGTGCATCACCTCCAAATTAGATCTTATTGCTAAATGCATTAGCCTTTTAAGGTCGATAGAATCTTCAACGTTAATTAATTAATGAAAAGGAGAATGAACCCATTTTCAAAAAAATTGAGATAAGAGTTTTCCACAAATATTTAAATCCTAACTTATTTTCTCATATTACAATCTTTTACATACTATGGTGTCATCTATAGTTTTTAACCTATCATCTTTTTTTGTGTCTACTCTTAGTTGATCTCATTGAAATTGCAATTTGATCGATGAATAATTTTTACACTTGAGTAAATACCCCAAGGTAACTCTCTCTCTCTCTCTCTCTCTCTCTCTCTCTCTCTTCCCTTCTATATATACCATACATCATTGGAATTGCAATTTACTTGATGAATAACTTTTACCCTTGAGTAAATACCCCAAGGTAACACTCTCTCTCTCTCTCTCTCTCTCTCTCTCTCTCTCTCTCTCTCTCTCTCCCTTCTATATATATCATACACTTAATCTTTTCAATAAGAAATAATCATACTTGCGTTAAAGAGAGATTTGACATATGAATTATTTACGATTAATTTTGATTTGATATATGAATATACTAAACATGTCGAAACTTAAGTTAATTTTTCGTATTACAAAAACATATACAATAAGAATTTACATGGTGTCCTATTCATTGTTGCCATGTCATCTTCCATATAAATTCACTATGTCAAAGAAGAGTGTTAGTAAAGATTGTTCACAAGCACAATAAGGATCATGAGAAATAAATTGTTAAACACTCATTCACATTTGCAATGAACCCATTGTTTAAAAATAGTCTATTGAAAAATAGGTAAGAGTTTTCTAAAAATATTTTTTAAGTCCTAATGTACTTGCTCATGCATGTCATCTTTCATATGCATGTAGCAAAAGATGTTTAACTTGAGAAAATTCTCTGCAACATAGAAGGTCGAACCATGATTGTGAGAAAAAGGGCTATGTTTGATAGTGTATGTGTTGTTTGTGCGAGAGCTATTGTAATGTATGTACTCTTTATGTAGGTAGATGCAGCTCAATGTGATTTTTGATACTGTATGTGAGGTGTATGTGATATCTGGTTCATGACTATGACAATTCAAGAATCGTAGGGTATCATTGTGTATTTACTATGTAAGTAGGTAGATGCACCTCGAGGTGAATTTTGATTCTTAAAAAAAAAACTGTCATCTTTTTTTGCGTATACTATTAGTTGATCTCATTGGAATTGCAATTTACTTGATGGACAGCCAATGCGAACGTAGTTGAGATTAGCAACAACAATATACTGCAATGTTGCTCTTCAACAGCTGCTTACAAAGCAAGGGATGCTGGTGGTGTGGATTTGAACGCACAATAGTTACTGCTTCGAAGCTCTCTTAAGTCAGAGACGCCGGTGGGCACTGAAAGAGGACTACGATGAAACGTCTCCAACGTTGTATTGGTTATCAAACGCAACGGTTGTCATCGCCCTCGCAAAAAAATTCTTTTAAAATTCATGTTATGGTTTTACCTACGACTCCTAGGTGGCACCTCTCTCCATTATATAAGTCATTATATAAGTTAGAAGTAAACAAAAAGAAATTGGTACGAAACCCATGCCTTTTGAGAGAGTCTAATCCTGAAAATAAATGCCAGCCTGGCCCGAAGATTTAGAGGGTTAGGTGCGTGTCAGACAAGCACGGGCAGGCGTTTTGGCCTGCCCGGCGGCCTGCTTGGGTGCAAACTTTTCGACCATTGAGTTAGATGTCCCATGCGCAATATGCGGGTGGCATTACGAGACGGGTGTCCAGATAACATGCCAGATTGGCTGGGTGTAATGTCCGCCAGAGCAAGACCTGCTCCACCTTGAGGCTTGACCCATCCTTAGCACTCAGCAGTGTGCTGACGTCACTTGCCAGATTTGGGCTTAAGCCCTACTGTAGGCTTTAATCATAGTGACCCGAAAGGAAAATAATCGCAAAATTTTCAAGGCAAATCAAGGTGTGTATATTTTAGAGTGGAGTGGAGGCATGGTGCCAACTTCTTTCCTTAAAGAGATGTACAGTCGGACCATTCAATCCATTTGGGTGAAGCAATATGGGTTGGGCAAAGTTTCACCTCATGACCTCCCCACCATGAGGCGAGTGTAGCATTATATTGAAGTAACTTTGGCCCACCCTCGATACTAGTTCACATCGAGTTACCGCCAAGTCCGCATCCACTTCACCACCATGATGCTCTGCACATAGCTTGCAAAGTTCACATGCAAGTTCACTGAGAGTTCACATTTGCCAGAGTTTGCACTTAAAGTTTACAACAAGTTCGCATTTGGGATCAATGACACTGATGTCCACTGATGCATGACACCATATTTCAACCCTCTAAAATTGCTTCTAATTTGGCAATGTCAATATTATTTAATTATTTTTTGTGATAAGGGGAGGGGGGCGGAGGGGGTTTCTTCCATTACTTAATACATATGGAACTATTGCAGCAATTGTGGGCACCTTGCAAAGATGAATACTAAACCCACTATCTCCAAACTGTCCCTGAGCTTCACTTAAGATGGGTTGTTCCATTCCTTCCCATTTTCTTTTCACAGTAAAGCTTCCACTCCAATGTTGCACCTATTCTCTCAATTCATTAGCAACTTGAGTTTGCCATAGCAAATATCATTGACATTGCCCTGCCCTTTAGACCCATCCAACTGCAGCTTACTAGTCATCCGAAATTATCTTTTGCAGCTCAGCAAATTGGAGGTAGTACAGCATCCTTGACTCTATTGCATACTTTAAATGATCAGGCGACCGTTAAATCCCACCACTACTCTTTGTCACCGCTTTGCATCTCTTAGAACTAATAAGAGAGATTGAATACTACGTTTCTGTACACCGCCTGCAATTTTTACTCGGTACACTGGAGATTTCACAAGAATGAAAAGAAGGATCTACACAGAGACTAAAAAGGTCTTCTTGGTACCAAATTGCTAACCCGCAAACTAGACCCCATTTTCTCCACATCATGTGAGCTCCAAATATAATTAAATCTACATTCTTCTAACTAGCTTAAACAAAATTAAAACAAAACGGTAATACTCAGATTCCACTTACCCTCCCCATACCTGCACACCTAAAACACATTACAAAGAGATACTTTCTTGCAAACACATCAACAATGGACCTGTACATCAAGCTACTTCTGTCAACATTCTCTCAATTTGCCGACTCAAGGGATTGCGATTGCCATTTTCAATCTTTGCTATGGAGCTTGAACTAGGCATTTGCACATCAGCAAACACAATCTAAAACCATTCACTCTGTGGCTCGAGAGATTCTATTGGAAGCCAAATGCAACAATGCAGAAATTACCCACAAGTCATCTCTAGCCAAAGTAACAGAACGTGGGTGCTTGAATTAAACCTACCCTAACTATCAGAGAATGCCCTCACAGCATGGAGAAACTCCTTCTGCCAACATACCCTGAGAACGTAGCAACCATACTACCTTTAATGCAGAACTAGCAAATAGTAACGTCCCTGAAAGCAGAGCAGGCAAAAGGCTGAGGCTAAGTAATTAGGGTGCAAGTAAGAACCACAAGGTGCCAGAGTTCAACATCCACCTTTTCCACAGCCCAACCCAAACAAATATCAAAAAACCAGTGCCAATAACTTTACAGACACTAACAATCACTTACACACTAACAAACGACTCTTCCAACATGAATCTGGTTAACACATAATTAAGAAAGTACATACACCCACTCTCTTAATGGTTAACAATTAATGAAGTATATACACCGGTTGACACATAATTAAAAAAGTATAAACACCCTCTCTCTTACTGATTAACAAATAACTAAGGAAGTATATATACACCCACTCTCTTACTTCGAAACCCATGAGGCACTTTGAACAACAAAAGCTCTAACTGATCAAGTATTTAAATTAGTAAAGTAGATTACATCAAAGCAAGTCTACAAAAACATGTGAGACAAACCTGAAGGTCTGACCAACTCACAAAGACTGTTAGAAGAAAACCCCACCAGCACTCAAAATGAATAGAATATTCACACTTCTATGCATCTCAGCCCAGGCCCCAGCATCTCCACGGAGACTTAACTTTCAGTGATCGCTCGCCTTGTACAATCAACCAACTTCCAAGCTACTAAATCATACAGCTTTTACATAGGTGGCTTTTGACTGGTTATAGGGAATCTCCATTGTCTGTAGGCCCAAAAACATAAGGCAAGGTGCTGTTTTGGCTTACTAGCCACTCTTTCTGTGCATGATTATCCAAGGCTTCACTTGCCTCTGCACAAAACAACCTCAACATCTTCTAGCATGTACAAATACAAGACAAACAGTTGCCTCTTACATAAACTGCAAACACTCTTTGGTCTCAGCATCCAACTTAACGTTCGTTTTTTGGTGATGAGAGCTTTCCTTTGCTTGTAACCAACCGGACACTTTCTCTGCCATCATCAAGTATTTCTGGAGCTTCTGCTGTTGAAAAAAAAGTGGTGAAATAAGGTTCTGCCCTTAAATCTTATTTTGAATACATTTAAGGATGACTATTATGACCCATTTAAAGTAGAGCAGGAGAAATGCGCATGAACACATTCATAAATCGGCTGAAAGAAACTAGCCCTAGTTGCCCGTGTTTTAGGCAGCCCAGGTGAAAAATGGCAAACATAGAAAGAGTTTCTCCATTTCTGCGCAGCTCACAACATGCACCCTTAAATGTGCATATTGCAACAGGGACATATCTATCCATTAACCTATCTTTTAGCAAGCATGGAAGAAAGTAAACTTATTGAAGACTAACCTCATAATGAGGACAATAGCAGCTTACCTTATTGGAAGCTTCAGCTTGGCAAAGAAATGCTAATGCATCCTACCGAAACAGCAAAAATATGTTGTGGATAGTGTAGCAAACAGCTGAAGGTCTATCAATAAGATGCCTATCACCCCTTCTCCAATGCAAAAAATGATGCCCGTCTCTTTCTTTAAACTACCAATCATCCTTGTCAAACACAACATGTCCACTGAGTGTCTAATAAAAGTAGGATGTACAATTGAGATATCCATCCGGCACTATAAAAGATACTTGGCACTCCAGTGTCAGCTAAGTCAATGTATCAACCCATACACCACATTGACAATACGTAACGCGACTAGGAAGTATCAGCCAAATTATATTACACAAAAATCCAAAAACATGCACAAATATATATTGAAACGATCGCTAAGTGAAATCACGCTTAAGAAATATTTTACACATCAGTGTAGGCTAAGTCAAAGTAACCCTTTAGGCTTCAGACCACAAAACAAATATTAAACATTTATAAGAAATATGAAACATAACTAGTTCAGTGCAGTACAAACGAATGATCTGCAAAGACATCTAGAAACACAGCCAAATACGCCTTAAAATGGTTGCTGAGAAAGTATGCTTGTGATGCTCTCCAGACAGATTAAAAATGATATGTAGACTTGTAGAAAGCACTATTCTCCTTGCCCATGTTCATAAAGAACCACTAGCACAAAATTACCATGCTTCATATGAACGAAAGGGCAGAAGCAAAAGCAACAATGTTAAATTTGATAATCTCTTTGGAGTGTGGACAAAGAGCCACATTCATAAAAACTAGGGCAACAAAAAACCATCCATGTTAACCATTGCATTGGCTAAAAACTTGGCATAAGCAGTTCCCCAACAAACCTCACAAGCAAACCCCCCCCCCCCCCAATCCAAAACGAAAACCCTGAATTGACTCTATTGATCCTTAAATTATTGCACTTTTCAAGCAAACTTACGCCGCTATCTTGACATTTGGCATGTATCCACAAGAAAAGGATGCAGCCTTCATGATCTACTCTGCACAATAGTACGTAAGGTCATCCTTTTTCAAAGCTAGATGGAATAGAATCATAAGCTCACATCCAATATCAGAGACGATTGGAAACACTTCGCATCTTTGCACAGATACTCAGCAAAGGGATAAGCTCTAAAGTGTAGCACTAGCTTATAATAAATTCATGGAGGAGCATCCGATTACATGTAAAAGTAAGCTCGGCAAAACATGGGACTGCACAGGTGAAAATGATCCGAGGGAAAAAAAGATAGACAGCAAGAAAACTTTTCCTTAAAAAGACTTAACAAACAGTAGTTTGAAGGGAGGTCTCTTGCAATCTATGTAGCACCCAGACTTGTGAAATTTGTCTTGGTGACATTATTTTTGTGACTTGTTGAGTCTTTGTGACATTATGACTGTCCTACATTGTGTCATTTGGTCCAAACTCCAAGAGAGAATCGATGGGCATGTAAGCAGTCCCCATGACACCATCTAACATACATTGTATGAACCCTATGTGTACCACCTCTAGCCCAGTCATATCTCAGTTGGCACTGAGCATGTGCAGTGTCATACGCCATTTCTACTTGTATCTCACTCCAAAGTTGATCCCTCTGTTCATGGGTTGTTCCCTCAGTAGAAGAGCTACTTGGTGATTCATTCTATTCCACATGAGTTGTACTACATGATGCATTAGCCCTATAAGCCCACTAAGCTCTTACTCAAGAGAACATCTTGTATCCACTTTCACTCTAATCTAGTTTAGGTTTAGTATTATTTGATGTGGAATGGAGAACTCCGAATTATGAATGCCTCTTGCTCTATCCACCCTAGCCCTAAAACGAAATGATAAACCGTACTCAAAAGACAAACACAAAAGACCAGAAGAAACTGGGAAACACATTTCACCAAAACTACTCTGCAAGGTCATTGCACCCTGTCTATTTACCTTGCATGCTAAATGCCTTGAAGCACACCTGTACATACACAATCCTAGCCACACTTGTAAGCAATCTCACGATGCCCGTAACCACTTCAAGTGTGAGACACATAGCCACAAGGTGTATCTTATGCATTATACTACATGATCATACTCTCAAAACCTTTGACAAAAAATACTGAGCGAAAACTGTTTACAAGTAAGATCCATTACACATCAGGCTCAGTATGTACAGAGAGCCTAAACATCACATTCAAAACAGCACTTCGCAATACACAGAAGTCTACCAAAGGGGAAAAAAAGACAGCTATGCATAAAATTGCAGAACTGGGTAAAGATCGAACCTTGCAGAAAGAGATTGCGATGTACTTAAAGACACCCTTGAAATCCCTTGTCTGGCAGGATCTCTATCCACCTGCAAAGCAGCTAATCTTTTCTCCATATTGCCAATCTCTCTGCGAAACTTCTTGGCCTCAACATCCATTGCTGTCTTCAACGTTTCAACTTTCTTGTCTAACATCTGAGGGCAACACAACTTGCTAAGTACTTTTCACCACCAGTGAGAATTCCTTTAAGAATGATGAAGCTTCCTTACTAACAATAAACTTTCACAAGTAAGCTCAATACCTCAATGGCATCGTCTTTGTCCTTCAAGCTCTGATCCTTTTCATGACTGGCTTTCCTCAAAGCAACCACTTCTTTCTGGAGTATGTCATAAAGGACACCAGATACTGTGTCTTCTGTACCTTCAGCCACCTCATTTTTCAAGTCGACATTTACCTTGAAAGTTTCCTCACTTTCTTCCCTGGATACTGGGAGCATCTGCTTGTGATGCTCTGAGAAGCCATTGGCAAACAACTTGTTTCTGTTTGGCATGGTATCTGCAGGCCTTCCTCCATCAAAGGATTTGGATGTTGATTTCACATTCCTCATCAACAATGAGCTGGAGATGGAACCTCTCAATTGAGGAGTTGAGGTACGCCGTTTACTGTTGTACCCATTTACAACTGCTCTAGAAGGATCTTCTGCTCCACCAATAGATTGTCGCCTTGATGCACCATTCAAGATTCGCAGCCCATCTTCCCTTCCAACAGAAGGTGACCTGCCCAATGAACCATTTGACGAGCCTTTCACCCCCTCTTCGAGTACCTTAAGCCGTAGTTGAAACTTTTCCTGTTGACAAATAGAAAACTTAAAGTCAATCAGTACGACGAAGACATCACTCATTTGCTAGAAAACAATCAGACTTTATACTGTACACTAACCTTCAATTGAGCTTGCGTCTTTGCTGTTCGCTCTGCTGTATTCAGCTTGTCACGAAGCTGTTGCATTTCACCCTACTTGCAATGACACCTATCAAAAAACTGCACATTCTATGTATCTCATACTTTGAGAGTAACCGAAGTGCTCACCAGCATAACTCGTCTTTCGTCAAGCCATTGTTTCACAGGCATGACCTTATCATTGGCATCTTTCCATTCATTTGCAACCACCGTAGCTACTCTGTTTGCAGATACCCTTGTTCGTGCAAGCTCTCGTTCAAGGGTCCTCTTCTCTTCCTGCAAACAATCATTACAACCATTATTACATTAGTGAACGACATCAAGTAAGTGTCCACTACATTTTCCCCAAAGCTAGACAGGAACCGCAAGTAAAAAATGTGTCTAGTAATGCATATTTGTAAATGAATAAGCTACTGTCCATTACCAGAACATGTGAGGCTGCCTTTTTTACTTGGTCAAATCAACAACAAAGAGCTAGCAGCATAGAGCTCTACCAGTAGCTGATTTACTTGCCGCTGTCGCTCTCTAACAGCATTTGCTGCTGCACCCCCTGCAAGAACAGCTTCTTCGAGTTCTGCCACAGTTGTACTAAGTTTCTCCACTTCAAAAACCTTTTGCCTGTGCATCTTGTCCAAAATCTTGTTTTCCTCCTGGAGAATAGCTGCAATTGTTAAAACAAACAAGAAATACCTTCAAATTTTCCACAACAAAAAGGCTCATGAATAGCACCTGACATATATCTATCTGCTTCATCAACTCTTGGTTGCGATTCTGCAAATCATCCACCATGGATGCCTTAAGTTCTGCAATTTGGACGGTCCTCTCAGCTTCCAACAAAGCCGCCTCCTTGGACTTTGTAAGTCTATCAAGGGCCCTGTTATCATCTTGTAGCTTAGCCACCTGCATAAAACAGAAGACGCATAATCAATCAAACATAGTGAACAAGAGGCTAAAGCATACAAAAAAAGACATATATAAGCTAGAGAACTATTCCAATCACTTCAAGACATACTTCTTGGCGTGCTATTTTCAGCTCTGCCTCAAGTGGTGCAAGTATGGCTTCAATTGGTGGCATATCTTCATCTTTCTGTGCAGCATGAACTCTTCGAAGTGTTGCTTCAGCTGCAACCTGAGCTGCAAGTGCTGCCTTCTTTTCATCATTGATTTTCTTGGCTTCAAGGTTCTACAACAGAAAAGCTCAATTGTATATGCCATGACGCCAACTTCCACCAAGGTACTTGCATTGAGAGATGGAACTTCAACAAGCAGCATAACTCAAGAAGTACAAATGGACCCCACTAATACCTTATTTTCCAGCAGAAGTTCAGTCTGCTTCAGCTTCTCCTCTACCTTCCTCAGGACATCAGAGAGCTGGCCCAGCAGCAGATTTTAGACTGGAACCATCAGTACAGTAGAGCAACATTACAATTTAAAAAAACAAAAGCACCCGAGTATAGATGGTACCTCCTCATATGCCTTCTCCCTTGCTCTCTCCGTGAGTCGTAGTGCCCTGATCTCAGCTTGGGCATCTGCAAGCTCTCGTTCCTTGTCTGCAGCATTGGTACCAGATTTTCAAAAAATTGTCAAGAAAAGGTAGCAGATGAGTTGGAAATGCCACATTCTCATGTACCATCTCACCAACAACTAACATCAAAACAAAGTAAAACACTGCAGTATGACCAGATAAATACAGTGCACCAGCATAAGGGTCAAAAACATGCAGTATGTAAGGGAACGGTTAAGATTGTGCAACTGGCAAGCAGAAACAACCGATCAAGACAGAAGAATGTTGTGCAGATGCAAGAAGTTCTCTGACACATACCCCGAACTTCATTCTCAAGCCTCGTCAATTCAACTCTTAGTGGATCCGAGCCAGATAACAAGTTGAACATATCATCAGCCTCCACACTTTGTTTGATTGAACTTTTGCGCCTGAGCTTTGAGTCAGATTTTGGCAAGGTTGCATTTACATAAGGAACTGGGCCAAACTCGTGCTGTGGCTTTCCATTTCCATAAGAGTGGTCAAGAAAGTTGTCATCTTCATCTATGCTGCTGGCTAAGTCCGACATTGCACGCAAGACAAAAAAGCCTTGAAAAGGTTATCCTGTATAGTTACAAATCATCAAGAAACGATGTATAGAGGCATGTTCCCTGTTTGACCGGTTGTTTAAGCTGTAGTATTCTTTGGCAATTGTGATTCTTCGACAAATGTGATTAGCTGACAGCACTGCTGCAAGATTGAGATGACTTGGACCAATTTCAAAACCTACTAAGCCTTGCTGCAGAAGAACAAGACCTGCTCTTCAAATATGTTCTCTTTGCATGGAAAAAGGAATATGTCCCAGTCTGTCGTAAAGAAATCTAGTTCTGTAGCAAAGCATGAGTGGTAGAAGGTGACAATGGGGTAGAGAAGGAGGTACACATAGCTCTGTGCTTCACTTCAGTAGCCTCCTGAAGCCTTCTGGGTCCGCAGCCCAATTGGTTACAAGATCATATAGTACTGCAGTCAGGTGCATTGAAGGTTGGTTGCTGCATTGAGTTCCAACTATGAATAGCTCCCTAAATGGTAGATGCAAGAGAAGAAGATCAAGGCATGATTGCATGAACTTAATGAAAGTATGCAGCGAAGGTACAATTTCTTAAGTAGAGCAGAAAGCCCTTGCTGAAGACTAAGATCTGAACTGAAACCCTAGCTCGCCAGAATCTTTCGAAATGTAGCTAAAACCACGACATGACAAGTAAGCTCTCACCTTTCTGAAGAATTGAGGGAGATCTGAGTCGGAGTGTGGTTGCTGTTAGCTTGCAACGCTGAAGCTCCTCAGACTTTTGAACTCAAATGGTGCAAGGTAGTCCATTGCGTAAGTTGAAGGAGTTTTGCTTTCACGCATGGATCTGCAACCAAACTCCAACTTTCAGAACACCGCAAGCCCTAATTTTCGTAGAATGGACTGCACTTGCTAAGCTTCCGCAGGAAGATCTGGAGGAGGAAGCCACGATTTACCTGCGAGAGAGCTGTTCGCAGGGAAGTGGAGGGAGCCGATATGCGCGTCGGGGAGGGACGCTTTCTCGGGGATGTGGGGGTTTGTAATGGAACTGATCTAGCAGAAAACGGCAAGAAACGGGAAAAAGGGCGGGGATGGAGAGGGAGGGGGAACTATAGGGAATGGGGCCAGCAGTAGGTGGTATCCGTGAAAAGAGGGTTGTGGGCGATCTCGACTGTTCATGGG
Source organism: Adiantum capillus-veneris (assembly GCF_014529385.1). Lineage (NCBI taxonomy): Eukaryota > Viridiplantae > Streptophyta > Polypodiopsida > Polypodiales > Pteridaceae > Adiantum > Adiantum capillus-veneris. The sequence goes on from NC_140939.1 coordinate 105,532,358, forward strand.
CGATGGCCGCCAAGCTTTTGCTGCTGCACACAGGAGCCAAGCTGAAGAGATAATGACGCACTTTAAGCAGAAATTCTTCAGTGTAAATGCACCCTCCTTCCCCTGGTTTTAGTTTCAAAATCCGCACTTTTCCCTCCCTTTGCAATTGAAATCTGTTACTACATCTTTATTATTCCTTAAATTTTTTGTCGCTCTCCCTAAAGACCATGGACCTCGGTGTTCTAAAATGCCCACGCAAGTTGCAACGCATATTTTACCTACACGAAGTTGCAATCACCGAATCACATGCTATCCCTCAGATTTAACCTTGCTGAAGGCAATGATCAAACATTTGCTTCATACAATATCTGTCAAGAATTTAGAGCAACCCTTCAAAAATCAGTGCCACTCATACAGCAGCATTTTTTGGCTTGCTAATAAAACAAGTTTAAGTGATCATACCTTAAAGATAGTGCATCTCCTTGTGTTGTACATATGTTGGACATGTGTCCCTTAACTTTTAAGTAGGCTTGGTAGAGAAGACTCCAGGCAATCATGTCATTTTCGGCTTACATGAGGCCTTAGTAGCCTTAATAGCCTCTCAAGATCCTAGGAAGCAATTATGGACCCTTAGATTAAGCTTGTTGAATTGAATAGGTCCACATGGCAAAGTCAATGTTTTCTCCTACTTTTGATTGGGGGTTAAGAGACACAATAACTAGGGGGACACGCTTAGCTTTAGGGCACGTCCGCACAATCAGGGTTGAACCTTCGCCTACATATGTCAGCAAATGAAGCCCTCCTTTCTCAACTCTTTCGAAATTGGCAGTGTTGAGAAACCCTTTGTTCTACCCTGCCCTCTGCAAGTCAAGTAGAAAGTCTGATACGTTTATAGCTCCCATACAATTTTGTTGATATGTGGCAGAGGTAGAACCCCTGCTCATGCACATCCGCCCTTATTCGACAGAAGGTGGGAGTCATGGGATCAATGATGGAAGTTGAATCTAGGGGCAGAGAATCTCCACCATCTTACAATAAAAACTAACTTTGAGATCTTGAAAATAGTGCAAAGAAAACTAACCTTGGGATGCGGCTCCTAATCTAGGACGCCCCATTCCCTCGCACTCGAGATTGAACTGAGGGTGAGAGCCCAATGCCCGAACCATTACACTTGTGTGTGCCATCTTGCTTTAGATGTGGGGTCCCAAGGTTATAAATTTAAAAATGCTAATCCCGAGATTAGTTTTTAAGATCTACGCATGGGAGCACACACTCTCTACCATCATCTTATCTACTCCTTAAGAGAGAGAATTAGCTTGTGGGCCACACACACTCTCCCATAGTCTTATGTAGACTATTCACCTTGTCGATTCTATGGGCTTTCCAACTTAACCTCCATATTTATTTGGTTGGCCTAAGACATTTTTCACTTGCTTGCCCTCACAATGCTCCACGTAGCCTACTAATCAACTATGGGATTTACCAAAGTTGTGAACGGTGGGGATTTGATAGATAGCAGTGAGTAGCTTTTTTTGCAACGTTTATAACAACGAGATTGCTTTTCATGTCATACCAGCTTTTTGTTGGGGTCATCCCAACTTGGGCGGCCAACTACAATATGAATACCTTGTAATAATTATATAAAGGCTTAGAAAACCTAATGATATCTCTATCCTCTAATTTTGCGCTACTGGTCATGCGCCTTATCTTCCTTACCTTTTATGCCACTATCTCCTTGCCATGTCTGTGAGAGAAGCATTTCGCTTCCGCTTCGTGCTCTACAAGTGGTATCAGAGCCTCTGTTCGCAAGTCCTAAGCTTGAAGACTAAGGAGCAATCAAGAACATGTGGCTTGTTGTGAGCTTTCGGAATTGGTGCAGTGGGAGCTCAGCCACGGCAAAAATTCCCAAGAAGAGGAAGCAAGGAGACGGGCCATGTGAAGACGAGCTTATTAGCAGAGAGCGAGCTTCAATGGCGATGGCATCATCCTATGTAAGCTCGCCATTTGCAGCAGCAAGGCAAGGAAATGGCACTGCATCTTTGATCTCCTCCAACATTCATGGCGTGGCGAACGCAGTCAGCCTCATATAAACCCATGCTCGTAAGCAAGCAAGTGCATGTCAATGGCGTCTGTGCTACCCTCACCATCGAACCCTTCAAATTTGAGAACAAACTCAACAAGATTCGCAAAGGCATCCTAAGTCTCATGGATGGGCATCTCATCCCATCTGCTGGTTGGGGTGAGCCCAAGGTTTTCTACGTCAAAATGCCTTCGATGAAGCCATCTCCCAACTTGATACCTTGGGAGAGGAGTCTTACAAGGACAACAATTTGATTATGCAATTGTTGTGTGACAACCTCGTGCGATGTAGGTAGTCTATGCACAAAAAAGTGCAAAAATAGTGTTACGACGGTGGTGCTCATACACGTTAGTGATGATGACATTGCTGCAAGCAACAATTATTCAAAATAATGACGGTTGCTGCAAGCAACAACAATTAAAATTATGGCAGTTGTTTTTTACATTCGAAGTTTTTTAGTTAAGAGAGACAGAAGCAGGAAACGTTTGTGAAAGCCTCAATCAATTCCAAACTATAGGATCAAGTAATCTTTGTCTGTTGTGACTCGTGATCAGATAATTTGATTGATCATGTTCACATTGGACGTAATTAGCTGCTTGAGGCGTATTTCATATTAAAAATGTTCTTATTGGTGGATGGTTCCCTTGTGATTGGGTCTATGCAAGGTCACACCTCTCAGTAATCTCTATCGAGTTTGTGGACCGTGTTTTTGAAATTGTGTTGACTTGCAACAGGTAATAATTAGCTACACCTTTCAAACAAAAGCTCACTTCACTTACATATATATATATGATGCTACCATAAATATGAAAAAACATATATGTGGCTACTGAGCGCAAAGAAGAAGAATAACACATAAGAAGTGGTGATAGTAGCATGATACCGAATTTGAACGTGACAATCGATACAAGGGTAGAAGTTACAAAAGGATGATGGAGATCATAGTAGACATGATCGACACAATGATGGAGATTGGGGTAGACATGATCGACATGAGATAAGGTGTGAAACACGAAGAGACCGTGACAGAAAGGATGAATCAATTCTCTCTCACATTTATCTACAACAGAAAGATGGCCTATTCCAGGCACAAAATTCACCATGCAAGATTTTAAGCTTGTCAATAAATTTGTAGCTAGAAAAGGATGGCCACATACAATCAATGACGAAGTTGAGGGCATGTGGGTTGCCTTCAAGTTGAGAGAGAATCTTCTTAAAAGGGTCAATGCTTATGTGATTATTTGATTGGGATAAGGCCTTTTTATCAAATGAGCCACCAACCTCTTCCACGTTGCCAAGTTCTTTGACATCATATCAATGTCATATATCCTACGGTCAATCAAACATTGGAAAATTTGTGCAGCTTTTCAAACCCGATTGTGTGCATGGTTCTCAATAGTCTATATTGGTGCTAATCTATGGCTTTTAAAAATGTCAACTCGAGGTCACAAGAAGTACCACTCTAGTCTTCTCTTTGGTTGAGGTCTCAGCCACCATCTTCAACGCTGAGAAAGATCTCTCTCTCTCTCTCTCTCTCTCTCTCTCTCTCTCTCTCTCTCTCTCTCTCTCTCTCTCTCTCTCTCTCTCTCTCTGAGTGTCTAGGACCACCAACAACGATTGAATTATCAAGACTATTTGATGATGGTAGATCATAACGCTAGTTGATGTGCCACCCATGCCATCACTCGACAACCCTATTCCTTACATGCTCTCCTACGATAGTGCCAAGGTAAAGAGTATGCCTTTTTGACTGCACAAATGCATGCACTCACCAAAAGGATTTGTACCAAGTCAATAGGATACACAATAGTGAGTTCCTTCAAGAAGATGCATATTCAAGATGGTAGCACTCGCAAGGTGAGTGTGGGCATTGGACTTGACAACACATGTAGAGGTCGATGACTAGGCCGGGGATGCTTGCTTGCACCGTCATCTATAGTGGTGAAGGAAAAAACTTGAGCATCAGCAGGCGGGAGTCTCATGGGAGCAAGAGAGGTTATGGTGCAAGCAACAGTACATGGCTGAGGGTTAATGAGGTTGCTCATGCAGGAGTCAATTTGAAGATAGTCATTCAAGGATATGATAGCAATATACATAAAGCAAGCTTTAAGGTTTGTAATCTGCTTCAAAACCTCCATGCATATGCATTTGCTTGGTCAACACAACTAGTCCACGGGGTAGGGCACAACTTTTGGTCCGTATCATTTTTGGGGAGATACAATGCCGACTCTCCACCATACATTTGTATGGCACTTCTATGTGACGCACACTATTTCGCCTATAGTGTTTGTCTTTTGCTTATTTCATAAGAAAAAGTTAAACTTATTGCATGACACATGAGTTTAACTACTCATTTTGTTCTATTGTAGCTCAACAATAGTGAAGTCCTCTGCGTTCCAAAGTCAGATGATACCACTGCTTGTTATCTGGGTCAATAGTATATTTCTATCTTTACAGTTTGCCATTCTTTGTTGTTCACTAGCTAACAATATGTTCTTTGCTTATTGTTGTACTTTCTTTTAGTCACATCTTAACATCATTTCCAAAAACCCCTATCAAGGCCTAAACTAGCCATCAATCAACCATGAGAATGATTCTAAAATGTAAAACTTATATTGCTGCAAATAAACCAGTGCAACCAATCGATTTTTTCGCTGCCAATGGACAGCAATTAGGAGATATTGCATGGTGACAACAGCCTATATATGACCGACTTGGTGATGCAAAGAGGTGTTGTGCGAGACCAAGAGCAAAAAGGATAGCTAACAGCTACCAAGCCACGGTAAGGAGATAGTGGGGGCATTCATGTAAGATGGTGGCGATATTAATGGACGTTACATTCAATAAACTTTAGTCAACTTGGCGTTAATTCCTCGTGCATGTTGTAAATTGTAATGGATGAAAATTTACTTGGTTGGCCTAAAATGTTTCTATACAATGCGACCAAAGGTTGCTCCATGTAGCTAAATCTTAGCAGTCAACAAAGCACCCACATCAAATGCTTAACCCAAATCTATGCATGTAACCACATCGTAGCCTCTCTGGGTCTCCCTATAGTCGTATCTCAAATCTTTATTTATGGTCTGAAATTTTCTTCTTTACTAATAATAGCAAGGCCAACTAAGCAAGAGTAGTTTTTGTTGGCCTACATAAGGTCTTAGTAAAGTGTTGAATTCTTAGAAACATTTCTAAGCTTGTTGAATTACCATCTCGTTAACGTTGCCATATGGATTGTTAAAGATAGCAAACTTGTTTCTTCCTATTTAGTTGAAGAAGGGAGTAGTTAGGCATCATCCCATGCAGGTTACTCCTACTATGTGATTGAAACTTGTTTCATTTACCTAACAACATTTTTTCATAAATTTTCTTTAGTTTGACCTTGTAGGCTTTAGCATGCTACCTGATCTTTCAAGATCGTCCTAATAGAATGGGGATTCAGGGTTAGTATGTGTCATTATTGTGAAGGAATGGATAGTAGACGTGTGTGTGTGCAACGAAGATGGAGAGAGAGAGAGAGAGAGAGAGAGAGAGAGAGAGAGAGAGAGAGAGAGCACGACATAGGGATGTGGGGTGGAGCTCTCAAATCTCACTATATGAGAACAATGTGAGAATAAGTGAGAGCTCCTTATTCTTTGTATGTATAAAGAATAAGGAAATAAAGGTGGGCGGCTAGACACTGGCCGGTGGACATGGGCAAAGCACGACGAGTCACACCGCCTTTACCTAACATTCTCCCACTAAAGGTTGTGTGCCAATAAGTGGCGAGAAGAGCAGCCTACAACTAGTATATACAAGAGGTGAGAGAAGACGGTTCTCAACCTATGCCCACTAGCTCACTCCAAACACGTGAGTGCATCTGGAAAATGCAACATGCATACCACTAGGACTAGAGCCACGATGACACTCCTGATGTAGGTATCGAGTGACAACCTACATGGCTCCACAATGCACAATGCCAGTGTCAGTCATCGCACAACTGACAACTCCCACTGCAAATGCACCAACCGCATAAGCAAGATCATGTCTCGAGACCAAAAGGTCAGACATGAGTGACCTGAAAGCCGACAAAACGTGCACTATGTGTGCCAACCTATCCATGCCAGCAACCTCAGTGCCATATGCATCCTCATCAAGAAGCACATGACTATGCATCACCATGTCAGCATCACCTGGCAAAGGCATATCTACTGAGAATGACTGCAAAACCAAAAAATCAGCACCACTGCAATCACACACAATTGTTTGAAGGACATTGTCACCCTCAAACATATCAGACGCATCATAGAACAATGCATCAATCTCTGGCTCAATTGATTTCTCTGATGACTAACCAAGTTGTGCATCCTTAGAGATACCATTATCTGCGTGAACGTAACCACAAGACAAATGCACAACATTGCTCTCCATGCAACACATCCACAAAAGAGACACGCCTCGTCTCTCACTCCGAACATGGCTGCAAATACTTAGAGACTACACCGCCTTGTGTGTCAGAAATATGCAAAGGGTATACCAGACCACTCCTAGCACCTCTGGCTATCACTAGTGATCCCTATGCATCTGAAATGACCACTCTCTCCAAGCAATACACGATGTCCACTACTCTGCAAAAATTGACGCACTAGAATGAGACTCTGACTAAGTCCTGGTACATAACGTACATCTCGTAGCGTAAGCAATGCACCGCTAGGTAAAGACATGCATACATATCCAGCACCATCTATGTCATATGTTGAATCATCAACAAATTACACACAACTAAGTCTCCCACTAGAGAAAGATCAAAACAAATCACAACGTGTCATCACGTGAAGAACTACATTCTCGTCTAGTAGAAAATGCGTAGACAATGTGCTATCCCAAGACACAAAGTAGTCTGAAGGTAAGCTAGACTCAAGAGTGACATGCTCGTCACATGCATACTCTCTAGAATCTGTCCTCATAGTAGCACCATGTATCTGGCTCTTCCGGTGCCTCATACACCTGAAGCAACGGCGCCTAACTTGTCCATCGTGGTGGTAGTGCCAACATGTCAGTCGCGATTGTGAGTGAGAACCACCTCCAACCTGAAGTGTCTCCATATCCATGCCAAAACTATGGCAAACAATGCTTGAGATCACAAGACTCTCCCACCCGAGAGCAAACCATTGTCTTAAGAAAAGAAGGTGAGAAAATGGTCAAGCTCACTAGCCTCTGCATATAGGCATACATATTTGGCAAAATTTCAACAGTATCCTTTGTAATTGGAGCAAAAAACTCAATAGTAAATCGCAATGGAGACAACAACAAATGCCCAAATGGCCAATCCAGGAATGTACCCATTTGGAATCACCTCACAAAGTCATACACAGAGCCAAACCGCTCTAGCTGGAGTATCACTCAACGACACCACAAATGACATACATATGTGAGTGAGGAACTGCTGCTAAAATGTGTCAATGAATGAACAATGTGCCAAAAAACCATAGCATACACAATATGTATAAAAGTGGGAGTCAAAACTCAACCACTATCAAGAGCAACAAGAACTGTACTTGTAGAGTAACACAAGCTCTTTTATGGTTGTAAATCACCCCAAAATAACCCAAATTAAGCTCTCAAATAGCTGAAGAAAATGGTCACAATTGTGCTGCAAATTAGCTTACAATTGAGGCATACATAGGCACTTGCAAAGAAGGAACGATGGCTGAAAAATTCAGCTCAGAAATAACCCTCAAACCTATCGGTAAACCTATCAATGTGAGAGCTAAGCTCGATCACAAACTATGGCGAGTAAACTCCAACCACTATCCCACAAAAGCATACACAAAGAAAAAGCTCAAGAGACCTACTATGTTGAAATTGGTATGCAAGCAAAAACACCGTAGAAGATGTCCTCAAGTGCAAATGGCAAGACCTGTGGGAGTACTACACTCAACGTGTAGCTAGAAAAATGTCGCCAGAGTTTCGTCAGCAAAACGGCTGCAAAACTAGTAACCAAAGTGACTGCACGCTCAAAACCATGAGCAACCAAAGCGCAGCAAACGACACTCCAAATGCAAACACCAATCTCCACACTTTGCATACATCATTGCAAACACCTGCAAATCTAGTACACAAATACCTGCTCTACCTGTGACTGCCAAAAAACATGCTCGAGGCATACATTGTTGAGCTCAAACTGCAATCACATGAGTCTCCTTGAGCATCAAACCACATAAGATCATACATCGTATCCTCCCATCTGTGAGCAAAGTTGCAGCCAGTAGCACTCTCACATCCGAGAGCAAACCATGTGTGAAATCCTCGACACACAATAAACAACTACTGTTGCAAAAATTTTAGAGGTCAAAATCAGTCCAAATGGACATCACCATTATGTCTGAAGCATGCCAAAACCCCAGGTTACACCCTAACCTTGCATAAATCGCATTCCGTATGCAAAAGTTATGCAAAAAACATTGTTTTGGAGCCTGAAAAATGACATGCAAATATGAAAATCTGCATTCTTCCCGCAAGTATGGATGCAAAAAAGCATACACACTTGCAACACACCCTCCTCTCAAGCTTGGAAATGTCTCTCAAGCTTCCAGGAGCACAGATCTGGTGGTTGCTCACTAATCTCAAGCTTCCACCGAAAACGAGCTCACCATAACCAAAAGCTCACTTCTCAGCACTCCATCTGTCGCGAAGCCAAAGCTCTGATACCAATTGTGAAGGAATGGATCGTAAGCGTGCATGTGTGTAGCAAAGATGGAGAGAGAGTGCGAGATAGAGAGAGGAAGAGAGAGAGAGCACGACACAGGGATGAGGGGTGGAGCTCCCAAATCTCACTATATGAGAACATTGTGAGAATACGTGAGAGCTCCTTATTCTTTATATGTATAAAGAATAAGGAGATAAATATGGGCGGCTAAACATTGGTCGACGGACACAGGCAAAGCATGATGAGTCACACCCCCTTTACCTAACAGCCACTACATACTTTTCCCTACAATTGTGACCATTTTATGTTATTAGATATCAATCATGTTCTCAACACAATCATCTTTTAAAAATTTAAATAGACCTGTAACAAAACTTCTTCAAAATAATTGTACAATGAATTTTGATATGTCTCCTTTATACATCAACAAAAGAGCCCTAAATTGGTAGTCTTTATAAAAGAAAGCAATTTGACCGAACAGACTAGGTATTGTTGACCTTTCATACAAATCCTAGTTGCAACTATGCCTATGGGGGAACGGATTTTAAGCCACACTTTGCTCATCATTGGAAGGTTAAAACTTATGTTTGTGGGGGCAGCATAGTGTACAATTTGTTTACAAAATTTATAGAGAAAGAAGTTGAAATCCCTATAGAGGGTCCACAAACTACATTTGTAGTCCTTCCACAAAATACAAGAGAGTATAAGGGGCTGCATTTTTACCTAATAAGCCTAGAGTAGAGTTTCATCAAAGGGGACCTAGGGCCCAAATTAGGATTGGATCGCCAAGTAAACTAGGATTCAACTAGGGATCAATAAACTAGGCTACGTAAGGATGGACCAGGGAATGAACTAAGATGTATATTAGGGCATAAACTACAACATGTGACATGTGAAAAGCTTGGTGCAAGAGGTCCAATGCCTCCTTTGGATAATTGATCGTTCAGATCACCCAACAATTTGGGGCCATTGATCTCCTCCAAGTAACCAATTTTAGATAATCGATAACCTTAGGTACATTTTAGTGCATGAGAGTACATGTTAGGTCATGCTCCGTGTGATGTGTCTCGTGATCTTAACATAATAATAGTAAAACAAGAGAAATTTAGAGAGAATAAGACATAGATATATGTAGGAGAAGCGGCTTCCTATATCTCGATAATCAAGCTACACCATGATACAAAAGAACTCGTTGAAGGAGCTCATTCCACCCAACCACCCCCAAGCTTTTTTTTATTTGCATGTGCAATAGCATATCACAATCTCAATCTTACTCTCAATCACAAGTGGGCCTTATGTTGATGAAGAGAAATAGGTAGAAGGTGAATCCATGGTGATGATGAGGACAGACCTCCAAATTGGCTCTCCCTCTTTTGATCTCCAAATAAAAAACTCCAAAACACAAAAGTTGCTTGGTTTCTACATTTTTTATACAGTATTGCAAGCACTTTTCTTGAAATCGTTATAGATTGGGATTTTTTGAAAAGAAATTGGCCATACAATTGTGAGTCGAGATGTTAATGTACAAATAACCTCGAGCACTACATTCGCCTTAATGGGACAACTTTCCCAAAAGGGACTATACAATTTATAAGTAGGAGACCCTAATTTTTCCTTATCCAACAGCTCCTTCCATACACCAGTGGTTTGTTCTCCTCTAGATGCCATAACCCAAGCAGTTGATGCAACTTAATGCATACTTCCATCCTTCGAATTGCACAACTAGCCCTACTCTAGATCCTATTAACAAAATAAGATTAGCTACCACAAACTATCTTTCAAAGACCCATAGGTTTCAGGATTTCATAATTTATTTCACATAGCAACACCTAGTCAATTGTGTACATACTATAACTGCTTGGTTCCAAAATTTTATCCCTCCCAAGACTAAGTCATTCCTACAAAAGTGCACCATCCATGTCTTTTGCACCCATTCACATACTTTTGTGGCAAGACCATGTGATGAAGGGATCCTTCATAATTGCTTTGCATCTAGGGTAGTTGTTGGTGCCAAACCCTCTTGCAAGAATCTTGTTTCTAGTTGGGATCACCCATAACAATACCTTCCAAGTGAAGATCTTCATCAAGATTGGCCATTTTGCCTCCTAAATGTTGTTTGCACACCTCATCCACTTCTCTTTTTGAGCAGTTCACCCTCCATAATTTGATGAGTTGAGTGAACCAATCTGCTTTTTAGACCATCTTGTTATAAGCTCCCAAAGTTTGTGGAAGAGCAAAGATTTTGTTTTTGGGCCAATGCCAAGCTTTCCAATCAAATGTTGTCCCGACAACATGCATTGGGCTATTGCACAACACTTTTGAGACTCTATTTAGACTCAAACTATGTTGCATCACCAACTGTTCCACACCCTTCTAGAAGAATTTTTCATTGTCCTAGAAATGTGCCAGCTTGGAGATCCCTTTCTTATTCACCTTCCTTGCTACTTCCCTCCGAAAGGTATTCAAGGATCCTCATCTAAGCTTGAAGATCTAAGGAGATGATTGTAAGACAGAGCATCTTAAGTATCGGAAGGACTCCTCCCACTCCAATGACAATGCCACCTCGTTTCACTTTCTTGTAATTTTCCCCGTGTAGCTCCCTTGTTGTGCTTTTTAATATAGTAGAGCTTAGTTTATGAGCATTGCACGTGTGATAGAAAAGAACTCCTTGAAGGAACTCATTCCACCCAACCACCCCCGAGCTTTTTCTTATTTGAACTCTTTTATCAAGCTACAACTGTGATAGAAAAGAACTCCTTGAAGGAACTCATTCCACCCAACCACCCCCGAGCTTTTTCTTATTTGTATGCACAACAGCAGAACACAATCTCGCTGTTGATCACAATCTTTTCCCTCTCAACAACAAAACGGGGTCATGTTGATGAAGAGAAATCCACGGTGATGATGAGGAAGGACCTTTAGATTGGCTCCTCCAAATCTACAAAGTTTCATTGATCACATTATATCTCCCTCTTTTGATCTCCAAATAAAAAACTTCAAACCACAAAAGTTTCTTGTTGTTGCTATTTTGATGTAGCCTCACGGGCACTTTCTAAAATCATTATATTATTGAAAAAAATTATAATTCCAGTTTGCTTTTTCACAGTTCCACAAATTTAAGTCAAATTTGATTACTTTAGGGAAAAGCATGCATGCCACATATGTGTCTTATTTTATATATGAGTATTTTAAGCCAGCTACTCACGACGTTTTACTTAGCAACTCTATGTTTGTGTTTAGCTGCATTTGTGAACAAGCCCCCTTTTGGAATCTTTGCCCCCTCAAGGCACATGTAGTGTTTGAGGTTGATTGTATATTCTTATCCAAGTAGATGTAGCATCTCCCCACTCACAATTGTGAGTATGGCAAAAAAAAAAGATGTATTCTAAGCCTTTCATCTTTACTTCAAATCAAATAGGGAATGTACCAATTCCATTGCTCCTTTCTAAGATGTTGTTTCTAGGGATATGGTCAATGGCTTGCCCAAACTTTGCAAGCCTCATCATGTTTACTCCTGTTCTACAAAGCAGAAAAAAATGTAGGGATTTCTTTTCAAACGAGGACATTCTCATGCCTCACATTTTCTTCATCGTGTTCGTGAAAGACATTTTACGACTTATGGAGGTTACTAATCCAAGTATTATTTGCTACTTGTGGATGACTTTTCTAAACATTTGTGGGTGTTTTTCATTGATAGGAAGTATGATGCTCTCTCTTATTTTTGAAATGTGATTGCTAAGTCGGTGCTTTTGCTCACTCTCGTTTTGAAACGCGATTGCTAAGTTGGTGCTTTTTAAGGTCTGCTTTACATGCATTGTTTGAGTCTTTAAACATTAAAAAGATGAACAATCTAAGCTTAGACCTACAACAAGGGTTTGGACGAATAGAGTTCCATAGATGATACCTCAAAAATGCCTTTGGTGTTCAAGCTCCTTCAAGGTCTAATAATGAAAAAGATTCATTTCAAAGTATCTCATTCACCTCCAATTTGTTCAACCTTCCATGTTCCTGTTGACATCTCCATAGAAACTAACAATATGAAGGTAAATTGTGCAACTACGCTTTGTCTTCCCAAAAAAAACCCTTACTCTTTTTTCCTCCAAAAACCTTTACTTTTCGATGAGGCCCTCGTTTTGATAACAAAATTAACATTTTCTTTTTTGAAGAGAAACATTCAAAAGTAAGTTGTTTAAACTGTTACCATATACATGTGGTAGTGATGTGTGTGAACACACTGGGACCACCGGGGCATTTTTTCCCTCTTTAGGAGGTTTTTTCCGTGTGCATTGTATATACGCCCATCACTCTAGGGCTATCCATCTTTCCATTGCACACTAAGTAATACACTCTCCATCGTGTGCCTTGAGCTTCCTTCGTCTTCTCCAAGCTGTGTGCGTTCTCTGCAACCTTAATTCCAACAATTGGTATCAGAGCAGGTTGCGTCCTCCCGGGCTTAGTCGCTAGCTACTCCAATACATGCCTACTCACTTTCTCCAATTTCAGTAAGCTTTGGCGAGCGTTCCACTGCAAATGCTGGTTCCACTACAAATGCAGCCATTGTTGAGTCTTCTGTGAAAGGAGACTGTTAGCGTAGAATGCACTTACAATCCTGTTGTCCATGATGCATGCTTGTTAGTTGCTGCAGATTCACATGTGTGGTATTTCGACAGTGGTGCTACAAAGCACATTACCTCACATCGTGAATTGTTTACCACTCTCGAGTCTGCCCCTCATGGGAATTCAGTCACTTGTGCCAACAATGCCTCTTATCTGGTTGAGGGAGTTGGAAAGATTATGCTTACTGCTACTAATGGCAGTTCCTTCACACTTGTTGATGCACTTTATGTACCTGGGATCAAGAAGAATCTCTTGTCTATATCCGCACTTGCTAGACTTGGACTTGTAGTAAAATTAATGGATGACAGATGTACAGTTCATGATCTCAGTTTTGGTGATTAAATTGTTGCATCTGGCCTTTTGTGCCGTGGTCTGTATAAGCTCACTTTGTATAAAAAGTGTGGACAAAATTTTGCAAATGTTGTTGTAGATTCAAGGGCTATTTCAGATGCAAAACTTTGGCATGCACGTTTTGGTCATCTGAATTTTGCCAGTTTGCTGCGTTTGCAGAAATCTGATATGGTTGCTTCTTTGCCGCCTCTTGAAGCACCTGTCAAACTTGTTTGTGAAGGCTGTATTTTGGGTAAGATGCAGCGTTCTAAGTTTCCAAAGGATGGTTCAGTTCGGGCCACATGCAGGTTGCAGCTTGTGCATAGTGATGTTTGTGGGCCCATGCAAACTCTGTCCTTGGGCAATTACCTGTACTTCGTGACTTTCATTGATGATTACTCCAGGCATGCATGGGTATTTCCTCTTAAAGCGAAGTCTGAAGTTTTTATGTGCTTCAAACAATTTCTGGCTATGGCTGAAAATGTCTCGAAATGTACTATGGGCACCCTCCGTTCCGATCGAGGGGGGGAGTACATGTCTCATTAATTTAATGCATTTCTAGCTAGTCGTGGGATAAAACACCAATGTACAGTGCCTTATACACCCCAGCAAAATGGTGTTGCTGAGAGGAAACACAGGTCACTGACGAAAATGGCACGATGTATGGTCAAAAGTCAAGCTTTGCCGCATTCTTTTTGGCTTGAGGCCATCATGTGTGCCACTTATGTACTTAACAGGTGTCCTACGAAAGCTTTGTAGTCTATTACTCCATATGAAGCATGGCATGATAGAAAGCCTTCTATTGAGCACATGCGTGTTTTTGGCTGTTTGGCATATGCTTTGGTGCCACAAGTGCAGCACAGAAAATTGGATGATAAGGCTCTCAAATGTATTTTTGTTGGTTATAGTGCTGAAGGCAAAGGTTACAGGTTGTATCATCCGCAAACAAAGCGTATTCTGGTTTCACGGGATGTAGTGTTTGTGGAAGATTCTGTTCAGCCCTTGCTATCATGTACTAGAGACAGTAATGTAAGCTCACATGACATTTATGACACTTTGTTGCCTCTTTTCAGTGGAGGAAATACGAATGTAATTTCCAATGAGGCAAATGTACAGCCTATGGGGGTTTCTGAAAATGTTACAGATCAGCCTATTACTGATGCAGATGTACATGATGTACTTGATGAGGAAACGACTGAAAATGAGCAGGCTAGAGGTATTCCAAAATGGCTGGTGCACACTTTGCGTGACAGTAAATTGGATGCACCTTTGTCTAGTCGTACTCGTTCAGGCTCTCGCCATGCATCTTATGCATCGGATTGTTATGCTTTGGCTGTGTCTAGTTTACATGATGTTGAGGAGCCTCTGTCTTTTGATGAAGCACAGAATTTGGAAAATTGGATGGCTGCCATGCAATCAGAATATGATGCACTTATAGAAAATGACACATGGACTTTATGTGATTTGCCTCTTGGCAAAAAGGCCATTGGTACAAAGTGGGTTTACAAGTTGAAACGCAAGCCAGATGGTGAGATCGATCGCCACAAGGCTCGACTTGTTGCAAAGGGTTATGCACAGCAAAAAGGCAATCAATCAGACATTGTTACTGCTTTCTTGAATGGCGACATATTTGAGGAAGTTTATGTAACGCAGCCTCGCGGTTTTGTCATAAAAGGACAAGAGGACACAGTGTGAAAATGTAAGAAGGCTTTGTATGGGTTGAAGCAATCTCCTCGTGCTTTGTATGAGAAAGTTGACACTCATTTGGTCAAACAAGGCTTTCGTAACAGTCCAACAGAAAGCACATTGTATGTAAAGCGTGACGGTGATATACTTCTCATTGTGGTTCTTTATGTTGATGATTTTCTGATCACTGGACCAAATGAGAGACATATTGTTGAATTTAAGGCTGATTTGAATGCTACTTTCAAGATGAAAGATTTGGGGCTGTTGCATCATTACTTGGGTATACAATTTAAGCAGTGTGATGGTGGTATTGCCTTGTGTCAGAAAAGTTACATAGAGACATTGCTATGTAAGTTTGGACTTGAGGATTGCAAACCTATTGCCACTCCCATGGAAACAGGTTTGAAGTTGAGTCTACATGATGTCGGTGATCTTGCTGATGTAACTCTTTACCAAACTGCTGTTGGCTGCCTCATTTATGTATGCAACACGAGGCCACATATTCAGTTTGCAGTCTCACAGGTTAGTAGATTTATGCATAACCCAGGGTCTAAGCATTGGCAGGCTGTCAAGAGGATTTTCCGCTACCTTAGTGGCACTTTAAATCTTGGCTTGTTTTATCCCAAGGGGGGATCATTGCCGCCAGACTTACATGCTTTTCGGACTCAGATTGGGCTGGTTGTTTTGACACGCGAGTGTCCACAAGTGGTTTTTGTTTCATGTTTGGCAGATCATGTATATCATGGTCGAGCAAGAAGCAACCTACTGTGGCCACTTCGAGTTGTGAGGCTAAGTATAGGGCAGTCTTCACAGCTACGATTGAGTGTGTATGGCTCAGACGCCTTTATGGCCGATTTGGGTGTTGGACAGGACACTGCCAACACTGTCTACATTGACAGTCAGAGCGCATTGGCAGTTGCGAGGAACCCAGATTTTCATTCTCGCACAAAGCACATTGAGGTGCATTTCCACTATGTCAAGGAGAGGCTCTCAGCAGGAGAGATCAGCTTGGCTTATGTGCCAACATAGGACAACCTTGCAGATCTTTTCACAAAGGCATTGTCTCATGAGAAGCTTGAAGCTTTCCGCAAAGCTTTGGGCTTACTCCCCTTTGTGGACTGATCATGTCCTCAGGGCATGGCACTTCCCTTTACTCATGTGCCAGCTCTCGTTCACCGCATCACTCCATGGGGGATTTGTTACCATATACATGTGGTAGTGATGTGTGTGAATACACTAGGACCACCGGGGCATTTTTTCCCTCTTTAGGAGGTTTTTTCCCCTGTGCATTGTATATACGTCCATCACTCTAGGGCTATTCATCTTTCCATTGCACACTAAGTAATACACTCTCCATCGTGTGCCTTGAGCTTCCTTTGTCTTCTCCAAGCTGTGTGCGTTTCTCTGCAACCCTAATTCCAACATAAACGTGGCAATTATTGTAATGCATTCCTGCTAGTGTGTACCAGGCCTTTAAATAAAGTCCACTAGTTTTATATAGAATAACAAATTCAAATGTTGTATACCTATGCATGCATATCAATGGGATAGTGTCACCAAATCAAGGCAAGACATAGAGGGCGTACATCACAAGATCACTAGTCTGCTAAAATCAAAAGATGTCAAAAAATTGAAGAGTCTACTTGTATATGCATACAAATCAAAGCCAAGATATTGTGATTTGGAATCCACATTAAAAAAAAGCGCTCAATTGAGTTTGAATTGCATTTACTCACAGAAAGTTACAAACAGCCCCGACATATCCTTTCCACAAGGAACTCCATAAAAAATTACACCACAGAGGATGCACCTCCTCAACTACTCTTACTTGTTAGGCTTGCAACTTTTATTCCTGTTACAAAGGAGATTCCACGAACATGACTAGATTTTGTGTCTAGAGGATCACACTTATTTTGAAAGAGTGACACATTTCTGAACTACCATACTACCCTCAATATTATAGCTATTACTATGCATATGTTAGTCAATAGATCCACATTGTCAATGCATCTAGAGACCATAGCAAGGTCATGTCTGAAGAAGGGAATTTCCAGATGTATGAACACCCACCTGCAGATAGTGCCTGTGAAGTTTTTGATTTCGGGACATCCCCATAACATGTGCGTGAGTGTTTCATTTTCGTGCTTGCATCTGACACAAGTACCTTTAGCTAGCCCTCTTGCTTTTGCCTTATATCCAGTTGACACGAATCCAAAAGAGAACCTTCGAAAGGAAGACTTTGTCTCTCTCTTCAATTTGGCTTTCCATATGTTTCCCACTACTTGAGACCATTTGCTTACAACCCACTTTTTAGACGAGATCTTGTTTATGTGCTCAATCCAAGCCTCCGGAGAGCACAAATTTTCATAAATCGATTTAGTTTTGGGCGAGAAAAAACAGTCTTTCCCCATGCCACTTTCAAGCTTCCAATCTAGTGGTGTGGAGCAGGGAGGAAGGGTTAGGTGTGAGATTTTTCCAAGAAGTCTTTCAATGAGGCTCTACTCTTGGAAGAGATTGTAGCATAGCTTAAGCTGCTCCAAGGATTGCCAATCCCCTTATTGATACTCCCAAAAAGAATCCAAGGTGACAAATCCCTTATTATTGAGACTCTTGGGCTATTTCAATTCAATGGTCATTAAGGCCCAAGTCTTCCACAACAGGGCCCCAAGGTGACCAGTGTCTTGCCGTACCCTTCTAGTACAATGAGCGCATCGGCGGCTTTACAACACTGTTCAATAAATTTCAGAGTAAAACCCCCTAATCGAGACCTTACAAAGCAGGGGGGGAGAAGTCTATCGTGTAAGCTAAGGTTGGACCATGAGCCCACTTTAGACCTCATGCGAGCTTCCATTACCATTTTCTTTGCCATACAAACCTAGCTCTCTTCAAAACATGCAAGGGTGCAGAAAAATTTAGCACATAAAGCCAGATTATGAGTGATAGGGTCAAGGGTGTCCAATCCACCTTGAGCTTTTGGTTTAGCAATAGCCTCCCGTTTTCCCCATTGCCACGGTCTACCTGTAGTCAGTTTATTTCTCCACAAAAATTCCTTGATTGGCTTCAAAAAGGAATTCCTTTTTTTTCTGGGATAATTGCAAGAATGGTGATGTGAAGGTTAAATACAGGATGAAGAAGGTATTAATTATGGAAGATTTGTAGTGGAAAGGAGTCAGCATGAACTCCCATCGCTTCATTTTCTTCGTAATTTTATCTTGAACCCAATCAATTGTTATCTTGTGTGTAGTTCCTTCCCCAATGGGTACCCCTCATTGTTAAAAGATGTTACCTCTGTTAACCACCTCTCCAGTCCATCTTGAGGGATCAAAATTATCATCCTTTGACCAAGGAGATCAGTCTTTTTTTTTCTATGTTACATTGAGATCTTGATGTTGTGGCAAAGACCTGGACAATCTCCAAGGATTTCCTAACTTTATTTCTTTTCTCTTAGAGGAAGAGTAAAGATTCATTAGTGAACATCTTAATAAGCTATTTCTTACCATTCTAGATTTGAATCCCTTTTATCTCTCCCATTACCGCTACATGTTCCAACATAGCAATCAAAGGGTGGGTACAAGCAGCGAACCAAAGCAACCAGGGGACAAACTTGACAAATGGGCCTCTTGACATCAATCCAACCAACTATTATTCAGTTGAAGAGCAATTTTGAGGAGCTCCCTTTCCCAAGAGTACTTACGGCTTGACATATTTGTAGACCAAACCAAATTCTGCAACGTTTCTTGCACATGACCAGGTTATCCTATCATAGGCTTTATCAAGGTCCAATTGCAGTAGGATACATTCTTGCTTCTTGAATTCAGCATATTCCATACCTATCATGGCTGCCAGGATGTTATTATAAATTGATATAGCTTTGATAAATCCATGTTGGTGGGGAGAGATGATCTCCGCTAACATAGGGGCCATTCTTTCAGCAATGAGCTTAGCCAACACCTTGTATACCATTGTCATCGTTGTGATTGGTCTCCATCGTTTGAGTTGAGAGCATGCTAACTGTTTGGGGATGAGCTTGATTATTCCTTTCTTCACACTTGATTCAATTGTGCCTTTAGTAAAGGCTTTGTTGACCATATGCAAGAAGGACGGGCCCAAAACTTCCCAAAACACTTGACAAAACTCGGTTGTGATTCCATCCCATACTGGTGAATTTTCTTTGCCGAGCTTTTTGAGTGTCATCCAACACTCATCTAGGGTAAAGGGACTTTCCAGGTAGTTCGCCTGATCTGAGTCCATTAGTGTTGGGCTTGATGTAAAAATTTTAGCCTTGGCTTCTCTGATTATGGGAGAGGGAGGATCTTCCTTTCCAATGATTTGGTTGAGACGATCCATCATCACTTTGCCCATCTGATCCGGTTTGTTGAGTTGAACACCTTGGTTGTCAATCAAGGAAGAGATGGCAGCTTGTTGTTTTCTTACCTTGATCATTTTAAGCAGAGATTTTTGGTTGGCCTCCCCTCATACTTAATGGTCCTCTTCTTGGCCTGAATCCTAAGGAGGTTAGTCTCCTTGAGTTCCCTATCATGCAAGGACTGCTTGATCTTCAACCATTCCATGTGATCTAGGTCAGAGGCCTTGCCTTGCATTTTCTTTAGGCCTAACTCCTCATATCTAGATTTGGAAACTGAATTTCCATGGTTGTTAGCCTTTTTTAGCATTGGTCCCACCCTCTTGATTGTAGTTTGGATTTTTAACTAAATCTTTTCCATGAATCTGACCTTTCCTTGATAATGTCCTAGTTCAATTCTTCTGCAGCCCAAGACACTGGTGCCTTAAAGTGAGCATTTTTTAACAGATTTGGGTAGGTGATGAGTAATTCCTTGGCACCTTTGTGCCTGATGTAATTATTCTGAAGAAAATTTCAAGGTACCAAGAAGAGGAAAGTGATTTGAGAGACTTTCATTCACGAGGACTTGCATACGCAATGAAGAAGGCACCCAATCTCCATTGTGAGAGAAATATAGCCTGTCGAGTCTAGAGGCAGACTGGGAGGATTGGAGATTGTGGTAGGTGAACCCTGTGTCATCCTTCCAAGGGCCAGACTTCCAGGCATCAGCAAGGCCCATTTATCTTCTAGGGCTGTCCATTTCTTACGCTCACCCCTAGCAAGAAGGCTTGAAGGGCCATGCCTATCTTGTCTGGAACACACCATATTAAAGTCTCCCATCGAGTAAAAATCCCCTTCGATTTGAATTTGTGAGAGGTCATTCCATAACCTCGACCTGCCTTTGGAAGCATTAGGAGCATAAACGTTGACAATAGTGAGCAAGTCGCTATAAATCTTAATAGACACAACAGATGTTGATACACTAATTTTGGCTCCAGATCCCTGTGGACTCCTATCATCGCTCCACTAAAACCATCAAGAGCAGTGTAAAAGAACAACAATTCACCAAGTGATTGCTTTCTCAAATATGATGCATGAAGGTGGTGTTCCTGCTGCTGCTGCAGACACCAGTAATTAATATATGTTCTCCTCTTCGTGCATTTCAAGAACTTTCCTTGCTTCTCTTTTGTTCTTATACTCTCATTTGAAATGCGGGGTTCAGGGGGAAAGGGGGACAAATTCCTCAACATCCAAAGTCTGGCCTGTCCTCGCTGCACTAGTCTCAGGAGAATCAGGAGGCTCTTCATGATCAATGGACTTCGTTTCATGTAGCACTTCAAAGGGATTGCATAGAGGGATGCCAACAGTCCCTCCTTTTAGTGGAGTAGGGGGGAGGATGGGAGCTTGTCCCTTTCAAGGCATTAGCAGTCCTTGGTGGCATGGCTTCCCTTGGCACAACCTTCACCCTCTCAACTCTCTTCAGCCTTGGGGCTTGCACGACCAACGTGGCTGTTACTGTTAGAAGTTTAGGTATAAAAGAAGGAAAGATAAAAACATTCTCATTGCATGGGCATTTAGGGACTTGTAGTGTAATGCTTTGCTTTTCCACAATCGTCTCTTGCATGATCGTGTCTTCTTTGTCGCAAGTGATAGCCTCTTTTTCCTCTTGCTCTTTTCTCTTCATTAATTGTCATTTGATTCTAACCCTCTTCCACATTTTCATCCCTAGCAAGGACTTGATTGCTATCCCTTGTAATGGGATCTTGCACTTTAGGATTGGTATTTACTCTCTTTCACATTTGCATCCCTAACAAGAACTTGAGTGTTATCCCTTGTAATGGGATCTTGCACTTTAGGATTGGTACTTACTCTAGCTTTCATGGGACAGTCCTTGGCAAAGTGCCCGAATTTGTTACACTTGAAGCAAGCCCCAAAGTTGAGAGGATTGTTATGAGTCCAGCTCCCACATTGATCACCATGCTCTTGGGTGGATATCTAGACATATTCCAACCTATACACTTTTGACTGGAGGCCCTGCCTAGACCCCTTTGGTTCAGAACGAACAATGGGGTTCCCAGTTGATTGGTGAGCATCTTGAGGTTATCCCATAGCCAACTAGGCAAGCCAAAAAAATTGACATGATGGAACTCTTGGAGAGACTCTACCGAGTCAAATATTAGCTCCCATGGTACCACACATACTGTTGTCCCGTTAAAAATGAGGGGACCTTTCTCAAGGATCCTTGAGACATCAGTGTCCTCCTTGAATCTACCTGTGCAAAATCCCTTGGCGAGGTAAGTAGTACTTTCAATTGCACCGCCATGCCCGAGAAGTTGTGGACTCTAAATTCATTGAATCAGTTCGTACCTATTAGGAACTCTCCCACTGAAGCCAAAAACAAGCATAACCTAGCTTGCATGGAAAGCTGCTTCTTAATAAGTGATGGAGGAATTGCTACATTGATAGCCTCTGCAACCTCCACCCGATGCGGAAGAGATTTCTTTAGTGCACTAAAGGCTCGATCCATCAACCCCTCTTCAGATGTCCCACTGGTTTTAGCCTGAGAGCTAGTCCTTTTGTTACCATTTGGGCCTATCGCCATCTTCCTGTCAACCACTTTGAAGCTCTTGTTCAAGGCGAGCCTTTTCATTCTTCAGCTTTTGATTGTTCCCATCACTTGAAGTCACAGCAGTAGCAACCTTGGTCGAGTCCACGCTTTTATGAAAACAGCCCCAGAGTGGCCTCACAAACAATTGATAATAAATAATGGTTGAAGCCTTCTGACAAACATGACCTAAACTAAAGAATGTAGGCGGCTATGATTTTGAAAGTGATGGAATTAGGGGGAAGTTTATGAGACCCCCCTTCGAGATTAAAGGGGAAAAGAAAAGTGAAAGTGGTAGCATACATCTATGCAAAGGGTGCACAAGGCCATGAGCAGTAGCCACGTGCGCAAGATGTTGTGGCAGACAGAATGTGAGGTGGCCACATGCCTGGACGAGGGGCTGGGGGAGGATACCTTAGGAGTTTTTTATATCAAAAGTCTTACAGAGCTGACAAGCAAGTGGTTGCAGTGGCCTTGCATTAAAAAAGAAAGTAGAATCTTGCCCCTTTCTCACTCGCTGCCTCCCTACAATTGCCACCTGCCCTTCTTGGCTTTGCACACAATTTGCACTCCATGTCATCTAGCCACGGTGTTCTTATCTGCCACCTGCCCTACCTCTCTATCCGTAGCTCCTTGCACTTTGTCACCTCCATGCCAACCATGAGTCCTGCAAGATCGTAGCTACATTCACTTTTTCCTTTTAATCCTCCATAACATTTCCAAAGATTCCACTTGATGAGACCCAAAAAGAAGGTTTGACTACTCCCATACTAGTGAGCACATCTCACTACAATTACACATTACAAACCTTTTAGTAAAATTGAAGGGTATAGTTGTTCCACCTCAGTGGGATGGAAAGATTGCTGGTAGATAGAGTTTTGGAGGGGCTTGAAAATTATTGTATGCCGATGTGTGAGTCCATGGTTGAGTGGAAAGCCTAGCAATGGCCCAAGAGCAGCCACTTTTGTAAACCAAAAACTAAGGACATATACCTTACGCTAATGATCTCAACTGATTGGTTCTCCCCCTTCAATAAGATATGGGGAAAGCAATGGCCAAAGGCAAGGAGGGTGGCGATAGCAGACAACATTTGGAATCCACAATGGCCACTAACAATGAAGATCTTTCTTTGGAAGGTGTTATGGGGGCTATGCCAACAGAAGTTAAGATTTTGCGAGAGGATTTGGATCTGATAGAGGTTTGGGTTGCAAAACGGCTCGTGAGCACGTCCCTCGCCTATTCAAGGAGTGCTCGACTATAAGTGGCATGGTAGGGGAAGACATGCAAATGGGTACAAAAGACCAAGGCAACAACGTTCTTCAAGAACGACCTATTCCTTAAAGGGATGGTGATGAAAAGAGAGGTGCTATTTGTTTTCACGCAAATTGTTAGATTCTACTACTTTAAGCAATTATTTAAAGCCAACAGGTCTTTGAGAATGGTCTTGCTTCTGCTAGTTTCACAAAAATCGTGCAAGAAAGTAGGGAATTGATTGTATCCATTGGTTTTAAAAAAGGACTTGGATGAGTGAAATAGGGCCATTAACACAGTTCTAATGGATTAGGGCTAGCTTGAATATGGGTAGGTTTTCGCCTCTTGGTGAGACCCGGTAGCTTTTCAATGTAATACAAAATCCCTCTAGGCTCAAAACGAGCTTGAGACTACGCTGTACATTTATTTTGGGAATACAAACATCCACTCACAATTGTGAGTTTGGCCAAAAAATAAAAAAATAAAAAACAATTGAAGGGTACGTAAAGTTGGATGCAAACTTTTGTATGTTGTAAGACATGATACCAGTTTTGGAAAAAATTGAGCGGTTGAAGTAAAATCTAAGCAAAACTATAGTAGTCTAGGAGTGGGAGAATTGAGCAACATGCAACATTTAGGGGTAAAAAATCTCTCTCTCTCTCTCTCTCTCACACACACACACACACACACACACACCAAGGTTGTTTACAAGTGTAGGTAGGGATGAGGTGGTCATCATTGAGGACTATGCTGTTGATCCTTTACTAGTGGATTCCACTCCAACCTTATCTTAGCCTCCATCATCTTCAACCCACCCTGCCCCGACCAAATTTGTCGCACCTCTGCGTAGAGCCAACTGATAGCACCCTGTTCGTGCTTGTTGCTCGATGCAAGGTCTGAATCGTTTGGTTCCCTAACATCAACCTTAGTGGGGCACTTATGTGCTATCAAGGAATCTTGGGGATATTAATAGTATTTGTTTTAGAGAAAGCCATTTTTTATATAGAAAAAAGCATTACTCTCTCTAGCAGAAAGAGTTAGATTAGCTTAATCAACAAAAAATCATACAAAAACTCCACGCTCAGAATGATCCATGGAGGCCATGTCTAAAAATAATTTCAAGCGTTCATTTCCATCCATCATTAATTGGCTAAACAGGGGCCATCCTCGAATAACACACCCACAATATGGTCCTGCAGGATTGGAGGTAGCCATGCTACTGTGCACGGGGTTGAGTTGGCAGCTTGGGAGAGGCTATGTATGACTTTGAGGGTTCCAGATGTTTGGCAGCACTCTGGCTTTGTGAGGCCCTCAGACAACTTGGCCTTCTCTCGCTCAAACCGCAGAGTGGGAGGAGTGAATCTATCTCGGATAGATCGCTTCTACTCCAGTGACCACATCTGTGACTTGGGTAAGACAATTTACATTTTGGCTGGGACATCTTTTTCGGACCATGCACCACTGATCCTCAACGTGAAAGATAGATAGAGGAGGGGGAGCACAATGCTACGCATCCCTGAGAGGATCTTGTTGGACTCAGAGCTCAGAGAGCGAGTGGTGGCTCTTTGGATAGAGGGCTTGGACACGTAGGACTCTCATGCTAACAGAGTGGCCTACGGACTTGCTCACCTTAGTCGTTTCTTTCTTCAGGAGTCTATGGCTCGCATAGCTTCTACTGGGACATCACATACTGACAGCATATGGAGAGAGGCTCGTCTTGTTGCAACACCTCATTGGTAGGAGGAGGGTCTCACAACAGAGTTCTTGTCAGCCTTTTGGGCGAGGTTGTGGGACGCGAGACAACCACGGCGAGTCACTTTGTTCCAGTGGCTAGTTGCACATAGAGCTACAACAGTGGGGAGCTGGCTAGTACATAGTGGCCTTTCGGCAGCATGCGCAACTTGTGACCATCCTTTGGAGAGTCAGTGTCGCTGTCTGTGGGACTGCCCTATGGCACAACAAGTTTAGCTTCGGGTGGTCCTTCGGCTGACACCAACGCTTTCCACATCACGATAATACACTTGGTGGGTAGCTGCTTGGTCCACTCTCACGGGCCTTGCACTATAGTTTGAGCTATCAACCATGAGCAGGATTATAGTGATGGGGGGGGTGACCTACACTCCAGCCAACTATTGTGCTTACTCCACAAGAGTGGTGCAATGAGAGAGAGGTGTGTTGGGAGCTCGCCTGTGGCCTGACATTCAGGTTCATCTGGCGGGCCCGTTGCTTCTGCATCTTCGAGCCTCGCCTTGTGCCACCAGCGGAGACTGTTCAAGATTTTTGGCTGGAGTTGATCTATACTCTTAGGGGACAATTTGAGAGACTTCAGGGTAGCTCCAATGACATGGTTCGGGGTGAGCTTAGATGGCACCACCGTCCACCTGTGTGGCTTTTCCCTCCTCCCATGGCCTGATTTAGCCCTCATTGTACAATGTTGTTTTTTCATTGGGAGAGTCTCCCCTTATGGTTGTTGTCACCCTCTCTAGTAGAGGTGGTTGTAGCCCTATGGGCAGTTTTTTCAACTAATAGAAGGATCTTTTTCTCCGAAAAAAAAATGGTCCTGCAAGGCTACCACAAGGGGCTAGCCCACCGTCATAGGTCATGCCACCTCCTAGACAAGGCCAAAAAGACATAACATTACATCAAATACGATCATTAAAACACCAAATACCTTAAAGTTTTTTGCTTACAAGGGGAGCTTGAATATTCCATCACTAGCAGCTTAGAAAGCCGATATTTCTATATGTAGTGTTTAAAGCATGCAAATTAAGCAACTTCATTATTATTGATAGTTTTGACATGAGTGACGTCTTAGTATACTTTTAAATTCTTATTTTTTTTTTCCAAACTCACAATAATGAGTGGAGATATATATTAAGAAACCAAAAAAAAGTTACAATGAGAGCCATGCTCCACCCGAGCCATGGCATCAACCAACAGCCTAACCATAAAAAGCTAGATACATCAGCTAATAAAGAGCGCCACCTTGTAGCCCTACGCTATCAATAGTAAAGGGGAACTTAGACTGGCTTGGGATTGCCACCAAGGAGAGAGATATGCCATAACACACCCCTTACCCACCAAGCTAAAGTACAAGAAATATATCGCAAAAAAGAGAAGCAGCGAGTATCACTTTTTTTCTTCTTTCATTTTAGCAAACTAGCAATGCTGGTCGTACTGGTTTGATTCATTGGAGTCCAATCCTCAACAACGGGCTTAACTAGTGACTTTGGTTGGTGATACTTTTGAATTGTTAGGAGCAATTATCGACAACTAGATTGGGCTTTTTGGGAGCAATTGTTGCAGACCATTGGACTAAGCTTGTTGAATGGGCCACATACAAAAGTTAATGTACTTTCCTACTTTTGGAGTGTTTAAGAAAGGAGAAGCCTCTCAAACTCTTTCTCCTCGCCTTAATTAGTGTTTTAGAGGGAGCATTAACTTGGGGTGCGCTCTCCCATATGTTGACAGATGTAATTGTTCACCTTGTTTGCCATGCTAGAATAGGCCTGCCAAAGAAAAGGAATATGTGTATAAATCTTCCTTATTGCTTTTTTTAAACTTGCAAAGGTCGTTCTAATGGCTTGATGTGAGCTCCTCTGGTTTTAGATGGCCTCCATCACTCATTCAAGGGAGAGAACAGGGAAAGAACAATATGAAAGCAAGGTAGCGATTTTGCCATAGGCAAATAGATAAACACGGCTTGTGGCACAACAATGACTGACCTTTCTAAGTAAGGGCATAGGCCTTGTCTCTATCATGGGGTGGCAAGCCGTTCAGCCGGTGTAACTATGGTCTTGTAAAATTGTCATGGCTCTACACGAGCATTGCATGATGTTGTATTATTTTTGGTCTTGATAATATAACCCACTCCCCATTATGAGTTTTGAAAAAAAAAAAAAGGGAGTAGGCCCAGCCAATTTTGCTTATGGGTTGAATTAGAAGGTATCTTCTAAGATACCTTGTTTGACATCAAAAGAAAAGTCGATGAAGGCAAGGATGTGAGCACGTGGAAGAGAGAGAGACAGAGAGAGAGAGAGAGAGAGAGAGAGAGAGAGAGTTGACATGCGGGAGGCGTAAGGCAGAGGTTGCGAGATTATTATTTCTCTGCAGGATGAGCCGATTGAGAGGGAGAGATTGCATGTGTAACGGGCTGCGTCAATTCTGCCTTTTTGCCCACTGGTCATCAATGGCGGTGATCCTCGCTGATCCTCTAGCTAATGGTGCCCTATGCTGGAAACATTGCAATGCAGTAAAGAAAATCTGAAGAAGGGTTGAGCGAACAAGGGATTTGTAGTTTGAGGGGGGTAGCAGAAGGTGGGCAGCTTTGTGTCATTGCCATCTGTGTCAGAGAGCAGATGTGGCAAGATGCTCTCATGGTATTTGAGGTGAAAGGTATCGCATGGAGAGAGAGAGAGAGAGAGAGAGAGAGAGAGAGAGAGAGAGAGAGAGAGAGAGAGAGAGAGAGAGAGAGAGAGAGAGAGAGAGAGAGAGAGCAGGCGAACCTATGCAAGCAGGCGACAGCTATCAATAGTTGGGATAACCAGGGTAAAGAGCTTATGGATGGGCGAATCAGGTTTGTCTGCAAGGACGGCAAACTCCCGTTTACAATCTCATTTTTGCGTTGCGTCGAATGTCGTCTAGATAATGTCACCCGCTGAAGACGAGAGGTTGAGCTTGTGGAGTGAGGGACCTCGGAATAGGTTGCTACGCAAAGCATGCAGCAGACATCGACTACACGAGAGAGGGGGGGACTGAGGGTTGTCGCGATCGCAATGCGTGGGAACAGGGGGAGATGGATTTGTTTCCTTTTGCCCAGACTACCTTGCAGAATCTCGAGGAATCTCGGTGTTTAATTAATGAAGTATTTTGAAATAACAATTTTTTTGGTCTTGTTAATATAACCCACTCGCCATTGTGAGTTTTGCCAGAAAAAAGAAGAGAGAGAACGGGGTAATAACAATATGAGTAGTGACTACCTTCCAAATACGTGATAGACCTAACCATATTCACTATTTTTGGCTAAAGAGCTCATTCTCCAAAACTTTACAAGAGCAATGGGAAATAGGGTAAAACACCCAATAGTGGGCCGCCTAAGGTGGGCGGCACTATTGGGTGCCGTCGACATACTGCACTGTTTTTGGTCTGGATGGGTGCAATCCAAAGAGCACAACACCACTTACCTCCACTAAAAATCCCGTTGCAAGCAAAGTTTTGATGATGTCACATGATGGTGACAAAAAAAATATGTGTAACAAAAGTGGCCGTGAATGGGAGGCCACACCAAAGGGGTAAAGTAGGACTTGAGCACAGATCCGATGGCAACAAATTCATGTGGCATTTAGCTAACTACCTTGCCAATGAGCTGCTTGTGTCCCAAGACTGGACCTTTAGGGTCATAAAGTAAAGGCGCCACGGGTCCCTCCTCAGGGCCCGATTTTTTATTGGCCCTTTTTATCCTGCATGCATGCCATTTTGAAAAAAATGGATGTAAGTGCAATGTGAACTTAGAATCTACTAGAGGTAAAACACTAAGGGGCCAATCACACATTAAGTGCCATGTACTCCAGAGCTAGAGAATACCCCTCTTTGGTGAAACACAGCTTGCCATGTACTCCAGAGCTAGAGAACACCCCTCTTTCTTTACAACCAAAGCAAGTTAGATATTACATGATATCAATGGCCTGATTCATGGTTCCACTTCTCCATTGGAAGCAACCTTTGAGTAGAGGGAGGGGGCTAATGTCTTCTAAGCAAAGACCCATCCTCTCTGCAAAAGGTTAAAGTAAGTGATAACAATAGCTTCATCACGTTAAGAATTGTAAAGTGTGTCCATGCTACAAAGTTGAAAAGTAGGATGGTAAGCACATGGGATGTTGAGACTTTCAAATGCTTCTTCACCTACTATGGAAGTTTCATTCAAGCACACACAAAGGAGCTTATGACTGTTAACACAGTAACCTTAGGGCCTTAGGGCTTAGGGACTATGATGCCTTTATATAAACAAGAAACAAGTATCCATTATTATTCCATCAATGAACTAGCTTCTTGGAGAGATGTTTCCATCCATGCAAATGACACTTGAACATCAAGATTTGCAACTCTAATCACTAGAGTTGCAAATCTTTTTTTTTAATAACTCTAATTACTAGCTTTTTTGGTTGGATGTTACACTAATTTTCTTCATATCCACGTCTCTTTTTAATGAATCCTAATGGAATCATCTAACATTGTTAGATTTAACTGTATCTAGAGTGTGATATATCAATTAGCTTATAATTGAACAAGCCCTAAAAGAGAAGACTTTTGTATGAAACAAAATACGCATTGCTCCTTTTTCGGGCGGTAAATAGGCTTGCTTTTTAACGGTTGGCCTCCACATCTTCGAGGTTTTGGCAATTATTTACTGTCCAATATGAATGCTTTTGGCATGATACTGAAACTGGCAAGTTCTCTCAAAATTAGAGGATAAACACACTCTATTACAATATTTTGACTTGATTATGGATGCGTAAAGAATTCATTTACAAGTCATAAGGACACGTTCTCTTCTTGGCCGCACCTAAATGCAAGTTGCGAACCAAGTTATAATAGGCAAGGTTACCTGTAAAAGAAACAAAAAGTTGGTGGGAAAGGTTGCTTTTGTATATAAGTTACTCTTGTTATCTCCTCCAAGGTATATTCACATGCATGTTGATAGAAATAGCTCTCTCATAATATGCAATGAGCTTTGCTTGTTGCTAGGAACCTCCCAACACTTCTTATTTACCGTTGATGTAGTAAGATTGCATCATTGGTTCTTAGCTCAAAAGTAACTTCCACATATTTTGCGTAGTGAGTATCCCCATCCTTTTGCCTTTCTTTTTGAATCAAGCTCCTTTTCATCCCCACAGAGCAATCATGCTTTAGGCTCCTTGTCACTTTCACTCCTTCCCTCCTTTCTTCATCCCCCTCCATCATCTCCACCACCAAGCTCTTGATCTCACTACCCTACCTCTCCAATTAATATTATTTTCCAATCCTTATCTTAGCATAGAATGAAGTCCTACATGCCGCTTGGCTATTGTCCTCACCAAATATTATTTTGCTCTTGAAAGCTACCCAATCAAGAAAAAGACACTATTTGCAAGGTTTGTTATGGCTAAGTATATACCTTTTCTCGTGGACTTTTACTTCCATCATCACCTTTTCTTATGGTTTTACGATAAGTGCTTTTTAAAAGCACTTTCTATTCGTGGTGGCTTCCATCGTATAGATTTACTACACAAATGTCTACATCAAATGTCCCAATTCTCAAGCAAATGCTACAATCACAATGTATGTAGAGTTCTTGTAAAAATCCAAGTGTGCATAGCTAACCTGTAAATTATAATTTTTAGTATTTATGCATGAAAAGAAAACCTTACCTCCCCCCCCCCCCCCCCCCTTTCTCTCACTTTCTCACACACACAAAAACAACTTTAAAAAAGTTAAATCATTTAAGTAGTTTGTCTTAGTAAATGAGCAATTGGAACAAAAGATAATCTTTATTTATGTACTTAATCGGAAAATATTTTTTTGCAAACGTTTTTGTAGAATCCGATGAGCACATTTCAAAAAGATTAAAAAAAACTTTATTCTCTTTCTTGATTTTCCGTTTGTTTCTTTTCCTCTCTCTCTCTCTCTCTCTCTCTCATATTTTTTTCCTTGGAAACACACCTCGATCCCACATCGTCGTCACCATCGCTTTTGCTCTTTTTTCTCTCTCTCTTGATCATTGTCAACCTCGACTCCTCTCTCTCTCTCTCTCTCTCTCTCTCTCTCCCTTTCCTTCCCCCCTACCCCATCCACCTGTTTTAGCTCTCTCTCTCTCTCTCCCTCCCCCCCATATCATAAGCCTCTTGGCTTTTTCTCTCTTCTGATCCTCCGTTGTCCTCGGTCTCTCTCTCTCTCTCTCATAGATTTTTTTCAAGTAGAGTAAATTTGATAATCATTACTTTCTTACTGATGTGACACCTCAATAGCTTCATATCCTATCGCACAATTTCTCTCTCTCTCTCTCTCTCTCTCTCTCTCACACACACACACACACACACACACACACACACACACACACACACACAAGGATATGTATACACCCATATCAATTTACATCAAGATTATTGCTAACAAAAAGAGAGACAAAATGATTTATAAATCAGGATAATTCAAAACATCTTTGCCAAAGGTCCAATTCCTACCCAATCCATATCAACTTTGTCAGCTACAATACATGACGAAAAATGTTGTCACAAAATTGTACAATTATGGGCTTTACTCTAAATTTGGACATGTGCGTTCATGCTAAGTGCATTGTAGACACGTACTTTGCTTAGCACGGATTGATGTATGAACATGTTTTCATTTTGGCTCAATACAAGAACTCTCAAGAAAATGAAGTACAAGTGCTTGCAAACCAAATAAGATTTTTTCTTGGCCCCCTTGTTGGTGATAATCAGGGCATGTTTAGTAGGGCTCATCCTTGATGTGCACCTCCTCATACACCCCCACATGTCCATCTACTACGTGATGCTCAACATTGAAGACTTCATGTGCTTTGTTTACAATGCATTTCTCTTCAATCACCTTAGCCTTTAAACAAAGAGCGACACCAATTTTCTTAGCTACCTCCTCTGAAATGGAAGTCCAAATTTTGACTCTTATGCCATTTCTTAGTATTGAACCACTGCTACCCGCTTTTGTTGAAGTGGAAGAGGAATCACCTCCACCCTCAGGAGGAGTCGCATTGTTGTTGCTCTGTCTCAATCTTTTCCAACTGTCTCCACTTGAAATCCTCCTTCAAGTAGTACTTCAACTTCATCATTAGTGAGATTTCTTCCTAGATCAACCGGCCAAGTTGTTGGAGGAGGAGCTGGCCTTGGTTCTATATTATGATCCACCACATAGCAATGAATAATATGTCTGGGACAGAACCAAAACCAATGTCCGAGTAACCCATTTGGATGTTTTCTATACCCCTCAAAGGATGGTACAGGAGTCCTTTACAACATGCCACAATATTTTTTCCACATCTTTTTTCACCATTGGATGTGCCACTGCATGTTACACAATTGCCGAGAGAGGTTCTTCTAATTCTCCACATAGCTTCATTGACCTTTTGTTCCAAAACACAAAACCTCGTCTTCTCTTTGGAATTCTCACTCCCATCCTACAACCCCTGAATCTTTCGTGAAAATGATCTTCCTTGGCCTTTCGTGTGTTGTGCGGTCTCATGTTTTTGCATTGTACTTTGGCTTATGTGTCGATTCATCCTCAACATCAATCACAATTGATGGCCCTCGCTTTTGCCGAATGGTTTCTTTGTCTCCTTCACGAGGGGGTGCAAGCCTTATACATGGGTGTTCCAAATGTAGCCTCATTTACTACTCTTATCATTTGTGCTGGACTAGAGAAAACTCTTTTCTTGAGTGAAGGACCCTTTCCAATATGTTTACCTTGAGAGTTAAAAACTGCCTTCGTGCTTTGTAGTATTGCATTTTCCATATCTGAAGTACGTGCGTCATACAATGAGATTTTAAAAAAAACCCTTCGTCTGCAAGCCAGCTACCATGCTTGCCGGCGGCCAAGTTGGTTCTTGGAGTGTTTGCCCTATCATCACTTCCTTCTATTGTTGTCATGATGCTCCCCCAATGTGGAATAAGCACTTCCCACCAACTCAACCAAGAGTCCATTGCAGGGATGTTTTTATCCATGCAATTTTCATTTTTCCACCATTGTCGAAGGAGATGAAACTCTACTGCAGATGCCTCTTTAGAGAGGGCTACACGCCACTTTTCGCACATGTCTTTGTGAGTTTGTTGAGATGAAGGGACAATGTACGTTGTGAAGTGTGTCACCATGTTTTGTTTCCAATGAAAAAGTCAAGATCGCTCTCGATGCTTTAAAACATTGTCTTTGCCACCATTGAACATGGTGCAAACTACGTTCTAGTCAGCTTGAGCTTTTTTCGCCATGAATCCATGGAAATCTGCTCTCTCAAATCCATGACCTCCATAACTTCATTTATGCACTGCCAAAAAAGAATTTGTGCTTCCATGTCTTCCTCTTTCATCTCACAAATTGAAATAGCGAGGAAATCTTGCATGCTACGACATAAGACAAACATTAGTAAACATGTTGTTGGTTGTTTCTTACGATATGCCAAACTTTAGAAATATGTTCCTGAGGCAACAAACCCTAGATCGTAAACGTGGCATGCCATGGTCACCCGATCCGCCACTTGGTGAGTGTGATCAAACTGCATCCAAGAATGTCGAAGATCTTTTAGGGTGGGTGGAAACTCAAACGCCATGTTACCATTATACACCTTTGGTATTTTCGACACTTGTTTGATTTTCACTATCTTTGAAATAAGCTTTGTCAAGGTGTTTGGCTTCGTCATTCCATTAGAAAATGACAAAATACAATTTGTACTCCTTACCTCGACAGAGTTTTGCAATGCTTGCTTCCCAAAGAGTTGTTCCTTGCTTGGACTAGTAAGGTCTATGTAGGGAACATCCACCAAGGGAGCAGCCATGCCACTTGAATTTGAAACTGTGTCATCTTCGACTAGCACCACGAACTTTGTAGAGAGAGATTCGTCCATAACATAAAACTCCTCTCCCAAGTGATTGCTTGTTCTCTCCATTAGCACTGTCAACTCTTCACTCCCAACCATGACAATTGCCAGCAAAACAGTAAATGTTTGTGACGGGTCACGCTCCTGTAGATATTTAATCCCAAAGATAATCTTCCCATTGGTAAAGGTAAAAGTTCTTTCAAAAGAAGGGGAGACTATAGTGCATGCATGATAGTAGAGTTGAAAAGATAAGCAAGAGATCGAAAAGATGAGAGTGAAAGTGTTTAATTGTGTTTAGAAGAGTTAAGAGCATTTTATGTTGATCGTAGGAGTTATTAGTATTATTTAATGATTTTTGAAATCCATTTAAAAAAAAATTGCATTTCCCTCTCCTGCCTGCTCTCTCTCTCTCTCTCTCTCTCTCTCTCTCTCTCTCTCTCTCTCTCTCCCCCCCCATGGGAACCCCCCTCTCTCCCTCTCTTCCTCTTCCCCCATGGGAACACCCCCCCCCCCCCCCCCCCCCCCCCCCGCGTCTCTCTCTCTCTCTCTCTCTCTCTCTCTCTCTCTCTCTCCACCTTCATGGGAACCACCACCCTCGTCCCCCCCCGCCCCCCTCTCTCTCTCTCTCTCTCTCTCTCTCTCTCTCTCTCTCTCTCTCTCTCTCTCTCTCTCTCTCTCTCTCTCTCCCCATCCTCCCATGGGAACGACCCCGCCTACTCTCTATTTCCTGTGGAAAACATTCTCTTTCTCTCTCTCTCTCTCTCTCTCTCTCTCTCTCTCTCTCTCTCTCTCTCTCGAACCGGCCCTATGCGAGCCTCACTGCGCGAGGTCAGGGCGGCGGGTCAAGAGCACAACGCGGACGGGGTCACGATGATGCGCGGACGGGGACAAGGAGTAGTAGGCCTGTGTGGATTGCTGGTGCCTACAGTCTACATCGTCCACACGAACGTCTGCGTGGACTGCAACGTGACAGTAGACAACATGCCACGCGGACCCCGGGTCCCCCGTCCACATGGTATGCCGTGGGGTACGTGTGGCGCGTGGACTGCTGGCACACCGCAGTCCATATGAATATTTGCATGGATGCATGTGTGGACTGCAATGCTCGAACAGTCCACATCAGCTTGCGAGCGTTGCCCCCTGTTCTCGCCTCCACTCGTGCATCGCCCTGACTCCCGTGCATCACCCCTCCTTGACCCACTGTCCCCACCCGCGCCCCCTTCACCTGCTGCCCACGTTGCCTTGACCTCCCTTTTTGACAGCCCCCCCCCCCCCCCCTTGCCTATAAAAGCTCCCTCTAATTTCGTCTTTATTTCTTCCACATTCCTACTCTCTCTCATTTCATTTTTGTCAAACCTTCTTCTCCCAACCGCTTTCATTTCATTTCTATAGAACCTTTCCCCCCAACCTTCAAACCTCTTCTCTTACTTTCACCTTTCATCTTTTCTTAGAAAGCCATAAGGACCTTAATTAATAAACAAAATGCCAATTTTAACAAGAAAAAAGTCCAAAGATATGGATTACCAAGAAGAAACGACGATTCACACCACCTAAGAAGAAATTCCTCTGTACACCACTCAAGAGAGCGGTCATGGTTGGAGCATCTATTTGATGACCATGGACGTGTAGGATCTGTGGTTGATAGCCACATCTCATCAGGTTGAATTGATGCACATGTTGTGCCATACAATCATGTGTTGCTTCGCATCTCCCTTTGTCATCTTTTGGCCAACCCGACCATTAAAACAAATGATGATTGTGTGACAGAACTAACGACCTCTATAGTCGAAAAAGGTTTCTAGTCCATGATGGCTCACTTCATTGTGTTCGAAGCTTTTCTCGAACAAGATTCTGTACCATTTGATAGGCATGGCACTTATGCGAGAGAGTTAGTGATCATGACCACATTTGATGACCAAATTAGAGACATTCCTGAGCAGAACATGCCGCATGATTGATATATTGGCAAAGGGTGATGTGTCATTAGTGGAGGTATCTATTACGACGCAGGAGAAGCCCTTCTCATAATAGTTGAGAATGCACGTATGTTGGTGGTAGCTTGAAAGATGAACATAATAACATCAGAGTTTGGGGTCTTATCTAGTATTGCCACATTACTGATACTTAAAGTGCAGGGGTGTATTGAGTGTGGCCAGAAGATGGAGGTCAAGAACTCCTCAAGCTACATGCACCCACCGCACGTGATTGTGGAATGTCTCTTGGCGAGGCACTGCAGGCTTTTCAACAAAAGCACTATGGCAAGGCTTTTGTGCGGTGGAAGCAAGCCATACGAGCCACACACAACACAGAGGAGCTCCTGCATTTCGCATAATAATGTCCCTGACACCTGCTATATAGGTATTAAACTATACAATTTTATTAGGATGCAATATTAAAATCGTGTGTTATGAATGGTGGAGGTCTTCCTCTTGTTATTTGTAGATAGTGGTTGGGCATCCTTAAGATAGGTCTTCGCAGTCCGTACCCCAAGTAGACCTTCTTGTGTGTGCATAGCTTCCCACACATTGCAAACTTGATGCCGACATTGGTGGCATACCTTGATGCCGACATTGGTGGCATACCTTGATGGAATGCATTCTCTGTCGAGCTCGTTGCTAGTGTGTTCACCTTGGCTGCAAAGTTTTTACTATCGAATGGTACAGTAGTCATGGCGTGCCGAGCAGACCACTTGACACTCATCACTGAGGAGACCCGCTCACACGATTTTCACCATCTTTGCACCATTTTTCTCTAGATGGTGTCACACACATACACTGTGATAGACGATTTCATGGATCGAGTAAGTTCTCAACCATTTCTCCATGAATTTCATGGTTGATAGATATTGGTGTGTTTTTTGTTTAAAACAGTACCCATATTGCAGGTTGCGACCTTATTGATGGTCATGTTTACACGTTGACAGAAGAAAGTCAAGACACAAAACCTCTATAGCTAGGCCTCTCTGTCAATTCGGAATAGCAAACATGTATATAGAACCGAAAACCCTGAGCTCTAAATAAAGACTGCTACCAAAGTCACCCTTATATTTCGATTGAACAATTAGATTAATGAAGTAAAAAGATTCAACAAGAGCTATCCTGGACTTCTGTCACCCCTCAGTTAGTTGCTAGATGAAAAGAGAGAGAGAGAGAGAGAGAGAGAGAGAGAGAAAGAAAAAGCCCCGACAAGCTGGCCGCCCTTCAAGCTCCAGTCACTCCCCTCTTTAATACAGAAGCTGCTCTTCCCAAACTAATGTTTCTGCTTGCCTCTAATTGCACTACTGTGTGCCTTTATGTGCCTTCACATGCCAAGCATGGCCCTCTCCAGCTTCCCTTCTACACAAAAAAACAACCTCCCTATTATTGCAAATGGGCCACTGACCCTTAAAAAACCACATGGCATCCCTTCAACGTCTCTAAGACGACCTTGTTGTCCACTGGATACACCCTTGAACTGATGGTGGCACCCTTCTCACTTGTTGGCTCTGGGCAACTCCCTTTATAACGGCGAGATCCTTTGGTTGTTTGGCGGCTCTTCAAACCAACTCCCCTCCTACTGTAGATGGGCAACTCCCTCCAATACAGTACTCCGGTGCTCTCTAAACCCTGGTTCTGAGAAACTCCCCCTGCTACTCACTTTCACTCTTCCCCAATTGCGCTGATGCATGGCCACCCCATGCTCTGTGGTCCTTCAATTGGCAACTCCTCCTCTCCAGTACTCGACCCTCCTTTCCATTTTCTGGCGGCTCCACGCACTGGCCAGTGGCATCCCCTCAGGTCGGCATACTCACAACCCATGCTACATGGGCCTAGTGTTCGCAGCCTTCCCAAACCCCGTTTTGAATGTCTCCCTTTTTTGATTGCCACGACCCCACCTGCCGAAAATTGATTTTTCAAAATGCTTTCAAGTTCCTCCTTTTGGCTTCTCGACTTGCAAGCTCCTCTTGGGCAATTACACATCCTCAGCCTCATGCGGGAAGCCCTCCCTTTTTTTTTTCCCGAACCCCCCTTCACAGCTTGCCGCTTCCATACTACTTCCAAATACGTCCCTTTTCCAAGTCAATGCATCGTCTTTTCACCAAAGCTGAGGTTCAAAACTCTTTTTACCTGAGCATAAGCCGATCACTCATGTACCCATTTAGGTTTGAGTTTCAAAGACTGTTGGGATCATCAACTCATCCAACAAAAAACCTAATATGACATCCATTATTGACAAGAAACCTGTAGCTAAGCAGATACATAGATGACCATCAAACTTTGATAGCATAGCAGGAGATCAACACTCGAAGAGGGAGAACCTCAAGGAACATCATTCAGAGCATTGATGTCAAGCACAAAACCCTATGCACGATGTCAAAAACCCATCATTACTCGACAACTCTGATTATCAGATGTATAGAAAAGCATTTCCTCATGGCAGCCAGTCCAAGATAAAATGAGGAGCCATCAGGCACTGTCACTCATTACGTTCGATGTCTAATTGTGAAAGAAAAGCCTGAAAAAAACTTCCCAAAAAACGCCTGACAACGTAAATTGAAGGCCTTCCAGTGATTCCACTTTATGATCGTCAAGTAGGAGATGTGGCAGTTCACAACAATGGGTTTGAGTTTGATAGTGACATGATCCGAGAGCCATTACGAGACTTGCCATGGATGATGTATGCCCTTGGAGCACCATTTCAGCCTGGAGTGGAGAAGAGTGAGTTCTTTTCTCGATAAATCGATGAGGGCACTTTTATGCTCAATTTTTGCCATTGAACTAGTTCGCTAATGTGCCATTGAAATGTCTGCTAACATTTGTGCTATTGTAAACATGTGGTTGTTGGGTACCTTCACAAAGGTTGGGGATGTAGTTTTGGATAGTCTTGCAGGTTGTGGTGGCTTGGAAATGGAGTGCAAGCGTGACATTGCATCAACATTGACCAAGAGAAGAAATTGTTTTTGGTACGTATTCAATCGCATCAACAACTTCCTAGTGGTCTAGGACCGACTCTTCATGTGGGTGAGGTATCACGTAGAGCACAGTCACAGCCACCCATGTCTCCTTTATGATGTCGCCAAGAGTCGGTTGTGCCATCTGCTCCTCCTCCGAGTAGACCTCCAACTATAGTTCCAAGTTGGCCAAGCCATGGTCAATCGCTCTATCGGCCATTATTTTCCACACTGCCCATGGCCCCCCCACGTGCACATGTCCCAGTAGCATAACCTCCCATGGATTTATGGCCACCGAGAACTAAATATCGAATTGTATTGATTACTCCATATGAATTTATTCTCTATGTAATGGCACACCAAAACTT
This sequence comes from Adiantum capillus-veneris, assembly GCF_014529385.1. Taxonomy (NCBI): domain Eukaryota; kingdom Viridiplantae; phylum Streptophyta; class Polypodiopsida; order Polypodiales; family Pteridaceae; genus Adiantum; species Adiantum capillus-veneris. The sequence goes on from NC_140939.1 coordinate 105,571,828, forward strand.
ACTCGTTGATCCTACTATGTTTTAATTTTTGCACCATGTGCTATGTGTTTGCCACTGTTTTGTTTTTTTGTAACTACGTTTAATTTTTGAAGGCAAATCAATCAATGGTTGGTTAATTTTTTAGTGAGATTTTTTATCTACGTAATAATTAATGTGAAAATATTACGGAGGACATGGTGCGAATGACCTTAGAAGTAAAGACGCTTGGGTTTTTTTAATAAATAGCCAAAAGAACACTAGTTTCATTCATTCATTCATGCGCAACTCTTTCTAATTAAGTATCTATTTTCTAAAGTTATTCCTTTAGTTTTCTCTTATTTACATATTTACCATGTCTAGGGAAAATTGTGGACAACGCGATCAGCGTGTTCAACCACGTCCCATGTTGACCCCATCAACAATGTGCACGCCAATTACATTCTCAACAGTGTATATGCTATGAATGCTATATGCACAACACATAGTACACATAATTACATGGACACTCTCCATACAGTCAACGAGGCCACAAGCTCCATATACAACACCATGCAAGACCTTGATTTTAATGCACATCCAACCGAAGGGGATATTGAGCAAGTTGCCACACTAGCCAGCAATGCAAACATGATTTGGGGGTAACATGGTTTTTGCACCCCACAGGAGTGTGCATCCTTCGAATAACATGTGGAGGCTTGGGTAGAAGTGTGGATGGCATACATTGTTGTGCAAGGACAAGCCAATGGAGCCAACAACAACAATAACAACTAGATCTCACCTTTCCTCTCTAATGTTAGAGAAACAAGGCCTTGGTACCATACTAGCATATTGTACTGTTTTTTTTTTGTCCATATCTATCGTATTGTAGTTGTTGTTTTAAGTTGTGTACTTTAAACCTTTTTAATATTAGTATGTGGTTTTCTTATTGTAGTCTTTAAATATGGTCCAAAATCAAATTTCATTATTATGGAGTGTAGTCGTTGAAATTGAGTTGTTGCGAACGTTTTTTGTGCATGTATCATTTTTTGGTTGATGGCTTATCATGTTGCACGGTGTATACCATGTTTGAAAAGAGTGTGTGTGCTATGCTATGGGTATATTTCCGTGTTTGTATACAAATGTGCATGTGTAAGAGTGCTCATAAGTGTGACAAAATAAAAGCACACTTATCACGTTGGTGGTTAAGCTTGTTGCCCAACATATATCACAACATTTGATAAGACAAGTCGCATGTATGAGTGAGAGGATAGTGTGAGAAAGATATTTATAAATTATGAATGATTGAGAGAGAGAGAGAGAGAGAGAGAGAGAGAGAGAGAGAGAGAGAGAAGCAGATGATGATGGAGAAGAAGAAGCAAATTGATCAAATGTTGTAGGAAACTAACTGAAGAGACCTTGGAGATCCATCCAACGAGGAGAGATAAACTCAAGATAGGTTATTCAAGATGAAAATATCTTAAACCCATCTACCAAGCTTGGGTGGTAGAATGGTTGACCATTTACCCCCTTTTTTTAACACACATACAACCATCGGCAAAGCACACACACACACACCTTAGAGAGAGAGAGAGAGAGAGAGAGAGAGAGAGAGATGAGAAGGTAGGAAAGAATTTTCTTGGAATCTGTTGCTTGCCAGATTTTAAAAAAGCACTCGTTAGAAGATGCTCGCCAAAAAATTACATCCTACCTGATTTGTCAAAGAGAGAGAGAGAGAGAGCACCTCGAGGGGTATTGAAGAAATGAGTGAATGTTTAATGAAATAGTTTTGATCTTCTTAAGTTAAGGACTTGGCACTAAAGAAACAAACAATTGTTGAGGAGATCTCCACTTAAACCCATCTTTGTAACTTTCTGTGATTAATGCAAATCCAGCTCAAACTCAGCACTTTTAAAAACAAGTGATAAAATCACAAGGCCTACCTTTGAGAAGTGTACCCTAAGTTAAAGACCACCATTGCACCAAATAGTGGAATAAAAATAAATATTTGGACTCTTTGGAATCATTTCAAAATTTCGGAAACTTGAGGCCTTTTTAAGGGCATGGTTACACGAGGCTTAGTTATAAGTAAGTTTTGACTCGTTCTGACTATGTATGGAGGTTTAGAGTGTGGCGGACAATAATAAGTAGAGTGTGTGTGTGTGTGTGTGAGAGAGAGAGAGAGAGAGAGAGAGAGAGAGAGAGAGTTTGAGCTGATTGACAAGGGATCGACATAGTTTGAAAACCTGCCTTTTCAAGCATAGTGACACAACTATGCTAGCAGAAAGTGCTCTATGGTCCATTTGAAAGGTGGTCGGATGATGTATGAAACTGAGCCTTGCATGACCATAGCCTTACTATTGAATTTCCCTTATTACTCATGTACCTCTTCTCCCCTCTCTCTATTGTTGGTGCGTGCAAAGAGTGTCAACCATAGAAAGTGGTACATGCACGTATATACAGGCTAGCAGGTACATTGCAAAGGGCTGGAGCGCTACAAAGAGCCTGGACATACTGGTAGCAGTGCTGATGTATGCATAATGTGGTTTTTTAGACCATATGAACTCCAAGACGGGCTAATTATGGTGGCAGATGAAGGGTGATCAAAGTACTGGTTTTTGGTATAGATATGTAGAGCTCAAGGTGCTAAAGGAGCACGTCTAAACGGCTCGTCAAATGGAGCCATAGTATGCAAGATATGGTGCTTGAAAGTTGAAGGTGTTTGCACATTTGAGACGGATAGGCCAGGTGGAGCCATGGAGTCTGAGTCACTTTGGGGTTGTGGATGTATAGTGCTTGATTTATGGAGCCTGCTGGTCTTTTCAGATTGGCAACCAGAGCCAGGATGAGAGAGAAAAGCAGATAAAGTTTCACGGGGGGCAAGGTTTGTGCTGGGTTGGTCGCCTCAATAGATGTGCTATCTGAGTTTTTGGAAGCATCGCCAGGTTTTGTATGCATTCTATGCGGCGAGTAAAGGCCATTGGAGTTTATGGCTCGTCAATCGGGCATCGGGTTGGTTGGATATTAAAGTTTGAAAATGATAGCAGTGTCCGGTCAGGTGGTAGCATATATTTTTTTCCAATTTTTTAGACGCGTCGTTCGAGGTTATCGTACAGTCAAAGTGCAGAGCACACATGAGAAATTTAAGTCAATAAGGTGAGCTTTCTGTGGGCTCTGGCGGTTCGACAACTGGAGTTGTGAGCAGGAAATGCCAAGGCATTGAAGGCCGAAGAAAATGGAATTTTTGGAGGGTGTTTTTGGGTAACTTTGGTGAATTTTTTAAAGCTTGGAGGGGGGACGAGCCTGCGACTGCCACATGGCACCATCTTGGTCCCCTATGTGATGTACAAAGAGTAGCTAAGCTAGGTATTTGGTCGAGGGCATTGTCGTGTTGTTGCGCTTCCATGGTGGGAAATAAGACCGAAAGATGCAGATGAATTGTGTTCCAAAAGCAAGGAAAATTTGGTGTGGATAGGAAAAAATTGGTGTGGATAGATCTTATTGTTAGCTCGACATTGCCTTGGTTGATATTCGGGCCAAACAAGGGTGCTTGGCATTGTTTTGGTTAATATGGAAGCTGACTGTTAGTTTCGACAATGTTGGGGTCATTATGTATGTCAAATGTGGTGAAGTAGGTCAAAGATGGTTTTTAAAGATCAATTGCCTAGAAGTGCTAAAGTTTCATGAATTTTGTCACATATGATGGAATTATGACATGTATGAAGGTCAAAATTTAACAGCTCTCCAATTGGCTGACATGGCGAGCAATTGTGGCTTCAAGTTGGTGACATGGCAGCCAAAGTTGACGATTGATGGCGTGGGAAAGAGAACCAAGTTGGAGATTTTAAAACTATATACCTTAGCTTAAATCTATAAACTAGTCTTGCTTGGTGGGCCTTTGCCATACATAATCTAATAGATATTGGAGTGAAGCTGGTTACTTGGTTAGTTGGAATCTAATAGATATTGGAGTGAAGCTGGTTACTTGGTTAGTTGGTTGTGATTGCTGTCGTCTTGGGTTTGTTGTGGTGACACGAGGGAAGCTTTGAAAAACTCAAAAATACAGAAAGCATAAATAGACTATAAATATTGAACTACACTACCGACTTGATAATCGTGTATGAATGTCATCCAATTGTGTAAGATGGAGGACAATTTTTGAGTCAAGCTACAAAAAAGCAATGTGAATAGTTAAACATATATATCGTCTTGCAGTGAAACATCATAGACTCAAACTGCAAAGTAAACAGTGCACGTCATGCAGAGGTGCCATACAACAGTATAGTGGAGAGCTGGCACTGTGGTCTCTCCAAAAATTATAAGAAACGAAATCTGTGCCCTGCCCCGTAGCGTTTATGTGTTGCGCCAAGCAAATGCATATTCATTGGGTGCTCGATACAAATAACGGACCTTGTAGTGTTGTAGAGCCGGAGTCGCGCTTGTGCAATTGAAACGTCTAGTGTTGTGAAAATATGTCCTCCTTGCCAGACACAAAACATGCATTATGACAAATACAAGATATGTGGTACACTGATTAAGCTTAAAGATAAGTAGATCTAATTTTATATTCTATGTCGAAGGTTCGCTACATAAAGAGTGATGGGTGTTTTTTGATAGATTTTCCCTTGTAAAAATTGCACTATATCTCTTTGCTCGGTCGTCAACTCTTTCTCCTACCATATACTTTAGCCATTTTCCTATTTGCAGTGTGTCCTCTCCTTGTAGACCAAGCATGGCTTCTCCTCATATATGCAACTCGTCGGTCAAGCAGTAGCATACTATCATACATAGGGTCTATCCTCAAGAAGCTAAACATGAGCATAGAGACATAGAGACACACACACACATACATCGAAAAACATCGAGAGAGCGAGGCGCACATGAGAGGCAAGGCAGTAAATGAGGACTCGCGATATGCTCTCCTCCCCACGTGCAGTCGCCATAGCCAAATTTTGAACTATATAATTAGAGGCGAGTTAGCATGGCGATGATAATTTTTGAGCCGGCCTGGTGCGCTTTCATCACCTGCGTCCCCGCTCTCTGCTGATCGACAAGAACGGTCCTCTCCCTCTCTCGCAAAGAGTGGCCACATGTCTCTCTCTCTCTCTCTCTCTCTCTCTCTCTCTCTCTCTCTAAGAATGGCCAAAGACTTATATGAAGAATATTGAACTGCTGATTGCAACTGCCCTCTCTTTGCATCTGGTGAAAATGTGCAGAGCTTCTTGGCCCTGCCAATGTTGGGTCCTTTAATAAGAAAATATTTTTGACTTCATCTTCTCAATCTACCTTAGACTTAGAACAACAGGTAAATTCGTCAAGACGAGCACATCTTTACAGATTATCACCTCGCACAAAACATCTTGGGCTAAAGCATTGCCACCAGGAAATTTGCATAAGTGATAACTACAATCATGCCACCACCAAGTTCAAACAAACAATAATCATTTGCAGTCTAAGGTGGCATCTAGACACAACGAAATGTGGGCAACCTGAACATCTTAGATGGTGCAGCGCATGGCATTCCAAGTGATGACATGCTGGAAGCTCGTCAAGCACTTTTTGTGCTTTGGTGGCTAGCTTTGTGGTGCAAACCTTCAGAATGAGGGAGAAGGATCCACGCAAGCACAAGTAAAAATCAGCGTTGTTTTTCTTGCAAGGCTTCTAGCCATGTGATTCAATTTGTGGGCAATGGCTTGGATCACGGGCTCAAAGATCAAGAAAATGACCTTTGGCTCACCAAGTAAATAGCCTTGCATTTGTTTATACCTATGTTTGTCGAGGTCATACGTCTCCACTCGCAATTGACGCCATCAATTGACGTTCAACTGATGGTGCAGTGCAAAGAGGGGTGATGGTTGCTATCGATGGTGTACTCTGCAGGTTGCACTACAAGTGGTACTTAATAGTAGCGACGCTCATAGTGCGACGCTCAAACGTGAAAAACCACGGCGTCGCTATGAGCGTTGCTATGTTACTTGTAACACAGCGACGCCTATAGCGACGTCGCCAGGGCTAAAAAAAATAACCGAGAGCGTCTGAAAACTCAGATCTCAGATCTGAGTTTTCGGCGCGCGCTCAAGCAAGCAAGGTAACGCGCACTCTCACTCTCTCTCTCTTTCTTCTCCACACACACACACACACACACACACACACACACACACACACACACACACACACACACACACACACACACACACACACACACGAGGAGAGGAAGGAGAGCCAGCTATGCTCCTTCCCTCTCCTCACTCTCATGTTCCCTTCCCCTCTTTCTCTCTCCCTCTCTCTCTTTTTCTTCTCCACACACACACACACGAGGAGAGGAAGGAGAGCCAGGTATGCTCCTTCCCTCTCCTCACTCTCATGTTCCCTTCCCCTCTTTCTCTCTCCCCCTCTCTCTCTCTCTCACTCACACACACACACATTGTGTTTTTGAGAGAGAGAGAGAGAGAGAGAGAGAGAGAGAGCACAAGCATAAACAAAAAATGCACACACACATGCATAAACAAAGAATGCACACACACACATTGAGAGAGGAAGAGAGAAAGAGAGAAAAAGAGAGAGAGAGAGAGAGAGAGAGAGAGAGAGAGAGAGAGAGAGAGAGAGAAGAAGAAGAAGAAGAAGAAGAAGAGAGTCTTAACATCGTAGGAAACTATCCCAAGAGACCTTAAAGATCTAGTGGACAGGAGTTGAACTCAAGACTTGTTATTCATGAGGGAAATGGCATAACCAATCTATCACACTTCGGTGATAGAAAAGTTATACCATTTTTCTCCTTTTTTTATTGGAGTGCACACACACCCACACACACACACCCGAGAAGAAGAGAGTTTAATTTAACGTCGTAGGAAACTAATTAAAGAGACCTAAAAATCTAGCCGACGAGGAGTTGAACTCAAGACCTATTATTCAAGAGAAAAATGGCATACCAATCTACCACACTTGGGTGATAGAAAGATTATACCATTTTTCTCTTTTTATTGGCACACACACACACACACACACACACACACACACACACACACAAGAAGAAGAGAGTTTTAACGTCGTAGGAAACTATCCCAAAAGACGTTAAAGATTATGTTAGATGTAGACTTACGTTAAATTAGATTTATGTTTATTTATGTTAAATTAGATTAGATTTATTTTTATTTTTAGTTAGATTTATGTTTATTTACGTTAGATTTAGATTTATGTTATATTAGATTAGATTTATGTTTATTTACGTTAGATTTAGATTTACGTTATATTAGATTAGATTTAGGTTTATTTACGTTATTTACCTGTTATTGAAGAGGGAATTGGCATAACCAATCTATCACACTTGGGTGATAGAAAGGTTATACCATTTTCTTCTTTTTATCGTTTAAGATAAGGTTAGATTTAGATTTTCGTGCAGGTGCAACGCAGAGAGCCGCCGACACTTGTCAGAAATGGCGAGAAAATGCGGACCAGCAGTTCCACCTACATGTTCGACTGCTGCTACCATACAATAAGCCGTCATGATTAGCTAATGGAAGAGCAAATTGAGCCTACACAAAAATTAGTGATACAACATGACGATTCCAAGGGTCACACACACACACACACACACACACACACACACACACACACACACCACATCCCGTCAAATCTAGAGTAAGAATTAAGTGCCTTGAGCAGACATCAGCTACATTGCAAGAATGGCGTACCTACATGCTACAAACAAAGATCTACTGTGAAAAGATGTTAAGATGTTGTGAAATACTATAGCTAGAGAAGAGGCAAATGGGTTTTATCCGCTACATGCAGTATCATGTAGACGTGGGTGTGTAGATTTTTTGTACCCACAAATATAGGCATTGACCAATAAAGACGAGATTATAACTCGGTGGTTCAGATCTCCGTGCACCTCTAGATCGAGGTGTGCGGGGATTGGACATGACTAGAGAATGTGAGGTAGTTTACAGTGTGAACAAAGAGAGAGAGAGAGAGAGAGAGAGAGAGAGAGAGAGAGAGAGAGAGAGAGAGAGATAAAAGACAAAGAATGCCAATAGAAGATTAAATTTGTTGTCCAGGTTATAAGATTTTTACCCTCATTATGAGTAGTGACGAGGATGTGGGGCCGTCCAACCGAAACACCTATCTCTCAACGAGGATCTTATGTCCTTGTAATCAATGCAAGCATGCTGTGCGACGGACAAGAAAAGTTTCTTTGCAGCACGTTCGCGAATTTGGCGAGTTCGATCCATCTATTATAGATCGAGTTGTTGCCAATTATAACTCGTCGGACTCTGACGCTGGCCAACAGGCAGCAATCTTGCAACCCAATAGACGTGTTCGTAGGCACTTTGGTCAAGTAGCATATGTGAGGCCACAAGATGTAGCCTCTGACAGCTCGGGGGATGATCATGCATACCACATTCCCAACGAGGCAATGTTTGAGCCCAAGATTGATGCAATGATCGAGACGATCATGGATTCAGAAAGGCTTATCTATGATGATATGAAAAGTGAAGCCGATATGCCATTGTATAATGGAGCACGTTTGTCTAGATTGAAAGCGCTCCTGGTTCTTCTCAACATGCAGGCAAAGTTTGGATGGAGTGACATTAGCGTCACAACACTTTTTAGGTGATTTATTACAATTAGTTTACTTTAATAAAACTCTAAATGTATAATGATCTGATAGATTTTTATACAATTGTACCGTATTTTTATGTTGTATAGATTGCTCAAAGAGCACATACTACCAGCTGATAATGTGATGCCAGATTCCCGAGAGGAAGCAAGAAAGATTTTACAAAACTTGGGGATGGATTACAATTCGATCCACGCTTGTCCTAATGAGTGCATTCTTTTAAGAGGGGAATACATAGACATGGAGAAGTGTCCGAAATGTGATTCCGAAAGATATCGAGTAGATCTCCACATAACAAAAATTCCGCAAAAGATTTTGTGACATTTTCCTCTGCTTTCTCGCATCAAGCATTTCTTCGAATGTAAGTCCATGGCCGCCCTAGCATCATGGCATGAGGAGAATAAATCTTCGGATGGTGTGCTACGGATTCCTGCAGATTGTGCAGCCTGGAAACATATAGATGGAACATGGTTGGCTTTTGCCAGGGAAGCTTGAAATTTGCGCTTAGGCCTGGCTATGGATGACATAAACCCATTTGGTCAAAGATCAACATCTTACAGTGTATGGCCCATTGTCATCGTCAACTACAACATATGAAAACGCTTAAGGGATATGTGCGTCAAAAGGCACGTCCGGAGGGTAGCATGGCAGAAGGTTGGTTGGTATCAGAGTCCCTAGTGTACATTGGAGAGTGGCTAGACGGATTTGATAAAGCCCGGGACACGCTATGGCGAACCATAGATGATGAGCGCATATCTGGGATTGTCATGTGCAATCTCGGTGTTGAGAAGAAGATGACGGAAGATCTAGAGGCTAAAATCAACCGATTTTGCATGCTTCACAATCCAGTGAAACAAAAGTGGATTTCACAATATGAGGATGCAAAGCAAGAGCGACAAAGGGCACGAATCGAGTGGAGACGAGGAAGACGACCACCGATGCACTATCCGACGGGTCTGGAGAGCCTACCAACCTTCATGAGCTTAAGATGGTTGCACAACCAATTGAAAAGCGCACAACAATGCGGTGACGAAGTGACTGAGGAAGAGTGGGAGTACTCTCGGGGTTGCGCGATCAAGGTAAGTTTGCAATGTACGACATGCTAGTGACTTTATTTCTAAATGTTTGAACGGCCACTCATAATCTTTGTTCGTTGTAGTATAAGTCATACACAGTAGCATGGTGTAAAGGTCGACATTTTAGGGTGGAACGGATTGACAAAAAGCGTTTTACTCAAGATTGCGGAATCATGGCAAAATTTGAACAGTCCAGTCGACGACGTTCCTCTGATGCAGATCCTGTGGTGGCGGAACTCACTTACTTCGGCACGCTGCAAGAGATTTTGAGGATCGATTACAGAGGATTTTTTGTCGACTTGTTTGACGTGCAATGGTTCAAGATAATCATGGAGGGTCGCAACGCTACTGTGCGTAGAGGAGAGTCTGGTTTTCTTGAGGTGGATTCTACTAAGAAATGGACTGACCTAAGAGACACTTTCGTACTACCAGAGCATTGTGAACAAGTAAGTATGTAAATAGTTAACATCCCCCTTTTACAAGTTATGTGCTTGAAAGCTCTCATGTAAGTTATGTGGCTCTGGCAGGTAATATTTCATCCTACAAAGTCTACATCAAACTGGTGGTATGTCATAGAGGTAGCCCCTCGTAGTGCAAGGACGTATGAAGGCTACCATGTGCCAATCACAACGGCATCAATGGAGGAGATCAGAGAAGATGCTCAATCAGAAGCCGCTACGGTGGTGCCAGACGAGCATCAAGATGCTACTACTCTATATGGGGTGCATGTAGAGGAGCTACAAAATGAAACAGAGGATATGTGTTTAAACGGAGAGCTCTATATAGATATAGGAAGTTATGCTGAGTTATGCGAGGATGAGAGAGAGATCTCTTAAAGCCACAAATATTGTATTCGAACAATTTTGCTCCGTGTTGTAAAAGCTTTGGCTCTCTAAGTACCTTCCATGGTGTATAACGCTCTTTTCTACTCGCGCTCACATCTTTTGATTGAAAATTCTAAGTTTTCGACTTGCCTCTTCTATCACTGAATTCATTGCGTCATTGTATTTATATGCGTCATTACGTCATTGTATTTAATGGTCTTTGCGTCATTGTCTACTCTATTCATTCAATATTAAGTTTAAATATTCGTGTGTTTAATGCAGGTATGGATGATGAGGAGTTTCTTTCTTCTTTGTCACCGCAGCAGAGACAGTGGTACGTGGAGCGTCATCGCTCTGGCGCATCATCGCGCGTTCCTACTCCATCCGCATCTCCCTCTCTTTTGGAGCATTCGGCTCGCTCCGAAGCTTCGGCGTCGACGAGACGATCTTCACACTCGTCTAGACACTGACGCTCTAGTGGTGGCTGTGGCGGTTGTTGTGGGGATTCTGCCGCCGATGCCTCCACACCGCCTCGTGTTCGACGAGGCTCTTTACCCTCCCCTTCTTTGCCTGCCCCCACACCAGCCACAGCATCGCCATCTACGCCAGGTTTTGCGCGGCTGACTGTTCCTAGCAGCTACACACCTCTACCTACTCCGCCAGGAGCCACCCCACTCGACACTCCTCGCTTCGGGGCCCAGACGCCGGTGGAGACACCTGACGTCCGTACCCCCATCGACACGCCGCTAGAGACCCCTGTCGGGACACCCAGGTTCACGCGTCACCAGCCAGAGGGCTTGCCTTACTCCGTCGACTTCAGCGGCGGCATCATCATGGATGATGACGGCAAAAAGGTGATCTCGCGCATGCGTGGTCTTTGCTCTCAGCTGTTTAGACACTACATACTAAACAAATGGAGTGAAGTACCAAGTGATTTAAAAAACAGAGTCATCAACATACTTCATGATGAGTTTCCCGTTCCAACACGGGATCAACGCTTCAATGAAGACCTGATGAAGATTCGAATGCGTGAATACTGCAAACACAAGCGTTCCGAAGTGCAAAAATCAATCAAGAATGGGTGGAACAGGCCAGATTGGCTGGCCAAAGAAGATTGGAAGAATGCGAAGAAAGCAGCGCGTGAGAATCCCGACAAGTGGAAGCAACAAAAGGATGCAGCCAGAGCGCGAGTAGAGGCAGGGAGCTCGCACCACTTGGGGAGCGGTGGATGGGCATCATTTGAGGCCGATTTTGTAAGTGTTTTCTCATTGGTCTTTATGTTCGATAGTTTAGGGTTTATGAGTTTTTTAATTCTAACATAATGAAATTTTTGTATGTTTTGACAGTGGTCGATGACAGGACGTGATCCCACACCGTACGAGCGCGAGTACGCAGGCAGGAAGGGCTTAAACGCCCTGATGGACATTCTCAGTTCTCGCGGCGGCATGGTTAGTATTAGGGTTTACTCTTTTCTATTTTTTGTATTGTTTTATAAATGTCGTTATATGTTTATACTTACTGAAAGCTGTCTTATTGTCTTTTTTTGCAGAATCCGACAGATACGCCGCTTGGACGCGATGAGACGTCTGACTAGACGACGTCAGTTTAGCCGTAGCTAGATAGCATTAGTTTAGGGTTTCTCATAGCTTATGTATCATGAGACGGATTTTATACGTCTTTTTGAACCATGTATATTATTACATTTGTCACCGCAGTTCCTTTTGCCAATCAATTCTTTATGCCTATGATGTTGTACAATTGTCATTATTACATTTGCCAATCAATTCATTTTGCCTATGATGTGTACAATTGTCAATTTTACGATTGTCAATTTTGCAAACAATGCGTCTTGTGGGTGACTATTTGGGTCTATTATCTACCCTTGCACTTTTTTTAAAAAGCGAATCAAGTACAATATGGTTGATGGGTGGCAGGGCATTCAATGCCCTGTCACCAAAAAAAATTTCTCTCGGGCGTCGCTATAACCGTCGCTATTTATGGCTCTGTAGCGTCGCTATGAGCGTCGCTATAGTCTTCTGTGTAAACGTTGCTATAGGCGTCGTTATAGTCTTCTGTGTAAACGTTGCTATAGACGCCTATATCGACGGTTATAGCGACGCTCTCGTAGCAACGGTTTTAGCGACGCTGGGGGTTATAAAAACCCAGTGTATTTCCATCGCTAACAGCGTCACAAGACCACACAACCTCTTGTAGTGGTCGCTATAGACTTCTGTGTAAACGTCGCTATAACCGTCGCTATGACCGTCGCTATATAGTGACGGTTATAGTGACGCATATAGCGACGCTCTCGTAGCGACGCTATTAGTTACGGTTTTAGCAACGCCGGGGGTTATAAAAACCCAATGTATTTCCGTCGCTAACAGCGTCACAAAAGCACACAACCTCTTGTAGTGTATCTTATTGTTTTTTTTTACAGAATTCGACAGATACGCCGCTTGGACGCGATGAGACGCTGATTAGACGACGCAGTTTAGCCATACCTAGATAGCATTAGTTTCTTTTTGTCATAGCTTATGTATCATGAGACGACTTTTATACGTCTTTTTGGAAACCATGTATATTTTTTGAATAATGACAATGGTTTGTAACTATTACATTTGCAAAGATTAACAATCAAGTGATTTTGCCTATGTGTACAATTGTCATTGATTTACTTTCATCAATTCACGCTTGTCAGTTTTGTATCTTTATTTTGCAAACAATACTGACTATGGATGATGGAGTTAATGATTATATTGTCTTGTGGGTGACCATTTTGGGTCTATATTTACCTTTGCACTTTTTTTCAAAGGTAAATAGACAAATAAAACATTCAATATGGTTGATGGGTGGCAGGGCATTCACCAAATTTTTTTCCTCTCGGGCGTCGCTATGACTGTCGCTATATAAGGCTCTGCAGTGTCTCTATAAGCATCGCTACTGATGGTTGTGCAGCTTCGCTATAGTCGTCGCTATATAGCGACGTTTATAGTGACGCTTATAGAGACTGTCATAACGACGCTTATAGCGACGTCCCCGTATCAACGCTCATAGCGACGCCAAGGGTTATAAAAAACCATTGTATTTTCGTCGCTAAAAGCGTCACAAGAGCACACAACCTCTTGTAGTGTTGTTCCAGGGTGTGAGATTAGAGCATATGGATTTGCAGCATGATGCTTTCCTGCTTGACGTATCTACGTACATCAAGTGTGGATCCCTGGAAGGTGAGGATAGAGGTCGAGGAGCTAAGGCCAAAGGGTAGTATAGCTAGGGGAAGAGGGATAGGGAGGAAGGCTAGCGGTGGGTGTGACTTGGAGATTGTTAGCAAAGGTAGGTTGTTTCATTATCTTCGCATGAAAGCTTACTGCATGCAATATATCACGTGGAATGCCTTGATCTCAAGCTATGCCGAGAGCAGCCAAGGTAAGAAAAAATCATGCAGAGTATAGTTCAGAGGATGTAAAGGCAGTAGGGTCCGCGTCTTAGCTCTCTCTCTCTCTCAAAGAGTAGATAGAGAAAAACCTGCAGACAAAGATCTGCGCTTCTTCTGGGGAACCTGCGAACTACCTGTGGAGAATATCGAACGGGTTCTGAGCGCAATTGAGTAACGCAACGTGCTATTTTTATTTTATTAACTTGGTAGCTTTTCATTTTTATTTAGAGCTTTGTTAAGGAGTATTGTTTTTTTAAAAAAAATTCTAAATGCCACGTGGTGGGTTCTGCGTTCAGATACTAGAAAAAGAGCCTTTGGCTCACCAAGTAAAGAAAAGAAAAAACGAGTAGCGCTGCAGGGAAAAGGAGGCAAGGTTGGTTGCATGGAGGAGGGAGACTTCAGTGAATTTAGGCAGCGGCTTGGAGGAGGAGGGCTCTGGTTGCATGGGGGCTGAGAACCACAGTTGCATGGGGAGACAGGGGCACCATCTTGGCGCCATCAGTTGGCATGAACAAGGGGCCGCCAGTGCATGAAGTGGAGGAGGTGTTCGGCTGCAGTGGAAAAAGAAGGCCGACTGGAGCAGGTAAAAGAGAGAGGTAGCGCTGATTTTGAGGGGAGATCTACAAAGGTTCTGGGAAGCGCTAAAAAGGAGGCTACAGGTTGGTGGTCCTTCGAAGGTTGACAGAGGACAGGAAGGCCGTGCAATATGGTACTCACGTTGTGGAGGAGGTTGAGAGCAAGAGAGGCCGAAACTTGCTGTGCAGGGTGCATGGGAGTGGGCGGCACTACAGGGAGACAAGAGGTCAAAAGAGAGTTGAGGGCTGGGGTACAGGAGGGTCAATGCTCAAAGTGGGCCACCGTGTGCAGGTAATGGGAGGTGACCATGAGCAGTTAAAGCGGGGGAGATGATCAAGAGTTGCAGGCCGAGGTGGGAGCGTGGGGAATGCACCAAGGGAGGGCAGCTTAGACCTTTTGAGGGGCGTCATAACAGAGGGTCAAGGCCGGCCACTACAGAGGAGAAGCCAACGCTATAAAGGGAATTAGGGGCTGTGGGCATGAGAAGTGGGGCCGCTCGCGGCATATGAATGGAGAGGGGGGTCGGCTGTAGTTGAGAGGGAAAGTTGAGAGGAGCGCTATCTTAAGGGAGCCGGTGTGGGGCTAGAGATAGGGGAGAGAAGTAGGTATGGGAAATTGTGCAGGGTTGTAAGCGATAGGAGGGGGAAAAGAAGAGCCAAAAAGGAGGGGGTTGACTGAGGACACCGCTAAATTAGAGTAAACCATCAGAAGGAAGGGAGCCGCCAACCATGGGGTGTGTAGGGAAGAGAAGGGAAAGGAGCCTCATGTGAGGAGAAGAAGACCAGGGCTGAGAGCGGCAGGAGAAGGTGAGGGCCATAGGCAACAAGCTAGTGGGTTGCGCCATCGGAAGGATGCTCGAGGTCCAAATCTGCAAGCTGTTGGTGTGCTACTAATGCAAGAGGTGCTATAGGGCACTACAGAGGAAGAGGAAGAAGGGTATTTACAAGGTCGATTTCACTGCTAAGGGCTGCGCCATCATAATCTAATGTACGTGCAAGCTCAAATTAAAGACGGTCGGCATCGTCAATCTTCCTAATCTTACTGTTAAAGTGAATTTTATCATTCTCTCTCCCTCGAGGTATCATATACCATAGCCATCTTGAATATCCCTTATGCTAAATTTTTGTAGTGTTATCTCTCTCTCACGTCGCCGTCATTAAAAAGCGTACATAACCATATTGTAATACAATTATCTTTCATGTAGAAGGGTGATAAACATAAGTTTTTGTAAAGGATTTGAATATAAGAAGGTGTTCGGATTTATTTCTTCGGATATTGGTGCTTCTATTGCCTCCTCCCAGGCTACACGTGTGCAAATCACATGTTTGCTATTTTCTTCTCTGATTACGCCATCTCTGCCAGGCACAATCTTATAGCCAGGCACCCCGTCTGTTCCCAACTACACGAAATACACTGCGACAGTGTGAGCCCATTTAGGGACACAAGAGGAGAGAGAGAGAGCTCTCGCATGTGTTGGCTATTGCGGATTGCCTTGGCGGCACTGTGCCAGCGTGCTAGTGGCGCTATTGGCGCCCATGGGCGGTCACAAGCCGATTTTGGGAGGCAGCGGTGGCGCATTTTGTTTATGACATGGCACCTACGGGGGCCCGTTCCTACGCTTCTAGGGGCCAAACCTTTTTGGAGACAAAGCTAGAGGGCACTGATGGCACCTCTTAGGGTACTGCTCATGTGGAGATGGGAGGTGCAGGATGCCGAGACCCAGGCATCGTCGGTGCTCCTCTTAGGGTACTATTCATGTGGAGATGGGAGGTGCAGGATACCGAGACCTAGTCAAGGGGAGAGTCACAAGCAGTGAAAGGGTTGGAAATGGAAGTGGCCATGCCATGCAATGGGGATAGGAAGCCACTTGTATGCAATGCGACATACCAAAAAGGGCTCCAATTAGTTGGACAGAACGAGCCAGAAAACAAAATTGTTTCTTATTTTGTTGCTTTGTAAAGGCCCTATAAAAGGGAGTTCACACGCGATTTGGGGGGTTCTTTCCCGAGGCCAGTGAACCGAGAGGACCAAGGGATTCTTGAGCCGAGGTGAGCCGAGGTGCGGCTATGGAGATGGTGTGGAGCCGGAGGGTTGCCATATTTTTGTGTTAAGCTTGCCGATGCTTGTATCGGCTAGAAGCTAGAACTATATATGGTTGGGTTTGTTGAAAGGAAGCCATCATTATTATGCATTTTGTGTCAATGCCCCCTACCCCGTCTCTTCTTTGTTGTGTGCATACGTTTCCGAGCGTGTGTAGGCAGCTATGCCCCCGGGATGGTCTGTCGTGCGTAGAGAGATTGAGAGAGTTTGTGTTTGCGGTGAAGGGCTTGAATCGAATTGTGCATATGGATGGGCTTTGTTTGTGTTGTCGTATAGAGGTGTATGTACGGTGGTGTGCACACGGTGGTTTGCTGGTGAGTTGTGTGAGTTTTGAAGGTGAACTCTAGTGTTTAGGGGTGCTGTGATTATCTTGGGCTATAGAGAGACATGTTGTGTATGTTCCAGGTGTGTACCCCCTTCCCATCTTTTGGTGCCCCCACTAAGGATCTGATTGATGCTCATGATTAAAGTTGAAGCGGCAATTTTGCTGATGTTGATGGTAGGAGATTTCAAGAGCAGGTGTTGCTAGCATGGCGTGGTCTGGGTTTCCAATCTTTACAGGTGTTGAAGACGTATAGGTATGGCTACAGGACTATTGATTGTTTCTGCTGGAAAGCGATGTGTCGAGAGAAGACGGTGCGTTGCGAGTTTTCCCGCTCCTGGTACGTGGAAAAGCAAAGCGGTGGTTTGATGAACTGCCTGACAAAGTAAGACCGATCATGAAGCACTAAAAGAGGCTTTTCAAAGCAAGTTCATAGTAGATGTGCGGTTGGACGAGGTAAAGAGGAAGTTGGATATTGGCTTGAAGCAAAGTTTGGAAGCAGATTTTCACGTGTTCACATGGGAGTTCGAAGCCCTTTGATCGAAGCTGATCAAGGTAAGTGGTGCTGAAAATGTGGATTTTCTAAAGATGAGAAATTTATTGGACTGCTTGCATGAAGAAGTAGGAGACAAGGTAGAGGTTGATGGCCAAGGGTGTTGTGGCTGCAGAGAGATGGGGTTGTTTCCATGCCAAGGATGCCAGAGAGAGCGCTTCCAATCGTGCAAGAGATGGAGATGATTCCAGATCAAGCGAGAGGATGGCCAAGTTCCTTTGAAGAGTGCTAGAGAGTAGAGAGTACAATCGATAGATGAAGCTCAAGCCTTGAAGCTAACGGAAATTCTTGAGCTTGGGATAGAAGATGAGGATGTGTCG
The DNA here is from genome assembly GCF_014529385.1 of Adiantum capillus-veneris. Lineage (NCBI taxonomy): Eukaryota > Viridiplantae > Streptophyta > Polypodiopsida > Polypodiales > Pteridaceae > Adiantum > Adiantum capillus-veneris. Next base: position 105,589,607 of record NC_140939.1, read on the forward strand.
AGTGATTGTAGCTCTACAGATGTAGATATGAGGTGGGAGACAAAATCAACCCAGTCAAGGTATGAAGAGTTTGGTCTTTTGCAAGTGCTTGAAGTTATGGTGGTTAGGTATAGAGAGCAGGGAGTAGTGCGAGACGAGATGCTGTATGAGGACCAAGATGATACGGTATGGAAAGAGTTTCTCTCAACTTTGGAAGAGCATGATGCAACAGTAGAAGACGTGGTTGAGGTGCAGACAGCTGAAACTGACAAGCCAGTGGAGCAAATTGACTTTGAAGAGCAGTTGGTTAAGAAAAAGGGCTTAATGGTGCAAATACCAAGGGCACTGCTAATGAAGAAGAGAGCATGGAGCCAGAGGTTGTGGTGCTTCCAGTGCAGTAGAGAGGATCTGTGGTCGAGAAAGGAGAATTCCAAGCTGTTGCTTTGCTTCTTCTAGAGGTATGTGAGTTCTGCTTGATGGGTATGGTGATGGACACAGTTATTCGGTGGATGGTCAGTAGGTACATGAGTTCTTGGTTGAAGAGGCCTCTATTTTTTTGGATGGGAGGGAGGATCAGATATGTTGTCAGATATGTTAGGTATATTTTTTGTGATGATGTGTTTGGTGCTGCTTGGTATAAAACGGATGGTATGCCAATGGATGCTTGGAATGATGGAGGTAGGCCATGGAGATCTACAAGCGTAAGGAGCTAGGTGCTTGGAAACAACACTATGGTGTGGTGTTACAGGCGGATGGAAGAAGCCAATGCCAGGTTTTTGATCCAGGGGGGATCTATGCAATGCAGGGGGTGGGGCGAGCCACTTGAAGGTTTGACAGTAGGACATAATAAAATTGTACATATGTTTTTTGGGTTTGCTAACAATGCTGGCAAGTTTGGGTAGTTGAATAAAGCAGTTTTTTGGTTGAACATGAATGTTCAACGAGGGGGTGGGCAATGATGGCACATGCAAAGAGTGTTGACCATAGAAAGTGGTACATGTAGGTATATACACGCTAGCAGGTACATGGCAAAGGGCTGGAGCAACTACAAAGAGCCTAGGCAGACTGGTAGCAGCACTGATGTATGCATCATGTGGTTTTTTAGACCATATGGACTCCAAGATGGGCTAATTATGAAGGGTGTGCTGGTTTTTGGTCCAGATATGTAGAGCTCAAGGTGCTGAAGGAGGAAGTCCATACGACTCATCAAACGGAGCCATGGTGTGCAAGATTCGATGGTCGGAAGTTGAAGGTGTTTGTAGATTTGAGACGGACAGGCCATGTAGAGCCATGGAGTGTGAGCCAGTTTGGAGTTGTGGGTGTATAGTGCTTGATTTATGGAGCATGTTGGTCTTTTTAGATCGGCAATCAAAGCCAAGAGATATTAGAAGATGAAGTTTCACCGGGGGCCAGGTTTGTGCCGGGTTGGTCGCCTCGGTATATGTGCCATCTGAGTTTTTTGAAGTGTCACGAGGTTTTGTATGCATTCTATGCGGCGAGTAAAGGCCATGGGAGCCTTACTACTCGTCAATCGAGCATTAGATCAGTCAAAATATTAAAGTTTCAAAATGATGGCAGTTGCTGATCAGGTGGTTCATATGTTTTTTTTCAGTTTTTAGATGTGTCGTTTGAGGTCATCATATAGTCGAAGTGCAGAGCGCACGGGAGAAATTGAAGCTGATAAGGTGAGCTTTTAATGGATTTTGGCTGTTCGACAACTGGAGTTGTGAGCAGGAAATGCCAAGGCATTGAAGAAGGTCCAAGAAAATGGAAATTTTTGAGGGTTTTTTTGGGGATCTTTGGTGAATTTTTTTAAGCTTGGAGGGAGGACGAGCCTGCGAACGACTGCCATGTGGCACCGCCTTGGTCCCACATGCGGGCACAGAGTAGCCGAGCTAAGGTGTTTGGCCGGGGGCGTGAGCCCATTTACGGACACAAAAGGAGAGAGAGAGAGAGAGAGAGAGAGAGAGAGAGAGAGAGAGAGAGAGAGAGAGAGAGAGAGAGAGAGAGAGAGAGAGAGAGAGAGAGAGAGAGAGAGAGAGAGAGAGAGAGAGAGATCTCACATGTGCTGGCTATGACGGATTGCCTTGGCGGCACTGTGCTGGCGTGCTAGTGGCGCAATTGGCACTCGTGGGCGATCGCGAGCCGATTTTGGGAGGCGGTGGTGGCGCATTCTGCTGATGAAATGGCACCTACGGGGGGACGATTCCTTTGCCCCTAGGGGTAAAATCTTTTTGGAGACAAAGCTAGAGGGCACCGAGGATGTCATCGGTGCTCCTCTTAGGGTACTGTTCATGTGGGGATGGGAGGTGCAGGATGCTGAGACCCAGTCAAGGAGAGATTCATAGCAATGGAGAAATCTGGATTACTTTTGGCAAACTCCATGTTCCCCTTATATGAGTGTAGAGGCCTGTATTGGAAGGGCATTTGGAATGGTTGATAAGGTTGAGGTTGAAGGGGGCTTTGATGAGTTCCCCTTTGTCTAAGAATTGTCCTCCTTTCAAAATTTTGAGTCTACAATCCTCAACAGTAGAGGCAAAAAGATTAGCCAGGTACACCCATGTTTCACTAATTATAGGTGTTAAAAAAGCTTAGTTAGGTCTAGAGCTAATGGTCCACCCCAAAAGATTCAATTTCAATTTGTCTAACAGGTAGGAAAGGGAAAACCTTGGATATTTCTGGTACCATTTCTAAAAGGTTAGAGTCACTAAGGGAACAAAGATTACTCTGAAATTCCTTCATGGCTTCAAGAGCCGCACTATCTGTACAAAAGATACCACTTGTCTGAGGGATAGTTGGAGCATCCGGGGTACTAATAAAAGAGGGATTGAGGCCGCATAATTTTTTCAAAAAGCTAGATAATTCAGCACCAGAAGAGGAAAAAAGGGCAATCTCTTTCTAATATTGTACAGAGAGCATAAGTAGCTGGGCTATGTAGTGGGAGATCATATTAACACCATCTTTGGAGTCCTTGTCCAAGGTAGCTAGAATCTTGACCCAATCATTAAACGATAACATGTGCAAGATAGACAGCTTTTTGTATGTAGTAAGAGCCAAATCATATATTAGTAGAGAAGCATCCAGGCTACCAATACATCTAAGGACAAGAGATGTTTCCACATAGAGGGGTTCAGAAGATAGTTCTAGGCCTTGCGAAAGAGCAAGGCCTAGAACTATACAAGGGGTTCAAAAGATAGTTCTAGGCCTTGCAAAAGAGCAAGGGTCTGCAATATACAAAATAGTTAGTAAGGCTATGATTACTTATGGTAGTAAGTAACACAACATTTGGCGCCAAAAAAGGTCGAGTTCTAATTGCTAAGGCATTTTTTGGAGTATGGTCTTTTAGGTAAAACATAATCTGCTCTAAAATCCTTGTATGATTCTCTCGGTCCTAGTTTACTCTCATGCGAGCTGTCATTTGAAAGTGTTTGTGATCTGTGTTTTCCATTACCACGATGCCAAGCTCCTCGGCTGGTGTATCTACGCCAACTGCCAGATCCGTTGCCCAAGCTCAGCGTGCAATGCCACAACCTTGCATTTGGGGCCCGGGCTGCCTCCAGCTACTAGCTCACACCACGCATGGCCTATTAAACTTGCCCTCCTTGTTGCAATTCAGCCATGTCCCGCCTTTGGCCTACCAACACCTTGTGCATGCATGTAGCCATAGAATAACCACTCCCATATTGCGCATCAAAGGCCCTGTGAGGTCAAAGCCGCTCTCTGTGTGTGTGTGTGTGTGTGTGTGTCTCTCTCTCTCTCATGCCCAAAAGGTGAAAAAAAGAAGCTCTCCTTCTTCCTCATATCCCCCCCCCCCCCCCCCCCCCCCCCCCCCGAGGAATCCCCATCCCCGAGCAAGTACTTCCAAGCAAACAAAAAACCGAGCAAGATAGGTTAGATAAGCGAACTTGCTGTATCTTACTTTGTTTATAACAAAAGATCCATAATGTTAATTTGTTCGCAAACCTAGATGGAAAATTTAAGAGAGGCACTTCAACCTAGCCACCAAAAAACTGACAAAAGAAATTGAATGAAGAACATAACCCCAATCTTCAATAAGATTCTGTAGCAAACCCGTTGCATCTTACATTGTTTAAAACAATAGTGTTCTTTTTTTTTCAAACACATATGAAATTTACAAGAAACTCTTAATAGAATGCACTCTCAAAACTTGTGCTGATCTCTCACAAACTAGGGCTTATCATAAGTAGACAAAACACCGCTGCATTTCAAACTACATACCACACAAAGCCTTTACATCTAGAGGCACTTTAACTATTACTGCACATTTGGCTGCAATCCTCCCAAAGCTTGAAATAGCTCCACCTTCGTTAGGGCTGTGCTTGGTGCATGAACTCATGGGCATGAGAGTCCAAACCCAAAATTTGGAGAAACACATAGTAAATATGCTTGCATGGCACATATGTCAACCTCTTGGGCTCTCTCTTTTGGAAGTCCTCACATGTACATCTTGGAAAATCAGACAATGTCACAGAGTATGAAACTCCTTTTGCCCTTGACCCCTCTGTGCTAATGTAGAAAACATGTGTTTCATTGCACACAACAATAACCTCTTTAACTAATGTTGCTGCCATGCATTTTCCAATATCAATTCTGGTCTGAAATTCTTTTGTCAGCTTTGAGCGCCATTTAATAACCTTGCCATCCGTGTATTTGGGCCGAAAGGCACTTGTAACTCTATTTGCTGCTCGAATGCCCCCATTCACAGTTGCACATTCTACCCCATGTTGTTGTTGAAGTACAAATCCATTTGCTTGGAGCTGTTCTACCTCATGTGGTAGTAGATTTGTACCCTTTGCGACCCTCCAAACCCTTGGTGTAGGTCTGGGTGGCCCCACCACCATGTCATGAATCTTCCATATGTGCATGTTACTAGCATTGCAAAACCATACATAACCCTCAACAATCCCCCCAGGCTTTGATCCTGACGAGGGATATTTTCTTCGACCCCAAAAGCAAGGTGCAGCTACCCGAGATTTAATATTAGGCGAGCCTTGATTAATGAATCATCCACATCTATCTGTTTGATATTGCAAAATTCCAAAACATGTCATTTTACATCCAGGTTCAGTTCTCCTAATTGCCCATACCATTTTTGCAACAGTCACCTCAGGCCAATACTTTGTTTCCCCATGTGCACGTGCATACTTTGTTCTACCAATGGGTTTAGTGACTGTGACATACTCGGGCCTGTGGCTATCATCCTCTAGCACAACACCAACATCCACAAAGATTGGTCTCTTTTTCTTTACACTCTTCTCCCTTATATTTGACCTATTCATCTCTGGACTTTGCAAACCCATTTTGTCCATTGAGCAGTGTGTAAGATCGACCAACTTCTTTGCAGCAGAGGCAATGGATGAATGATTTAAAAATATTTGCGCAAGGTCCTTTATTCCGGGACCACTACATGTCTTTGCACCTTTAAGGTATGCATTGTACTTAACACTTTGTAGGACAGCCATTGCCATATCTGCCGCTGCGGCTTCATATAAACTAATTTTCTCTTTGAAACCAAAGCATGCTCGCATGCTAGCATGTTTACTCTCAGACAAGTTAGTGTTTGGCACAAAAATGCCAGACTCATCTTGCATAACAAATCTTCCTCCCCAATGTGAAACTCTGATATCCCACCAAGCCAACCATGTCTCCAAACATGAAACTTCACCATCAACAGCATGTCCCGCTCTCCAAAAGCGACGAAGCTCTCCTTTGCAAATATCTGCTTGATTCTCTGATGGTGCATTTCGCCATTTTTGCCATTTAATTTTGTGTTCCTCTTGTGAGGAAGGTTTGATACACTTAGTAGTATGCCGGATCATGGGTTGCTCCCAATGAAACACGCAAGACCTTTCCTTAGATGGTACAACCTTGTTGGGACCCCCAAAGTAAACTTTTCTGATTGCTATCCAATTTGCATTAGCCTCATCAGACATGAAACCTCTGAACTCAGGCTTATCAAATCCTTCATCTTGAACCACCTTATTGAGCATCTTCCAAAACTCTATTTGTGCAAACTTATTCTCCACAGTAAACTCACATGTTGCGATTGTCATAAGTTCACGCACAAACAGATCATAAACATGTGCAGACATTGTGGGCCAGCCTTGCACACGATGCACATGATCAAAGTGTATCCACATCTGCTCAAGATTTCCACCCGGAAGCATTCTATTAACCACATCAACTCCACTTCCGGGCCCAATTATTGACATCTTGAACACATGTGGTTGCTGGGCATTTCCAAGTTGACCAGGGAAGAGAACATCATGTATATATGGATACCTACTCTTACTCTTCAAGTCAAGCACTGCTTCTAAGCCTTTTGCACTTATATTTTTTGATCTTTTGGCGCATTCCAAGCTTCGTTCAATCCTTCGTCTACTTGACAAAGGTGTGATTGTGTCGAGAAATTCAACAAACTCACAATCTTCAATATATTCGGTGTTGTTTGCATTTTCCATTACAAGCTTTCCCATGATCATATCCTGAGCAGTCATGCGCTCGAGCTGTTTGGCTGTAGTGAATGGTTCTTGAGCAGCACGAGCTTGAAGCAATGATTCTAAAGATACATTATGTTTAAGGTCCTAAATTAATGCTTGGTTGATAGGTGTGTGGACCTTAATTTATGCTTCATGAATTATGTTTATGAAAGAATTTTAAACACCAAAATTTTTCAAGTGAGAAGCCATTATGGGCTATAGTATTTTTTGAAATAATGCTCTATGTACAAAGGTAGCTCTGTCTAAATTCTTTTAAGATTTCTGTTGTGTTTTATTTCAATATGGTGCCATATATAATTTGACTCTTTTGTAAAATTATTGTCTCCATGTTTCTTGTTGATGTTGAAACAGCAAGAAACCACGTGGAAGATCACGAAGGGGAAGGAGTAACAATGCTTCTCTTTATGGCCAGGTAGATGCTAGTGATCAAGTATCTTCAGTCTGAGCTACCGACATGATAGAGGAAATTGAGACACAAGGTGAGGAGGTTCTTTCCATGGAAATGGGACAGAGCTCTCTACACGAAGTTGATGATACTTTAGCCCCCGAGGAGAATGGTTTACAGATTGTTCCATGGGAGATAATGGATGAGGTTACCGCAGCGTCTGAGATGGAAGATGAGCAAAATATCTTTATGCATAGAGGTGCAAACATCCTTGAAATCACACATGTTTTTAGTTGCTTTGATTGTCCCTCCATTCCTTTATGTAGATTGATTCCATATGCAAGAGTGAGAGGTTTGAGAGATGATCTCAATGGATTGAAGGCGGCCTTTGCAAAAGAAGGTTATATGCCAGAGAAAGGAGCATTCATTGTCTCTTTGGTAACATGCAAAAGAGAGGAGAGTTTTATGAATGGTATGTGTTAACAGTTTTCATTTTTGTATTGATGTCCATGTGTTGTGAATGTTGTTTGAAGTTTGACTTTGTGAATGTTCTAGATGAGATAAAGGCTACATGGGATCCTCTTTGGAATGAAATCAATGAAGAATTTGAAGCCGAGTTAAAAAAACAAAGAAAGTTTCAAGATCTTACAAATCACATGTTCTATGTTTGGGAAGGGAATCATCGCACCGTGGCTTGGAGGGAAGCGATAAAAGAGAAGTTCTCCACTTCAAAGGAGAAACACTGTCGAGTCCTATGCACTATTATAGATCCCACTAAGGTGCCAGAGATTGCCTTGCTAAGCAGCTTACAACGAATGAACTTGTAAGTGTTGATGTTTCTTCTATCTTTGCTAACACTTGAATGTGAGTATCAAATGGTTTTTTGGTCTTTCAATGCACTCATGCTCTTGTTGTCACTCATCTTCGTGATGAGATTGTCAATACGACACATATTTGTACAGCGGACCATGAAATGTATCTAAAGGGTTTGCCAGATAGAGATCAAAAACTTATTTCCGCTGTACGGAAGAAGAATGCCAAAGGTATAGAACCTTGGTATCCACTTACGCGACGGTACCTTGGCAGATTGGTCTATGACGTATGCGTCAGACTAAATGATTTTTACTCTCATTTAAATGCATGATTTCAAAGATTATTAACGTATATTTAATTTTAGATTCAAATGACAAAAGAAAAAGAAAAGCGAGTTGCTCTTATCAAACAAAGCTTGTCTGCGGAAGAGCATCAGAAAGAAGAAGAGAGAATTTGTGAGGAGATTACTCACAAATATCAGGATCGAATTGGAAAGGTATGTAGATAACATGAATTCCCGGCATTCTCTTGAGAAAAACATGCAAAAAGTTACTTAAGTACTTTTCATATGCAATATTAAATTTTTCAGTTGCTTAACATTGTTGATCCCAATCTTGGGACAGATTGGCTAGCAAGAGTTTTGTCTTTGAAATGGGGTCTTGATAGTTGGGCTACGTTGGAGAAGCTGAACTTAATAGCACTTCAAGATGCCCCTGTGCAAAACAAGATTCATTGGGTTTCATTATTAGAAGCAGACAAGATTACAAGGAGTGCATATGGTCTAAAAAAGGGAGATCACGTCTTTCGCATGTAAGTATAGCTAAGATTAAAAGTACTAAATATATCATGCCTTTATATAAAAGTCTAACTTTGTCTCCTCTTTTTATTTGGGATTGTAGCTGGCTTCGTAGAGAGGGTTTTTTGGCTCGGGTTTTTCATAGGGCATTTCAGATTGTGTCAGATCTTTTGGATGTGCCAGCCGTGGTGCCTTTGCAGCATGACTGCACTCTTGCATTCTACTTTGAAGAAATTAAATTTGAGGCGAGGCCCTATCTATTTCCAATAGAGGTGTCTCTTGGAGTGAAGACTAAGGATATCGATAAGCAGGCATTAAAGAAGGTGGATACATTGAGAATGGCAGCACAACGTTTGGCTTTCAGGTGAATCACTAACTGACTTAGATATATAATATTCGTTGTTATTGTTTCGTAACATTCGTGTCACCTAATTGACCTTTGTAGATTCTTCACGTTCTTGGTTGCCAAGAGTCTCTTGCCTGCCATGCCCTTTCTGGCTAGACAATGGACTCAGCTAGCGATCCAAGACACAAGCATGTATCCCTCTACTATGCACACATTGACTCCTTGGGAGATAGATAATTGTCCGTGGTGGATAGATATGGAGAAGGGCCATGTTTTGGACGTGAAAGAGAGCTACAAGAGATGATATCGAAGGATGCTGCGATGAAGGTTCCTCTAGTAGACATAGTAGAAGAGAGTCGTGCAGGTATGTTTGATCATTCTCATATTTGCCTATCCAAAAGTTACAGTGCTCTGATTTGAAGTTATCTATTTTAGCAATGCGCAACTCACAAAAGGAAAAGGAGAGGGTTGTGGATCAGATCATTGACGAGGAGGTGGAGCCACCTCCAGGTAAACTACAATTGCATTTGTTAATGCTTTCCTTCCACCTGGTTGATGGATGGCTTATTAAACCTCCTTGTAATGTCTCAATTGCTCCTGGCACGATTGTGGCTCGAAGGAGTATCTCTTTTGTTTATATTATGGAGTCTCCATCTCATTGTCTCTCTAGTTCTATGGATACTCGATGCATGGCTATTGTTGGGGACTACATTGCCATTGCTGCAGACTATAGGGCGGGGATTCGTAATCTTGCATGGGTCCCTGTACACGAGCATCTCATGCGGGCATGCTCTGACTCTATCTTGTATACCCGCGGCACGAAATCAGTTTCATGGGCTGCAGATTTGATTTTCTTAGATCTTCCATTTGGTGGGTCCCTCTTAGGCTCCTCTACTTCACCTAGTTGGGACATTTGCACTGAGGATCATGTACGTGCTGGCGTTCATTTGGCATTCTCAACATTGGCGGATATTGGATGGCTGTTGATCATGGTTTCTTTGGCAGGTCTATCTTGTTTATATTCATGCAAAAAATTTGTAATATTTGTGGTATTTATTATTGATATTTAGTTAAAATAACAGGAGAGGCCGTTGGCTGGGTGGAGAGATTTTCTCGTGCTTCGGAGATGGTGGTTCATCGTCGCATTGTAGTGCTCCATCATGGAGCATATGGTTATGTGGAGAGTTTTGGTGGTCGTGTGGAGGTGATACATTTGTTTTTACATCAATATTTTAGCACTTTGTCTTGTTGTTTACTCTAATCGTGTGTCTTGTTTTGCAGTGTAATTGCTCTATGCTATTTATGATTCACAGAGTGGGTATGCGTCCACCTTGCTTTGTATTAGAAAGCGCTGCCTTGTTCTCCCGTCTTGGTATGCACTCTTCGGATTCTTTTATGGTGCATCACCTTCCGGAGCTCTCTCAGGCTAGATCATTATCAGGCGAGCCATTGCGAGGAGGACTGCAATGGAGCCATTCTTTCATTGCATGTTTTGTGGAGCTGCTTTGCCGACGAGGAGGTATTTGTTTGGAGCTTGGATGTGGCACAACCCCTATACTAGCAGCTTGCTTGGCTTCAGGACGAGCATGTGTTGCAGTCGACATTGATGAGCCACTGATTTCAGGATATGTGTTACCATTGCTTCGCCCTAGAAAGCAGGGCAGAGAGGAGGCATCCACCTCTTTAGATATTGATGATGAGAGTGACATGCCATCGCGTGTCAATCCCTTTGACTACTAGTGAGGGCCCCTCTTACTTTTGACATTGACATTGCTCTCATCTTTTTTGTCACTATTTTTGTATTAGCGTTGGTATTTATTGATCACGATACTGCCTATATTAGTTGTTTGGTGTTTAACTTCACAATCTTTTTTTAGTGCATTGCCGGTCTACGTAGAGCAGATGGCTAGAACCATGGCAGCAGATACGCGGTACAATTCTTGCATCCCTGAGAGGTATCAAAGACATAACGTATTCATCGATGATGAGTGCGAGTCATCATAAGAACAATGGATTTATAACATTGGTGGATGTTAAAATTCAAATTCATGTCTTGTTGTGGATAAGTAGTATGTACTGTTTTGATGGATTTTGGTTAAGGTTTAAAATACTCATGTGAGGTGCCGTGAAGGCTTATGATTATTTTTGAAATATTGCTTCATGTACAAGGGAAACTATGTCCAATTGTTTTAAAAAGTTGTTTTGCTTTGTTTTTTGTGAGAGGAAGCATAATGGTTATGGCCATTTTTATTATTTTTTCAAGCGGTGATAATACCACAAATACTGATGTTCTAATATTTTGGATTGTGGATAAGTAGTTTGTACTATTTTGATGATTTGGTTAAGATTTAAAATCCTCATGTGAGGTGCCGTGAAGGTTTATGGTTATTTTTAAAATAGTGCTTCATATACAAGGGAAACTATGTCCAATTTTTTTAAAGAGTACTTTGTTTGTTTTGCTTTGTTTTTTGTGAGAGGAGGCATAATGGTTATAGCCATTTTTATTATTTTTTCAAGCGGTGATAATACCACAAATACTAATTTTCTAATATTTTGGATTGTGGATAAGTAGTATGTACTATTTTGATGGATTTGGTTAAGATTTAAAATCGTCATGTGAGGTGCCGTGAAGGTTTATGGTTATTTTTGAAATAGTGCTTCATATACAAGCGAAACTATGTCCAATTTTTTTAAAAAGTACTTTGTTTGTTTTGCTTTGTTTTTCGTGAGAGGAGGCATAATGGTTATGGCGAGTGGTGATAATATCACGACTACAGATGTTCTAATATTTTGGATTGTGGATAAGTAGTATGTATTGTTTTGATGGATTTGGTTAAGGTTTAAAATCCTCATGTGAGGTGCCGTGAAGGTTTATGATTATTTTTGAAATAGTGCTTCATGTACAAGGGAAACTATAGATCTTAGCTCGAGTTTTGCTTTGCTCGCAAAATCTTGCTCGGGCTATGGTAGGACTCATTGAGAGCAACCAACAAGCATAGTAAACAATCCATCCTTAGTCTGTCCTTGACAGAGTTGCGAGTGTGATAGCGGAAGCGTAATGTATGAAATGGTAGAATTAAATCCACCTCACTAGCATGCCTGGCATGCGAAATTGTAAGCCCTCGTGGAGAGTGATAACCTTAAACGTGAGAACCAAAACCATAAGTGCCTTGCACAGTTTAGACTGGTAGGGATTCTGTGAGTTGATATTCCCTATTTTGTCAGTTCCCCAAAGCCGTGCTTCTTCTAAAATTGCCAAAGCACGTTGTGGTGCACAACGACAGTAATTGCCAAGTAAAGTGTAAACAGGGAAAAACAAGCCTCGTCGTTGTTGCTGCAACCAGTTGTCATGAAATTTGGAAGGAAAAACTCATTCCAAAATGGCTTATAGCCATATCTGATGGCTTATAGCCACATCTTCACAGACGCCGTCGTATATCCTATACACCCGTCTAGTACATAATGAAATAACCTGCAATATGAAATAACCTGCAAACACATTTCCTATTCCTTCTCAAGTTTGGATGCTTAAAATAGATGCCAAACGGGAGAAGCCACAATGCAAAATCCCTAAATTGAAGCCTTGCTTCACCAAAATCTGTTAGTTCTAATAGCCAACTGATGCGGCTATTGACATACAGAGAGGATGAGAAAAAAAATTGACCTTGCCGAACAATTTCAATTGGAATGAACTAATACTGTGTGGCAAACACCGGCTAGCAGCTGCTGGAAATAGTGACAAGGAGTCGTCCATGCCGAGCAACTTGCCCCCTGCATCAAGTCGAGCAACACGATGTGCTAATTTCCTTAAGAGTCCAAAAAACTACCAATTGGCTATGGAGTGGCATCAAATTGAACCGCTGAGAGTGAACGAGAGCTGGCACATGAGTAAAGGGAAGTTCCATGCCTTGAGGACATGATCGGTCCACAAAGGGGAGTAAGCCCAAAGCTTTGCAAAAAGCTTCAAGCTTCTCAGGAGACAATGCCTTTGTGAAAACATTTGCAAGGTTGTCCTGTGTTGGCACATAAGCCAAGCTGATCTCTCTTGCTGTGAAGACTGCCCTGTACTCAGCCTCACAACTCGAAGTGGCCACAATAGGTTGCTTCTTTCTCAACCATGATATACATGAACTGCCAAGCATGAAACAAAAACCAATTATGTACGCTCGTGTGTCAAAACAACCAGCCGAATCTGAGTCCGAAAAAGCATGTAAGTCTAGCGGCAATGATCCCCCCTTGGGATAAAACAAACCAAGATGTAAAGTGCCACTAAGGTAGTGGAAAATCCTCTTGACAGCCTGCCAATGCTTAGACCCTGGGCTATGCATAAATCTGCTAACCTGTGAGACTGCAAACTGAATATCCGGCCTCGTGTTGCATACATAAATGAGGCAGCCAACAACAGTTTGATAAAGAGTGACATCAACAGGATCGCCAGCATCATGTAGACTCAACTTTAAACCTGTTTCCATGGGAGTGGCAATAGGTTTGCAATCCTCAAGTCCAAACTTACATAGCAATGTCTCTATGTAACTTTTCTGACACAAGGCAATACCACTATCACACTGCTTAAATTGTCTACCCAAGTAATGATGCAACAGCTCCAAATCTTTCATCTTGAAAGTAGTATTCAAATCAGCCTTAAATTCAGCAATATATCTCTCATTTGGTCCGGTGATCAGCAAATCATCGACATAAAGAACCACAACGAGAAGTACATCACCCTCACACTTTACATACAATATGCTTTCTGTTGGACTGTTACGAAAGCCTTGTTTAATAAAATGAGTGTCAGCTTTCCCATACCAAGCATGAGGAGATTGCTTCAACCCATACAAAGCCTTGTTACATTTGCACACTTTGTCCTCTTGTCCTTTCTTGACAAAACCCGAGGCTGCGTTACATAAAATTCCTCAAATATGTCACCATTCAAGAAAGCAGTAACAATGTCTGATTGATGTACATCCCAACCAAAATGAGCTGCCAATGCACATAGAAAACGCACAGGAGTCATACGACAAGTGGGAGCAAGAGTCTCTTCATAATCTATGCCTTTTTGCTGTGCATAACCCTTTGCAACAAGTCGAGCCTTATGGAGATCGATCTCACCATCCGGCTTGCGTTTCAACTTGTAAACTCGGTTCGTGCCAATGGCGTTTTTGCGAGGAGGCAAATCACATAAAGTCCATGTGTCATTTTCCATAAGTGCATCATAGTCTGATTGCATGGCAGCCATCCATATTTCTGAATTCTGTGCTTCATCAAAAGACAGAGGCTCCTCAACATCATGTAAGCTAGACACAGCCAAAGCATAACAAAAGACAGAGGCTCCTCAACATCATGTAAGCTAGACACAGCCAAAGCATAACAATCCGATGCATAAGATGCATGGTGAGAGCCTGAACGAGTACGACTAGACAAAGGTGCATCGAATTTACTGTCACGCAAAGTGTGCACCAGCCATTTTGGCATACCTCTAGCCTGCTCATTTTCAGCCCTTTCCTCATCAAGTACATCATGTACATCTGCATCAGTAATAGGCTGATCTGTAACATTTTCAAAAACCCCCATAGGCTGTACATTTACCTCATTGGAACTAACATTCATATTTCCACCACCGAAAAGAGGCAACAAAGTGTCATAAATATCCTATGAGCTTACATTACTATCTCCAGTACATGACAGCAAGGGATGATCAAAATCTTCCACAAACACTACATCTCGTGAAACCAGAATACGTTTTGTTTCTGGATGATACAACCTGTAACCTTTGCTTTCAGCACTATAACCAACAAAAATACATTTGACAGCCTTATCATCCAATTTTTGTGTTGTGTTTGTGGCACCAAAGCATATGCCAAACAGCCAAAAACACGCATGTGCTCAATAGAAGGCTTTCTATCATGCCATGCTTCATATGGAGTAATAGAATGCAAAGCTTTCGTAGGACACCTATTTAGTACATAAGTGGCACACATGATGGCCTCAAGCCAAAAAGAATGCGGCAAAGCTTGACTTTTGACCATACATCGTGCCATTTCCGTAAGTGACCTATTTTTCCTCTCAACAACACCATTTTGCTGAGGTGTATAAGGCACTGTACATTGGGGTTTTATCCTACGACTAGCCAGAATGCATTGGTGCCCATAGTACATTTTGAGACATTTTTAGCCATAGTCAGAAATTGTTTGAAGCACATAAAAACATTGGACTTTTCTTTAAGCGGAAATACCCATGCATGCCTGGAGTAATCATCAATGAAAGTCACGAAGTAAAGGTAATTGCCCAAGGATGGAGTTTGCATGGGCCCACAAACATCACTATGCACAAGCTGCAACCTGCATGTGGCTTGAACTGAACCATCCTTTGGAAACTTAGAATGCTGCATCTTACCCAAAATACAGCCTTCACAAACATGTTTGATAGGTGCTTCAAGAGGCGGCAAAGAAGCAACTATATCAAATTTCTGTAAATGCAGCAAACTGGCAAAATTTAGATGACCAAAACTGCATGCCAAAGTTTTGCATCTGAAATAGCACTTGAATTTGTAACAACATTTGCAAAATTTTGTCCACACTTGTCATACAAAGTGAGCTTATACAGCCCACGACACAAAAGGCCAGATGCAGCAATTTCATCACCAAAACTGAGATCATGAACTGTACATCTATCATCCACAAATTTGACTACAAGTCCAAGACTATCAAGTGCAGATACAGACAAGAGATTCTTCTTGATCCCACGTACATAAAGTGCATCAACAAGTGTGAAGGAACTGTCATTTGCAGCAGTAGGCACAATCTTTCCAACTCCTTGAACCGGATAAGAGGCATTGTTGGCACAAGTGACTGAATTCCCATGATGGACAGACTCAAGAGAGGTGAACAATTCACAATGTGAGGTAATGTGCTTTGTAGCACCACTATCAAAATACCACAAGTGTCCATATCATCTTCCTCATGCATAACCTTCGACTCCAGCTCTTTATGCAGCAAAGCAATTTTAGCCTCATCGTGGCTTGCATAAAGACGTGCTAGAATATCCCAAGCCTGTTTTGCAGATTATGTTGAATGGATGTGAGGAACAATGGTGCGCTTCACAGACAACGCAATCAATGCATGAGCTTGCGCATCCTTTACATCCCAACGAGCTTGTTCTGCCATAGGCAAAACAACTCTAATAGCAGCAATCCTTGCATCAAGACCTGCAACATCCTCAACATCGCCTACATCCTCAGAACCAGGACGTACATCAATGCCCTGCACAATGTTCCAGACGCCCTTTGACACAAGAACATGTTGCATCATATAAGCCCACATAGGGTAGTTGTCCCCATCCAACCTGTTCTCAGCAGCAAACATCTTGAACACATATGTGTTGTTGTCAGCCATGGTAAATGCTGCACCTGATGTGAAAACTGCCCGAAAATAGGAGAAATGGAGCGGGAACAACACGTGCTATATAGCACAAACCGTAAAAGAGTATGAGGCACCTATTATGCAGAAAATGACACTGATAGAAATTTTGTACAAAATGACGAAATAGCATGTGCAATACTACCTGTAGTGGAAACGGAGGCCGAAATGAGCCCGAATAAAAAATATGAGCAGACTGAGCTCTACGAGCAATCCCAAAATATTTTTCCACCTGCGAACGCTCGCAAAACCTCATTGTAATAAGAGAAAGGGAGCAGTCGTGTGTTGGAGCAGCTGGCGACTAAGCTCGGAAGGATGCAACTTGCTCTAATACCAATTGTTGGAATTAGGGTTGCAAAGAAACACACACAACTTGGAGAAGACAAAGGAAGCTCAAGGCACACGTACAATAGAGAGTGTGCTACTTAGTGTTCAATGGAAAGATAGATAGCCCTAGAGTGATGGGCATATATACAATGCTCGAGGGAAAAAACCTCCTAAAGAGGGAAAAAATGCCCTGGCGGTCCTAGTGTGTTCACACACATCACTACCACATGTATATGGTTACATGCAAGCCATTGCAAAAGAAGGTGTAGCCCCAAGGCAAAAGAAGAAACCAGCCTTCAAACCGCCTTTGCACACCTCTTGCGACCACAACCTTCAGCGCATGAACCTACGGCAAATCACCACACTTCGTGAAGCTCGAACTCAAATCAGTGACCTACATCGAAGGAAGGCATCAATCCTTGCAACCAAGCCTCACAGTCAAATTTCCACCCCAAGCATGCAGCACACAAACCCTCCCTCTATAGAGAAAATGCACAGTGGTTAGAATTCCCTCCAAGTAAGGAGGCGAAAGGGGCGACCTCCTCCCGCCGCAGGGAAAAAAATCGAGTGGCATGCGAGGGCGCGAGCACCACCCACCCTCCACCCTACCACAACGCCCCCCATGCCCCCCCCCCCCCCCCCCCCCCCCCCGAACCTTTGGGGCCTCACAAGTTTTAAAGCAACGAGCAGCCTCGCAGTCCTCACCTTGCACAACCCCTCGTCTCAATAATTCTTCCATTCACACCACAAATCCTTTAGGAGGCTTGGCTATTTTCTTTGACTTTTTTTTAGAACCAAACTTTTGACCCTTTGGGTTGCTTTGCTTTTTTATTCAACTCAAACTTTTTCTAGTGAATAGAAAGTGAGGTGAGTCTTCAAGAGGGTTTGCGAGACATTTGCAGGGTTGATGTTGGCTCTGTCTACGAGAGTGCTTAGATTAGGGAGGTTCAAAGAGCCTCTCCAATGGGGAGTGGAACCCACACTACATATTAGCTTAGCTAATGGCAATGCTGCAGAGATGGCTCAGTTGGAGGATCACGAGATCGAGAGGGGGACGCTTATCTGCTCCTCCTTCGATTGCGCCCTTTTTGCACCCTCCACTCAATATTCTCCTAGGCAGTGGCCATCCTTTCCCACTGTCTTTGGAGAGAAATTGATGGCCGAGAATCTTTACAATGCTCCTCGGGTGGGTGTCCGCTCCTGGCAGGGGTGGCCCTCATTATGGCAACAAGAGCCATGTTCGAAGGGGAGAGGCCCGCTATGGCTTGATGCACTGTTGTCTTTTGGTTCGACTTCAGAGATGTCGTACGGCTTGCATGGTCTATTGAGGCATATGAGGCTCTCCTTGAGGACAGGCTGGTTGGTGCTAGATCTTGGCTTGTGCTTTTGGTCGGAGGTGGATTGGTTTATGGGTGGCAACCGAAAGCCCCTTCAGTGGCATCTTCGACCAGGTGATGGTTATCTTCTTATGTTTTTTATGTACTACTAGCTGTCTTGGAGTCCTTCGGCTCAATGTGAGAGGTTTGATGGTGGTGTAATCCAATGCAGTCTAGCTCAGCTTTATGAGTCTTTCTATACTAGGTTTTTAGGCTTCCTTGTACATAAAAATCATGATCTATGTACTTGTGTATGGTTGTGGATTTTTTATGATGGTGGTAGATGCCCTCCCTAGTTGTGAAGAGAGCTTTATGTAATTCTTTTTGGATTTAATATGTCACTCATTGTTAGTGAGTTTTGCCAAAAACCAAAAAAGTGAATAGAGTCTTCGTTCTCTCTCTCTCTCTCTCTCTCTCTCTCTCTCTACTAAACATAAAAGTGAATACATTTTTCTTTTTTAAATCTCTTGTGTTAAAATTGAATACATTTTTCTTTTTTAAAGCTCTTGTGTTAATTCCCTCAAAGGATTTGTGTTGGCACAAGGATATTTTTTTTACTATACAATGCAAGAGAGAGAGAGAGAGAGAGAGAGAGAGAGAGAGAGAGAGTGGAAAAAATCCATTAAGCTTAATTTTTTTTACTATACAAAATTGAATGTCGACTGTAGGCAAGAAGTTCGTGTTGTGGCGACTATTGCATGCTTGTCTCCTCGCATTTCTTGAAAGAGAGAATCTTAATCAACTCCATTAAGCTTGGAGGGCTGCCTCTCATTAACTTGCTCGATTTTATCATCGCTAGAAAAAGTTCGCTCGGAGTTCGGGATTCTTATTTTCTTGAACTGTATACACAAAAATCATCTATAAACTCTTTGACAAACTTCCCAAGGAACGGGGTAAGGACCTAATCCACTTTTCTTTCAAAAGCCCCAGATCCATTTTTCAACCCAAAAGGAAGGCAGCAAAAGCAGAAACAACCCCATGGAGTGATAAAAGTAGTCTTTTTTCGGTCTTCAAGAGTAAGGATAAGTTGGAAATACCTTGAAAAACCATCACAGACACCGTATTAGAAAAATTTTGAACTCATTTTTGGGCCTTTTAAGAGTGCCACATCATCAAAGTCGTACAAAAGAAAGCAACTTGGTAGACCCCTCTGAATATTGCTTAGAACCCCATGATATGACCTATCATTGGAAAGTTCTTGAAAAATGGATTCTAAAGAGCCAAGGTCCGAAAAGTTTGGATGACTTCTATGAAAGTTATGCCATTTTTTTTCAATCAGCCAGGTTTTGTTACCGTTACGGTAATCTAAAATCACCTTTTTCTAGATCTACATGAAGGCAATGTCCGATACATGCATGCTATATATCAATAGATAGCATTTGAAGAGTATATTCTAAATATCTAACCTCCGACAAGTTTGGATCTTATTTGCAAAAAATTTACCGATCCCGACTTTTTGAAAGCTATGCCACATCAACAATTCTTACAAGGCCCATTTTTGAGTCCAAACTTTTCCTAATGTGTATCTTTCAAAGCTATCCATTGCATCCAAAAGTTGATCCATAAAAGATAAGGGATAAGGATCTTTCTTGGTCACTGCATTTAATGGCTTATAATCAATGCAAACTCTCCAAGGCCTAGCTTTCTTTGAAGTGACCACTACAGGGCTCACCCATTCAGCATTATCAATTGTTCCAGAAATTTAAAATCCCAGAATTTCTAATTTAAATCATCAAGTTGTCCCAGTTACCTTTGTTACATGCATTTGCAACCACTCTCTAAGTCAAGACCGCTGCCCACTTCGGACACGCATAACTCATGATGTGCAAGTCTGATTCACAAGCTATAAACCACGGCTGAAAATACTTATTGAAAACCATCTTTTGGAGACTCAAACAACCCAAAACTCCCATAAACAAGCCCTAAAAACCAAACTTTGCACATGATTTCTACATGGTCACTCCCAAGACTCGAAGCACTGTGTACACATATATACATAAGGCTAGTTAGCAAGAATTTTGGCATGATCTACTGGCTTCATGCTCATCCAAAATTTTTTTGACAGCACCACGGAATATGTGGGCTACATGGCCAGTCATGCAGTTACATGTCCCTTGTTTGCAGTCCCCATGATGGAATATCACAGTGAAAAACATCCTCCACATTTCCAAGATTAACAGACCCGTGGGTCTGTATTGTGCCCAAAATCCATTGACTCAGTTATCACCATAGAAAATTTCTTTTAGGAATATGTGAACATTGTGGCATTAAACAGCTCTCATTGTGTCCATTAAAAAAAAAACGATGGCATCTCTATGATTATTTTGTGAGCATGTGAACATTGTGGCATTAAACAACTCTCATTGTGTCCACACCAAAAAAGCAACGGCATGTCTACGATTATTGTCAAGATTTTTGACAACGTTTGTATGCAAGAAGTGGATGAAAAAGGTCAAACAAAAACTTGCAAAGATCTTGTATTTCGCCAAGTCAGCCCGAGGAGTTTCACTTCCTTGCTTGAAGGCAAATTGGGAAACTTCATCCAACACAATTACAAGTACAGATGGCAAGCTCAACAATTCAAAGAGTGGTTGGGCAACTCTCTTGATGATGTAGTGGTATTAGTGGTGGATTTTGTAGAGAATTACTTCTTCAAGGTGCAGAATGATGTAGCGGTATCGGTGGTGGATTTTACATAGAATTACTTCTTCAAGGTGGAGAATGAAATTCAATCAATGCATTGGTATTCTACGCAAGTGAAAATATTCATTCACATTTTTCACTTACGTGATATGCTTGGTGCCATTCAAAAGATGACCCACTACTACATCTCTGATGACACTATCCATGACACTTTATTTGTGCAGCCTTGCTTTTTTTGCATATTGAGTGACTAAAAGGTTAAGGGTGCAGTGTCAAACAGCACTAGGTGGGACCTAATGGTGTTGATTTGCAATTTAAAGCAAGGCGTCCATTCTATTTTGTAGCCAGATACTTCAATATGACAAGTATTGAGATGATGCATAGCTTCTTTACATCTGGCCATGGGAAGGGCGAGCACGATGGGGCTGGTGCGATGCTCAAAAGATCTCTCACACAAAATTGAAAATCAATGGATGGGTGTTACATAACGCTTCAAGTGTCCTCTCTCTGCTGCCCATCGGCTTGACAAATGAGGAGCTCTCTCTCTCTCTCTCTCTCTCTCTCTCTCTCTCTCTCTCCACGTGCCATCTCTTCTATTTTTCTCCTCAAAGGGATGGGAGCATGGGTGCATCTTCTTGGATTCCAACTAATGAAAGCACGTAAAAAAGATTGTTCCCACCTACTGCCACTTCAAGAAAGGATGAAGGGCAAATTTTTATTCTAAATGTGATAACTTTATACACAAAGGCTCCCCATTCCTTTTTTTTCCAAACTCACGATAGTGAGTGGATGCATTGTATTCTCTAAAATAATTGTACAAAGTAACCTCAAGCTCGTGTCAAGCGTTGAGAGATTTCAAATTACAATGATAAGCTACCAGGCCTCACAAAGAGGCAAACAACAAACTATATTCTAGTCAGTCATAACCCATGAGTATAGACTTGATGGCCATATACCACTCATTTGAGTCCTTCCTTTTACCAATGGAAACAATCAATGCCCTGATGTCTTGAACGATCTTTGTGAAGCTAGCAGTTACAAGATCATTCTCAAACACCCAGGCCTTCTAGATTTTCTTAAAGTAGCAAAATCTAACAATTTGTGTGCAATCCTCAAGAGCCATCTTGGTCTGATTGTTGTAACCCAAAAAAAAGGCATATAAAAAATTAGACAATTTATGGCTTTTTATTACATCCAACAATGTGTCTATGAAGGATGATGGAAATAGATCGATAATAATAGAAGCATTCAACTACATGCAGTCAAAATGAACTCTAATAACTATAAGGTATTTCTAAGGTGCCTCAATGGGGTTGACAGATCAAGCTTTCAACAAAGATCCAACTCTTTCCACCTACTTGGAATAATTAGGGTTCCTACAATACAATACCTCTGTTTGGGGTACTTAAGGTCTTTTACAAATATAAAAACTTGAACCGATTTAAAACTTTTCCCATCTCTCCCTATCTCTCTCTCTCTCTCTCTCAAGCCTTACCTTTGATTTTTTTAAAAAAAATCCTCCTTCTCTTTCTCTATTTCTCTTTCTCTCTCTCTCTCTCTCTCTCTCTCTCTCTCAAACTAAACGTTATCACGTTCGCCAACTAACCACACATCGGTGCAATCAATAATTGAAATCTATTTTAACACTGACTGTGGCTTATAAAAAACAAACACTGCGTTCACTCTAACACACCCCGAAGGCGTTTTTTCTGTGCCTCCTCTTAGCCTATGCGTCAAGCCTGTCTTAATATGCCTTCGAGCACAAATCGATAGCTGCATCCACCCCTCTATGAGCACACACACACACACACACACACACACACACACACACATACCATCCTTGCAACGAAAATCTCTCTCTGACAAAGTTAGCCTAAGTTGCCTATTGTGTATATGTGCTCCCTCTCAACCTACACTACCGCAAGTCTTACTACACCTTCGAACACGCTTAGATAACGACATACCTCTGTGAGCGCTAACCCTCACACACACACACACACACACACACACACACACACACACACAATAAACTGAAAAAGACCTCATGTACAAAAATGCATCATGCACATGCACACATACCCATGTTCTATAGAGAGTGAGTTAGACCATCACCAATTTTTTTACTATTATTATATGAAATTGTATCAATAAATTTTAAATTTATATCAATTTATTTGATTCACAAAAAATGGTGAGAGTATGATTTGCACATGTACACACACACACACACACACACACACACACACTAGGTTTTGATGTTTTACGAAGCTCCAATATTTAATTAAAAAAAAATAAAAACACACACACACACACACACGCTCACTCTCAAAGTTAGGAGATCCCCCCTTCCCCCCTTTTTTTTGGTGGGTATCTTATTATTATTTGCTTAAAATGTTTTTTGGGTGTGACTCTCACCCAACCCTCAAATTTGAATGGTGGCCCTGGTTTGCATTTTGAAGGC
Source organism: Adiantum capillus-veneris (assembly GCF_014529385.1). Lineage (NCBI taxonomy): Eukaryota > Viridiplantae > Streptophyta > Polypodiopsida > Polypodiales > Pteridaceae > Adiantum > Adiantum capillus-veneris. Next base: position 105,612,669 of record NC_140939.1, read on the forward strand.
TCATTGAAACTACCTTTTCACTAGATGCACAAAAAAGAAAGTCATATAAGTGTAGCCGTTCAAGGCCTTGAGAAAGCTCTTAATTTCTTTCTATACAAATTGGAACGGTACAAATAGGATATCCAAATACTTTTTTGAAAATCTTTCACTTGTTTTAAAATGTAGTGGCTGCATTCATAAGGAAACATGTAGGACCATCACCTATACTTTTTCTTTTCAAACAAAGACAAAAGATGGTAAAATACTTTCCCTACCCTCTAAAAACTTCTCCCACTAGCTCTCATGCACACCAAACAAAATAAGTTTTGGACACACACACACACACACAACTCTCTCCTAGGCATTGATTTTTAAATAAAATGGTATCGCTAAAAGAGGAGGAAACGGATTGCAACTTTGTTGTCTTTTATCATTCTCTTTCCTTCTCACATGTACACACATACACTCTTACAATATTGTCTCTATGCAAAACAGAAATAGGTGTATCTAATAATAGGTCACTCTACTCTTCAACAGATTGATGACATATGAGGATAAAAGGAGAAGAAGAGTGATGGCTTCCTACCAAGAGAGCCTTGAGTATACACAAGCTTGAGTTGTACTACACAGTAGAGCTTGAAAGACTATTTGCTTACTTTCAATTTAGCATAATTCTATGATAGCTACATATGTTGAGAAGCCAATCAAAGTATAAATTGTAGCACTATATATCAATCATCAAGGTATCCTTGGACATCACAGTCTTGGAGGTGATTCGCAACATGGCATTACTTCTTGCCAGAACTTCACAGGTGTTGTTTAATTTATCGTTTTGTCATCAATTTTAAATATGGTGAAGAAATTATTGCAATTTTTGTACAAATGTTTTCATATGTATTCACACACCCATAGGTACATACATGCGTGTGCATGTATGTACCTATGGGTGAAGAAATTGGTGAAGAAATTGTTGCAATTTTTGTACAAATGTTTTCATATGTATTCACACACCTATAGGTACATACATGTGTGTGCATGTTTGTGCGTGTACACACACACACACACACACACAAAAAAGAAAATCAAAACACACCCTCACTTGAAAATACACTATACCTACAAAAATGCATGCACATGTATAAAATCCTGTGCGCATGTGCGTTCGTGTGTGCACGTGTGCACACACAATCACTCATTCAAATGTAAGTAAGCAAAGCTAGAGATTATAATTAAATATACTTCTAATGGACATGTGCGCGCGCGTGTACACACACACACAGACAGTAAGGAATTTTGACATAGTGCATATGTATATTGGTTTATTTGTTACATCCATACAATGAAATGTAGGGTTTTGTGATAAATACAATAGGGGATAATATACTACAAACGTGGTGATGGTTTTAAATCTATAAGTTTTATGGACACACCCTCTACATTTATAGATACATGCATATTCACAATAATATTTTTGTTGTGAATTCAACGTCTTGAGAAGATGTTCTCAACTTGTGTGATTACAAAATAAGAGATTGTTGGGAGTTAAAACTCATTTCTATTAAATGGTGATTATTTTTTGCTCTCTCCTTCTCTCTCTCTCTCTGGATAATTTACCTCATTATTGGAGAATGCAAGATGCTATGCATTGCTAGATGTGACAACTATAACACGTGGATGGGGGGCGCTTTACACCTGTCACCCATTCAATACATGATTAATTCTAACTATGTGTTTTCTAGTTGGTTGGCAGGTGAGTCTTTCATCCCTCATCTAGGAATGCTTGTGGCAGAAAGCATCTCCTACAAAATCCAATTTCTTTGTGAATTTATCTTTGTAAAGCTGATTAACACTAGAATGGTAACATGACACTTTTATGTCCTTGGACACTTTTGTGTCCTGTTAAGTGACCATTTTGATTGAATTATTTGAAGAGTATGAAAATGAATTTCTAGGTGCTATATATCCACAAAGTTGCCTTATGAGCTGAAAAAAACTTAGCATTTTCTTTTTAGTATCGATCTCACCATTAACCTTACTCTTGCACAACATTTTTGAGCCTAAACTGTGTGAGCGGCCTTTTTTTCAATTTTTGGCAACTATACTACTCTAAACTTCATGTTTGTGAGGTTTAGATGGCTAGAGGTTAGGCCTTCATAGTTCTCAACATGTTTTGATGCTTGTAGGGAGAGCTAAATGTTAAAATTGAAAGTTATGACCGATTTATAAGAATTGCATAATCCTGTTTTTTGGCCAAAATTAGCACTTTTATGATTTTTTTGGTGGCTTTCTTGATATCCAAATTCCATTTTGAGTGTGTAAGTGTAATGTATAACATAAAGCTAATCTTCCTTGAGTTTTGCGGGACCTAATATGCTATATAGCATAGTATATGATGATGGTTGAGTTTTTTGATTGCTGAAGAATATGATACATTTTAGAGTAGCAAGTATAACTTTCTCAATATTGCTAGTTTCTTAGGCCAATTGTGTGTATTTTGTAGGTAGTAACCATATCTAATCATAGACTACAAACTTGGCTAGATATTGAGTAGTTTTTATGGGTTTCTAGAGGTCATAATGCTAAACCCAGTTTTTTCATGTTTGCTGTATTTAGCACTTTATCATTGCCCCCAAGGTTCCAATTGTAAGAGATCCATTATCCTTTTGACATGCTCCATGGCTCCTTTTGAATCCAAAGGTCCAAAGGAAACTAAGAAAACATGCATATAGTATCTGTATTGAGCGTGACTATAGAAACTTTGATGATAGGTCCGCAGAATGGCAAAAATGCAACTTTTTTGTACCTATTTTTTTTGACCAAAAAAAAATTAGTGAGGTAAAAGCAACCATATGTTTTGGTCACCAACCCATTGAAGTTAACGGGGCATTTTATCTCATGTCCTACAAAAATCCCCAGTCTTATTTATATGCAATCAACCGTAAGAAATTGCTGTTTTAGGCAAAATGCACTGGTCCATCAACTTTGGAGGCTTGTAGTGACCAAGGTATGAGAAAAATTACAAGTTTCTCATTTTTTTTCATAGGTAGTAGTTATTGAACTATAAGCTCATAAAAGGATTTTTCCAAATTAGTGGATCTACTATGGTTTTGGAAATTTTTCCCAAAACCCTGAAAGGACACTTTTATGTCCTGTTAGGTTACCATTCTAGTGTTAATGCTATGTTCTTTTGTAATTTATGATCATAAAGATAATTTATTTTGTATTGAAACTTCAATCTAAATTGTATTTAAGCATATGATTCCAATTGTGGTTAGGATTAAAACATCACACACACACACACACACACACACACACACACCGTACTGGCTACGGATTTAGCACGTTGACAGTGTTACCCCAGGGCTGTTTATTGTGCGGTGATACACTCGCATACACACACATATGCACACGAGTGTACTGCAATATGATAGCAATGAAACGCCACTACATTGGTTTGCATTTGCATCAGAAACTTGGAGGTTTCTCTCTAATCATACACAGTTGCGGCAACATTCGACACATCAACCTTCTCCGCCGGAAGCAATCTACGACATCTTTACCATGGCTGGAACTTCAAACCAGGTAGACTCTTTTAGTCTACTGAGATTGGTTTTTCCTCATCTTAAAAAATGCTTTTTAGTAAAATGTGACAAAAACTAATCTCATGAACAAAATAAGGACTTGCTTTGATGTTTAGGAATATTTGTATTGCACAAATATATGTATGAAAGTGATTATAGCAGGCAGTTGTGTGATACCGATTAATACGAAAAAGCTGTATTCTGGTTTTATTTTTTATGGTGCTCATTACCTTGTATCAAAAGACGTGATTTTCTCTTTAAAAATTTCAGTCTAAAGGAAAGAGATGTGTATATGTGGCTTGAGCGCAATCAAGATTCATATTTGGAGTAAACAAGAAACCACACTGACAAAACTAAATACGAACATAAACTAAGAAAAAAAGTGATCGGCAGTTTCAAGTATATTAAATATTCAAAATATCAAGATTTTGGTGCATTATGACAATGTTGTATGCTAATGATCAATAAAAAGACAACAGAGATGAAACTCATATTGAAAAACCATGAAGGTGTGCAAAATCCTCGATGTGAGATAACCATGCATGGTTAGATAAATGGAATTATTTTTGAGAAAAACATTTAAAAACTGAGGAAACTCTGCTAAAATTTTCAAAAATTCTAGGAAACTTAGTGATTTGGTAAGTTCGTACAAACATAAAAGGGTGTTTCATAAGAGATAAGTTTTTAAGCATAGAATTCCTATAAAAAGGTGAAAAACATAAGAGATGATACTTAGAAACTTCTGTGCTCATGTAGAAAGAGTACATGAATGCTTTCCTGTTTGATAGGATGACCTTTAGTTACCTCACCCTCCTCCTCAAAATAAAAAAAGAAAAAAGAAAAACCCCTTCCTGTTATCATAAATTTGATTGTATTTATTATGTGAAGGGCAATACATGTACTCCACTCCCAGGACATAAACTTCTTTGGAGGATGCTAGTTAGAATATGAATAAATTTGAATATTTATCCAATGGAAAACCTCGACTGTCTGCCATAAGGGATTTCCCAGAAGGATGCTGACTAGGGCTTCTCAACAAACCTGAAGTATCCATAAAACTAGATCATACCATAGCAACAAAAACCATTATGAAATAGATTATGCCAAAGCGGAAAGCAGAAAACCTACCTCCTAATATACACAAGGGGAGTGAGGGGGTCTAGGGCTATGGGAAAGCGATAACAAGGAGAATGAGTTGTTTGAATACATGTCTTCCCATCGAGGTAGTCCAAGTTCTAACTGGATGTTTTTTTGTTGGATGGTGGGAGGTATAGACCTATTCTTTCCTTGTTCAATCTCCTACCAGAAACGGATGTACCGAAATAATTTCACTTTATAGAAAAAGTGCTATGTCTCATGTCATTCAATTGAAGTTTGTCATGTGTTAGTATATGGTTCTTAAATGAAGGGATTTCAAATATAAACTCTCTTCTTGTTTCCTGAGATGTCCTTGGTCGAACAACCAGCATATATTGAACTTGACTTCATTCATTTTTATTGCTTAATTTGATATATAAAAATCTCTTTCAGGTTGGCTAGATAGCATCTTTAGCAGGCCTTGGTTATTTTGAATAAAAAGACATCCCTATCCCCCCTATCGGTACCCAATGTTTACTTGCATGCTTTAAAGGGATGGAATTTCACAAGCGTCTTCTAGATTATGAAAAAAAGGCATTTTAAGAACAACAATTCTCGGCTTTGAAAACTGCCTCAGTAAATGATTTGTTAAAATTCCTAGCTTTAGCAAGGAAAACCCTACTCAATTAAATATTTTCTTAGGCACCTTCTTGGCCTCCTTATGCTTTATTGATGCCCAAGACTCTATTGATTTGGTGTTTTACTTTCTTCCTTACCCACTATTGCTAACAAACTTCATTTCATAAACAACCTCCCTATTCTCCCTACTGAAATTAGACAATCTCATGAAGTTATAAACCCTCTTTTAGATCTTGATCTTTAGAGCAAGATGAGAAGGATGCCCTAGGCTTCACATATAACCCCACTTTTCAAAAAATAGAGAGATCTATGCCCATACATTTTTTGAAATTATTCCACTTCTTCCCCATAGAAAAATTGAATTGGATGCCATCCGTCTAGAAAATAAACTTTGGGACTTTGAGATCTTGAATGAGTGTGCACCCTTTACCCTTGAATCTTTAGCTCTACTCTGCAGTCTTCCTCCTGAGGTGGTGGAACAATGCAAAACTTCAGCCTTACAAGCTAAACACTTACTATCATAGGATAAGGTTTTTACTTTGAAACAGACCAAGCTGTCACACATTAACACTAAGAAGTGTGCAAACATATTTTTGGTTGCACGTACAAAGGGTTTATCACTCAACGACAAAGAAAACGACATCCGAAAATTCCTAAAAGATTGTTGGAATACGTACAGGTCCTTCATAAAGTGTAATTCCAAACAGAATCCAGGGTCTAACTGCCCCTCAATGATCATATGGTTTGACCACCTTCTGTGGTTTGTATTTCAAAACCTTCCAAGATTTTTTCCTTACTGTTTTGGACCTGCACAAGTGTATGCTTTTATCAGCTGGATAACTTTATTTCCCATTGAGGTTCGACATGCAATGGTGGTTTTCTGTGCTATTCATGAGCATTTATTAGATGCAGCCAAAGGCTTGGTATTATATACACCAGGGACACCATTTCTTCCTAGAGTACAACATCATCCACTGGGACAGACCATCGACACTATTTTCAAGCCTTTAAAGAGTAAAGAGCAATTAAAAAGGATTCCAAGCACTCCCGGAAATACAACCTCATCGTCAAAATAACCAAGGCAGTTTCGTGGTTCGGAAGATCTTGGAGATACTCCTAGAATGTTGGAATACAACACAAAAAACCAGGTACGACATCTATCCACACAAAAAAATGGTTTACATTGTTTTAAACAAGCTAATAAAGTAAATAACAGATTCATTCATTTAACTTTTCACAATAAGTTTATGGATTTCATACACCCACATATGTTCTTTGACAAATTGCTAGAAGATCTTGGATTTTAAAAAAAACTAGAGGATTTTTGTATCAGTTTTGGCTGAAAATATACGAATAGTATTGGACAATATTTGTGTAAACCTTTTAGCACCTTTGCAGATCCATTTGATATCACAGAACCTTATGTTTGCACAAACCAAAAAAGATTTAGTGGCTTCTTGAGAGATTTTGGTACTTATGGTAAACATGTTTTAACTACTCCGCCTACCTTTATACGACATTACCTACTTAGAGATATTATAACCAAAGGTTTCAACCATATTCCCCTTGTCCCCATACATTTACAATTAGTCATGGACGAATTCAAACTTGGGTGGGGAAAACTATGCCACATGCTCAACATAAAATGTACACTCGATCACTTGCACCCTTGCGGGATTCACCATGGAAAACTTATCGCACCACGTAAGTGCATGGGAGGGGTTTTTTTTAAAGAAGTTGCATAAGCGTATAAGTTAGGGACATGCCCCTAATAATTTATCTCCCAAGCTTAAAAATAATGGAGGAGGTATCTTTTTTTTTTTTTTTTTTTTTTGGGGGGGGGGGGGGGGGGGGGGGGGGAGTGAGAAAATGTGAAAATGAGAGAGGTAGTTTTTGTGTTTCAAAATCATGGCTTCCCAAAAGAGTCTGCCCTCGAACTTGTGAGTCAATAGCTACAAAGATACATGCAAGAAATAACACTGCTTTGTATCAATTGTTTGTTTTGTGATTGTAGTTCATTTGTTGAGGGATGAAATCTATAAAGAGTTTGTATAGATGCAAATTTACACAGAGAACCTAACACAACTTTATAACCATGTTTCTTGAGTAATATAGATGGGGCAGAATCGTCCTAAAAATATGGCATATAAATTATGTGTATCACAGGTTCTTCCTCTCATTTATAATGCTTCAAGTATGAGCGTTGCCTAAAATGATCTACAAAGATTGTGGTTTATGTTCACATCTAACGGGTTCACACAAACCCGAATCAAATCACTAATCATACACTTTTTATCAAAAGGAAACTTTCCAGGCATAAGGTTTGATATTCAATCCTTAATAAACACACTAAATTAACCATTTTTGGGGAAAAAAACAAAAACACTAATAAACAACCATCTCATAGCTGGTTTATGTGCAGGGCAGTAACCAACACGAAGATGACCTACAGTAAAGAGCAAAGTATGCGGTCAACACAAAAATACAAAGGTGTTTTGTATTTATGCTTTTTATGCTGCATTTCAATAAAGACAACCATCTACTACAAACTTTGCGCTTCTATCGGTGATGAATATGAAAAATGTATCTATACGTTTGACTTAGAGATACAGTTATATACTATCTCCTGTGTTGGATATAAAACCTCCCAGTCTGAAACATTTTTCATCAGTATTGTATGAGTTTCATATGTTGTAATCCTATGCTTGCCCAAGGCAATTAAGGAATCTCTCTCTCTCTCTCTCTCTCAAATTCCTTCCTTTCTTCCAGTAAATAGTTCTTCTCCCTCTATCTCTAACATGCTCATAATAAAAAATCACAATACTAGGATATATTGTAAAAATGATAGGGGATATGTCTACTTGGTGGACTATCCCCCACTAAGTGAGTATATCGCCAGGGTTGGGGTGGCTCTCTCTCTCTCTCTCTCTCTCTCTCTCTCTCTCACACACACACACACACACACACACACACACACACACACACACACACACCCAACAGTTGCAGTTCTCTTTCTCTTCTATTGCATTGTGCATGCAAAGCCTCTCTCTCTCTCTCACACACACACACTCTCTCTCTTATGACCAAAAGGTGGAAAAAAGCAACTCTCCTTCTTCCTCATATTTTCCCCCCCCCCCCCCCCCCCCCCACCCATTTTTTATCTTGGGCTATCACTCTCTCCCTCTCCCTCTCCCTCTACCTCTCTCAAATATCTCTCTCTCTCTCTCTCTCTCTCTCTCTCTCTCTCTCTCTCTCTCTCTCTCTCTCTCTCTCTCTCTCTCTCTCTCTCTCTCTAGCTTCTCCACAAATTTTTAGCTCCAAGGTTTTTCCTTTTAGTCCAACTCCCTCGCACCCCCCCTTATTAGATCTCGCTTATTCTGCAAGGCTAGAAAAACACAAAAAAAACCTCGGACCAAAATATCCATAATAGTTTGCTCTATAAACTTTTTCTTTTAATTCAAAAATCCATCAGGAGGTTTTGAAATTTCTTAAAAAACACACATGAACGACGTAAAAACAACACAACTTCATTCTCTCCCTCTCTATCTCTCTCTCTTTCTGAACTGATACCAAAGATAAAAAATAAAAGATAATACTATTCCCATCTCTCTCTCTCTCTCTCTCTCTCTCTCTCTCTCTCTCTCTCTCTCTCTCCTTCTCTCTCTCTCTCTCTTTCTCTCTCTGTCTATCTCACCCTTTAAGTTCATCTAGAAACCTCTCAACAGGAGGCTATTATTTCCCTTCCCATTTTCTCGATCTCCCTCTCTTTAGTTTCTCTCGAAATGAAATAGTGTGTTAGAGAAAAAAATTTCCCCATCTCTCCCTATCTCTCTCTCTCTCTTTCTCTCTCTCCCTCTCCCTCCCACAAACTAAACGGCATCACCTTGGCTAGCTAACTACACATGGGTGCAATCAATAACCAAAATATATTTTAACAATGGTCGTAGCTTACAAAAAACAAACACTGCATTCACTGTAACACACCCCGAAGGCGTTTTTTGCACTTACTCTGAGCCTATGCTACAAGCCTGTCTTACTATGCCTTTGGGCACAAATTGATAGCTGCATCCACCCCTCTGTGAGCACACACACCCTCATACACACACAAACACACACGCACACACACCATCCCTGCTGTGAAAATCTCTCTCTGACAGATTTACCCTGCTGGCTATTTTGTATATGCGCTCCCTCTCAACCTACACTACCTCAAGTCTTACTAAACCTTCAAACACACTTAGATATCCGCATACCTCTGTGAGAACTGACCCTCTCTCTTTCTCTCTCTCTCTCTCTCTCTCTCTCTCTCTCTCTCACACACACACACACACACACACACACACACACACACACACACACACACACACACACACACACACACACACACACACACAAGCACACACTTACAGGCTACGGATTTAGCACGTTGATAGTGTTACCCCAGGGCTGTTTATTACGTGGTGATACACTCGCATACACACACATACGCACACGGGTGTACTACAATACGCTAGCAATCAAACGCTATTACATTGGTTCGAATCTGCATTGAAAGCTTGGAGGTTTCTCTCTAATCACACACAGTTGCGGCAACATTCGACACATCAACCTTCTCTCTTGGAAGCAATCTACAACATCTTTACCATGGCTGGAACTTCAAACCACGTAAACTCTTTTAGTCTACTGAGATTGGTTTTTCTCATCTTAAAAAAGGTCTTTAAGTAAAATGTGACAAGAAATAATGTCATGAACAAAATAAGGACTTGCTTTGATCTTTAGGAATATTTGTATCGCACAAATATGTTTGAAAGTGTTTATAGCAGGCAGTTGTATGATGCCGATTAATCTATGAAAAAGCTGCATTCTGGTTTTATTTTTATGGTGCTCATTACCTTGTATCAAAAAATACGATTTTCTCTTTAAAAATTTCAATTTAAAGAAAAGAGACGTGTATGTGGCTTGAGCGCAATCAAGATTCGGATTTGAAGTAAACAAAAAACCATACTGACAAAACTAAATAAGGACATAAAATGAAAAAATTGTGATAGGCAGTTTCAAGTATATTAAATATTCAAAATATCAAGATTTTGGTAAATTATGACAATGCTATATTCTAATGATCAATAAAAAGACAATAGAGATGAAACTCATATTGAAAAAGCATGAAGGTGTGCAAAATCCTCGATGCTAGGTGACCATGCATGGTTAGATAAATGGAATTATTTTTGAAAAAAACATAAAAAAATAAAGAAACTTTGCCAAAAATTTCAAAATTTCTAGGAAACTTAGTGATTTGGTAAGTTTGTACAAACATAAAAGGGTGTTTCATAAGAGATAAGTTTTTAAGCATAGACTTTTTATGAAAAGGTGAAAAAACATAAGAGATGATCTTTAGAAATTTGTTCGCTCATGTAAAAAGAGTACATGAACGCTTTCCTGTTTGATAGCATGACCTTCAGTTACCTCACCCTCCTCCTCAAAGTAAAAAGAAAAAAAGAAAAACCCCTTCCTGTTATCACAAATTTGATTGTATTTATTATGTGAAGGGCGATACATGTACTCTACTCCCAGAACATAGACTTTCTTTGGAGGATGCTAGTCAGAATATGAATAAGTTTGAATATTTACTCAATGGAAAACCTCGACCGTCTGCCATAAGGGATTTTCGAGAAGAATGTTGACCAAGGCTTCTTAACAAACTTGAAGTATCCATAAAACCAGACCATACCATAGCAGCAAAAAAGCCATTATGAAACAGATTATGCCAACGCGGAAAGCAGAAAACCTACCTCCTAATATATACAAGGAGAGTGAGGGGGTCTAGGGCTATGGGACAACGATAACAAGCAGAATGGGTTGTTTGGATACCCGTCTTCCCATCAAGGTAGTCCAAGTTCTAACTGGATGCTTTTTTGTTGGATAGTGGCAGGTATAGACCTATTGTTTCATGGGTTCTGAAGCTCATTCGGTCTCCTACGAAAAACGGATGTAGCTAAAAAATTTCACTTTATAAAAAATGTGCTCTATCTCATGTCATTTAATTGATGTTTGTCATGTGTCAGTATATGGTTCTTAAATGAAGGGATTTCAAATATAAACTCTCTCTCCTTGTTTCTCGGGATGTCCTTGGTCACACAACCACCATATACTAAACTTGACTTCATTTATTTTTATTGCTTACTTTGATATATAAAATCTCTTTCACGTTGGCTGGATAGCATCTTTAGCACGCCTTGGTTATTCTAAAGAAAAAGACATCCCTATCCCCCCTATTGGTACCCAATGCTTACTTTCATGCTTTAAAGGAAGAATTTCACAAGCGCCTTCTAGATTATGAAAAAAAGGCATTACAAGAACAACAACTCGTGGCTTTGAAAACTGCCTCAATAAATGATTTGTTGAAATTCCTAGCTCTAGCAAGGAAAACCCTACTCAATTAAATATTGCCTTATGGACCTTCTTGGCATCCTTATGCTTTATTGATGCCCAAGACTCTGCTGATTTGGTGATTTACTTTTCTTCCTTACCCACTATTGTTAACTAACTTTATTTCATAAAGAACCTCCCTATTCTCCCTATTGAAATTAGACAATCTCATGAAGTTATAAACCCTCTTTTAGAGCTTGATCTATTAGAGCAAGATGAGAAGGATGCCGTAGGTTTCACAGATGACCCCACCTTTAAAAAAACAGAGAGATCTATGCCGTAGGTTTCACAGATCACCCCACCTTTAAAAAAACAGAGAGATCTATGCCCATACATTTTTTTGAAATTCTTCCACTTCTTCCCCACAGAAAAATTGAACTAGATGCCATCCGTTTAGAAAATAAACTTTGGGACTTTGAGATCTTGAATGAGTGTGCACCCTTTACCCTTGAATCTTTAGCTCTACTCTGCAGTCTTCCTCCTGAGGTGGTGGAACAATGCAAACTTCGGCCTTACAAGCTAAATACTTACTATTATAGGATAAGGCTTTTACTTTAAAACAGATTAAGCTGTCATACATTGACAATAAGAAGTGTGCAAACATATCTGTGGTTGCACTTACAGAGGGTTTATCACTCAATGACAAAGAAAACGACATCCAAAAATTCCTAAAAAACTATTGGAATACGTACAGGCCCTTCATAAAGTGTAATTCCAAACGAAATCCAAGGTCCAACTATCCCTCAACGATCATATGGTTTGACCACCTTCTGTGGTTTTTATTTCAAAACCTTCCAAGTTTTTTTCCTTACTCTTCTGGACCTGCACAAGTGTATGCTTTTATCAGCTGGATAACTTCATTTCCCATTGAGGTTCAACATGCAGTGGTGGTTTTCTATGCTATTCATGAGAATTTTTTAGATGCAGCCAAAAGCTTGGTATTATATACACCCGGGACACCATTTCTTCCTAGAGTACAACATCACCCACTTGGACATACCATCGTCACTATTTTCAAGCTTTCAAAGAGTCAAGGGAAATTAAAAAGGATTGCGAGAACTGCAAGGAATACAACCTCATCGTCAAAAGAACCAAGGCAATTCCGTGGTTTGGAAGATCTTAGAGATGCTCCTACAATGTTGGAATAGAGCATAGAAGACCAGGTACAACATCTACCCACATGAACAAATGGTTTACATTGTTTTAAACAAGCTAATAAAGTAAATAACAGATTCATTTATTTAACTTTTTGCAATAAGTTTATGGATTTTGTACACCCACGTATGTTCTTTGACACATTGCTAGAAGATCTTAGATTGATAAAAAATCTAAAGGATTTTCGTATGAGTTTCGGTTGGAAATATACAAATAGTATCAAACAATATTTATGTAAACCTTTTAGCACCTTTGCAGATCCATTTGATATCACGAAACCTTGTGTTTGCACAAACCAAAAAAGGTTTAGTGGCTTCTTGAGAGATTTTGGTACTTATGGTAAACATGTTTTAACTACTCAGCCTACCTTTATACGGCATTACCTACTTAGAGATATTATAACCAAAGGTTTCAACCATATTCCCCTTGTCCCCATACATTTACAGTCAGTCAAGGCTGAATTCAAACTTGGGTGGGAAAAACTTTGCCAGATGCTCAACATAAAACTTACACCCTATCACTTGCACCTAATTGAGGAAAGTATCAAAAAAACTTTTCATGATGCTTTCCCAAACTATAGACACAATCAAAAACCCAGGTTCATTGAAAAAGACACCATAGATGAAATATAATTCATCCAAAAACATATGTTTATATGTGGTTTGGATAAATCAACACAGACTTCGGTGTTTATATGTAAACATATCATTATACTACATGCAAAATAGAGATTAGAATCCCCTAAATTCTCAGCTATACATGTGAATAATCATACAATCATCTCACTCATAAACACGTGTAGCCAAGAACTTGGCATTACCCCTTCAAAGGACAAAGGTCTCCCATACATCATGGGAAACTAGAAGATTCATAAATTTATGTTTCGTTGGATAACAAATGCCCATGATTGTGTGTTTTCCCCTATAAAAAATATGATAATGAAATTCCTACTGGGGATTACACACGGGTTTATGAAATGCACAAGAAACCTTCAAAAAGATCTAAAAACCTTGCAAAAATGAACACTAACACATATTGGATCATAAACAACCATTATGATACAGTAATTAACCTTCCTAGTAAGATATATTCTATTCTTACTTATGACATAAAAACTTGCTATGAAGCAATTCCTCACCATGGAAACCATAAGCTTACAGAGGCGTTAAACAACATAAAAAAAATTGTTTTGAGTCTCAGAAATAAAGGGTTCAAACCTTCTAGAAACAAAATCATCCTTACAAAGAAAAAACCCGAAGTAAAACGGACCTTTGAATTCTTCTAGACTTTGAATATCTTTGTTTTAGACAATTGTTTCCTAAAACTAGGGGCAACCATATATTAACAAACTAAAGGTATTCCTATGGGATACTCATGCTCTCCCTTATGGTGTAACTTGTACTTAGCTTGGTTTGAACTCGAATACATTAGAGAGTTATCATGTCTTAAGGGAAGAGATATGCTTTTTGCCTTTTTTCATTCAAACATATATATGGATGATCTTTTGTTCAACAATCCGTTTATCACACAATGCATGAACCACAACAAACCCTTGTCCCCTGAGGACCCCTTTACAATTTATCCGTTGGATATCATTTTTGTAAAGAAAACACATACAGATGGTGGCTCCATATATCTAAACACAAAAATCATTTTACAAAGACCTTTTATTGCGGAACACACCACAGAAACTGTTTGAAAGAAGGATGCTTTACCAGGACATAAAGTATCATTTATACAAGCAGCTAGGAAAAATATATGGCATACAAAGTATGTGTATCACAGCTTCTTCCTCTCATTTATAATGCTTCAAGTATGAGTGTTGCCTATAATGATCTACAAAGATTGTGGTTTATGCTCACATCTAACGTGTTAACACAAACCGGAATGAAATCACTAGTCATACACTTTTTATCAAAGGAAACTTTTCAGGCATAAGGTTTGATATTTAATCCTTAATAAACACACTCAAATAAACCATTTTTGGAAGAAAAAACAAAAACACTAATAAACAACCATCTCATAGCTGGTTTATGTGCAAGGTAGTAACCAACACAAAGATGACCTACAGTAAAGGGAAAAGTATGCGGTAAACACAAAAATACAAAGATGTTTTGTATTTATGCTCAAATTCAATAAAGACAACCATCTACTACAAAATTTGTTCTTCTATAGGTGATGGATATGAAAAATGTATCTATGCTATGTTGGAATTAGGGTTGCAGAAAAACGCACACAGCTTGGAGAAGACGAAGGAAGCTCAAGGCACACAATAGAGAGTGTATTACTTAGTGTGCAATGGAAAGATAGATAGCCCTAGAGTGATGGGCGTATATACAATGAACGGGGGAAAAAACCTCCTAAAGAGGGAAAGAATGCCCCGGCGGTCCTAGTGTGTTCACACACATCACTACCACATGTATATGGTAACAAATCCCCCCTGGAGTGATGCGGTGAGAGTTGGCACATGAGTAAAGGGAAGTGCCATGCCCTGAGGACATGATCAGTCCACAAAGGGGAGTAAGCCCAAAGCTTTGCGGAAAGCTTTAAGCTTCTCTCGAGACAATGCCTTTGTGAAAAGATCTGCAAGGTTGTCCTGTGTTGGCACATAAGCCAAGCTGATCTCTCCTACTGAGAGCCTCTCCCTGACATAGTGGTAATGCACCTCAATGTGCTTTGTGCGAGCATGAAAAATTGGGTTCCTCGCAACTGCCAATGCACTCTGGCTGTCAGTGTAGATAGTGTTGGCAGTGTCCTTTCCATACACACTCTACCGTAGCTGTGAAGACTTCCCTGTACTCAACCTCACAAATCAAAGTGGCCATAGTGTTAGGAAATAAGACGTAGCTAAATAGATAATTGAGTAGATTACTTAATGAAGAGAGACAGATTTACATACACGAGATTATAGAGTAGAGAGAGAGAGAGAGAGAGTACACACGATATACGTGGTTCACCCAATGTAGGCTACGTCCACGGGAAAGCAGCCACTCAATGGCTTTAGTACTTCAAAACAAGAAGTAGTTTACAAAGGGATTATACCCTTAATGGAGCTCCCGCCTTGCTTCACTCTCACCACCTCACACTCACCTTGTTGCATCAACTTCACACTATGAAATGTGTGTAGAAATGGCCTACTTTTATAAGCCAAAAGGGCTGCCCTCTCTTATGAGAGACACCCATGTGTAGCCGCCCTTGTGCGAATAAGTCCAAATCGAACCCTCCAATCCGCCCATGTGTGGCCGCCCTTGAGAAGACAAGTCCACTTTTGAATTCGGCCACCGGCCATTGACTTCGGACCACCGGCCATCGGCCATTGACTACCGGTCACCGGCCAACCGACCGGTTGTTTTCCGACCACTTTCCGGCTGCCGTCCGGCCATAATATTCCGACGAAAAGGAATATTCCGACGAAAGTTGCCCTTTATTCTTGTCCATGAAAATTTTGGTTTCTGGTGAGTGATTTTCCTTCATGCACGATGGCTTCTCCTCATAATGGGGGCCTTACAAATGTGCGCTTTTACCACAGAAAATTACAAGGGTAAATCAGGCTCCATACTTAACAATCTCCCACTTGGAGACTAATCTCCAAACCAAACCTGTGACTACTTTTCATTCTGGCTTCTTATCCTTGAATGCCGATTGAAGATGAGCAAAAGCTCAACTTCTCCTTGTTGACCACCTTTGTAAACATGTCTGCAGGATTTTCACTTGTATGCACCTTTCCTAGCTTTAGCTGTCCCTCTTCCAAAAGAGTGCGTATGAAGTGATATCTCACCTCAATGTGCTTTGTCCTTGAATGAAAGGCTGAGTTCTTCGCAAGATGGATAGCGCTTTGGCTATCACTGTACAAGACACAATTGTCTTGTTTGAATCCAAGCTCTTCTAAGAATCTGTGGAGCCACATAATTTCTTTGCTTACCTCCGTCATTGCTACATACTCTGCTTCCGTGGTAGAAAGTGAAACCACTTTCTGCAGCTTTGAAGCCCAGCTTACTGCTGTGCCTCCAACCGTGAACACATAGCCAGTAGTGCTCCTTCGAGTATCTTTGTCACCTGCCATATCTGCATCAGCATACCCTTCTAGAAAAATATCAGTTCCCCCAAAATACAAAGCATTTGTTGTTGTCCCTTTTAGATACCCAAGTATCCACTTCATAGCTTGCCAATGCTCTTTACCTGGGTTATCCATGAACCTACTCACAACTCCCACTGCATGTGCAATGTCAGGCCTTGTCCAGACCATAGCATACATTAGAGAACCTACCGCTGCAGCATATGGAACTTTAGACATATAGGCTATCTCCTCTTGTGTCTTTGGACACATATCCTTCGTTAGTTTAAAATGACCAGCCAAAGGTGTAGAAACTGGTTTTGCATTTTGCATTGCAAACCTTTCTAGTACCTTCTTGATGTAATCTTCTTGAGATAGCTTTATTGTCTTCTTCGCCCTGTCCCTTGATATTTTCATACCAAGTATCCTCTTTGCAGCACCTAAATCTTTCATTGAAAAAGATTTAGAAAGCTCCTCTTTTAGGTCTTTGATGTCTTGCATGTTAGCACTTGCAATCAACATGTCATCAACATACAACATTAGGATGATGAATTTCCCATCTCCCAAATTCTTCGTGTAGACGCAGTGATCGGAGTTGCATCTTGTGAATTCATGATCCAACATCCATCGATCAAACTTCAAGTACCATTGTCTTGATGCTTGCTTTAAACCATACAAGCTCTTCTTTAATCTGCAAACCATTTTCTCCTTACCTTTTACTTCATACCCCTTTGGTTGAAGCATGTAGATTTCCTCCTCTAAGTCACCGTGAGGGAATGCCATATTTACATCCATTTGCTCGAGATTTAGATCATGAGCAGCCACAAGGCTTAAGACAAGCCTAATTGAGTTCATTTTTACAACAAGAGAAAATATTTCATTGAAGTCAATACCTTTCTTTTGAGAAAACCCTTTTACCACAACCCTAGACTTGTACCTTTTCTTCCCACCTTCTTCTTCCTTCAGCTTGTACACCCATTTGTTTTGAAGTGCCCGCTTACCTTTAGGCAACTCAACCAACTCCCATGTTTGGTTGTGATGTAGTGAGTCCATCTCCACTTGCATGCTCTTCGTCCATTCTTCTTTGGATTCATGTTGCATAGCTTCTTCGTATGATTCCGGCTCTCCAGAATCTGAGATCAAGAGATGGTTGAAGGAAGGAACAAACCTTTCTGGAGGTCTACTTGCTCTTGTAGATCTTCGGGGAATAGGTTGAGGCTCCTCATTTGGTTGACATTGTTGCACATTGTCACCGTTTGCAGTCCTTGAGTCTTCACCGTCCTCAAGCTCCATGTACTCATCACCTGTTTCTTTTGTTTGTTTTCTTTCCAAGTAATCTTTGTACATATTTTTTTCGTTTCAAAATTACATCCCTACTCCTTAAGATTTTACCATCTTCAGGATTCCATAGGCGATACCCAAAGTCTCCTTCTCCATAGCCAATGAAGAAACACTTTTTGGACTTTGCATCTAGCTTTGATCTTAGGCTTCTATCTATGTGCATGAAAGCCTCACACCCAAACACTTTGAGAAATGCATAATTCACCGGTTTACCTGTCCATGCCTCTTCTGGAACTCCTCCATCCAAAGCCGTTGAGGGTGACCGATTGATTAAGTACACAGACGTACTTACAGCTTCCGCCCAAAGCTCAAACGGTAGGCCTACATGTAGCCGCATGCTTCGTGCTCATTCCATGATTGTCCTGTTCATCCTTTTCGAAATCCCATTTTGTTGAGGTGTCCTTGGGGTTGTCCTTTGCCTCCGAATGCCATTGCTAGCACAAAAGCTTTCAAAAGCTTGGCTGCAATATTCGCCTCCATTGTCGGATCTGAGGCATTTAAATTTGGTACTTGTTTCATTCTCCACAAAGGCTTTCCACCTTTGAAATATGGAAAATACATCGGATTTATTCTTCATGACATAAACCCATGTTTTTCTAGTCGCATCGTCTATGAATGTTACATAGTATAATGAGCCACCAAGTGATGGTGTACTTGCAGGACCCCAAACATCAGAATGAACCAACTCAAGTTTTTTATTTTTTCTTTCATTTCCTGATTTTTGAAATTTTACCCTCTTTTGTTTACCATAAACACAATCTTCACAGAACTCTAAGTCCACTTCTTTCAAACCTGGTAGAAGCTTCTTTGTTTGAAGGATTTGCATTCCTTTGGCACTCATATGCCCAAGTCGATAGTGCCACACTGCACTATCAACTTCTGTAGTTGCTGCACAAGTTGAAGGTTGCGTGCTAACAGTACACAAGTAAAGTGTACCGACCTTTTCTCCCTTGGCAACCACCAAAAATCCCTTTGAGATCTTCCACCGTTTATTTCCGAATGCAATGTTGTGACCTTCATCATCCAATTGTCCTGTAGAGATTAAATTTTTTCAAAGAGAAGGAACATGCCTAACATCTTTAAGCTTCCATTCATTTCCGTTAGCAGTTTTGACAGAAACTGTACCTTTACTGACAATCTCACAAGCTTCATCATCTCCCAAGTATACATACCCAAAATTACCTTTGGTGTAGTCTTGGAAATGTTGCTTGTGTGGTGTCGCATGGAATGAAGCCCCGGAATCTACTATCCAGGAATTAGACACATTGTCTAATGAGAGAATTAGAGCATCTTGCTCTACTTTACCTGCCACATTGGCCTCCGATGTTGGCTTGTTGTCTTGAGACTCTGTCTCCTTCTTCTTCTTGGACCAACAATCCTTCTTGACATGGCCCTTCTTGCCGCAGTTCCAACATTCAAGAACTGACTTTGTTCGTGACTTGCTCCGTCTTGAACGATCACGACCCTTTTGGCTTTTGAACCTCTCCTTAGGCCTTCCTCTTGTTTCCACTGACAATGCAGCACTTGATGATTCTCCTGTGCTTCTCCTTCGTATTTCCTCGCTTAGGAGAACACCCACAACATCATCAAACTTAAGAGTATTTATACCAGAGATAGAATTACTTACAACCATCACAAGGCTGTCCCAACTATCCGGTAGAGATGATGATATAAGGAGAGCTCGCACTTCGTCATCGAAATTGATTTTCACCGATCGAAGTTGACTTATGTTTGTGTTAAAGTCATTTAGGTGTTCTGCAACTGAACCATTCTCTGCCATTTTTAGATTGAACAAGCGCTTCATAAGAAATACCTTATTGGATGCCGATGGTTTCTCGTAGAAGTCGTCAAGTGACTTCATCAAGTCCTCCGTGGTCTTCATCTCCGAAACATTGAAGGCCACCGTTGACGTCAAGCTTAACCGGATTGTTCACATGGCATTTCGATCAAGGACAATCCATGCTTCATCTGCCATCGTTGCAGGCTTCTTTGCAAGATCGCCCAGTGGCAAATAGAGGTCCTTCTGGTAGAGATAGTCTTCAATCTGCATCTTCCAATGTTGGTAGTTTTTGCCGTTGAACTTCTCAATCTTGAGCTTCCCTTCCTCCGCCATAACTCCCACTCAATTCAAGGAATCCTTTCCTTGAGATAATTTAGCTACGAGCAAACCTTGCTCTGATACCAGTTGTTCGGAAATAAGACGTAGCTAAATAGATAATTGAGTAGATTACTTAATGGAGAGAGATAGATTTACATACACGAGATTATAGAGAGAGAGAGAGAGAGAGAGAGAGAGAGAGAGAGAGAGAGAGAGAGAGAGAGAGAGAGAGAGAGAGAGAGAGAGAGAGTACACACGATATACGTGGTTCACCCAATGTGGGCTACGTCCACGGGAAAGCAGCCACTCAATGGCTTTAGTACTTCAAAACAAGAAGTAGTTTACAAAGGGATTATACCCTTAATGGAGCTCCCGCCTTGCTTCACTCTCACCACCTCACACTCACCTTGTTGCATCAACTTCACACTATCAAATGTGTAGAAATGGCCTACTTTTATAAGCCAAAAGGGCTGCCCTCTCTTATGAGAGACACCCATGTGTAGCCGCCCTTGTGCGAATAAGTCCAAATCGAACCCTCCAATCCGCCCATGTGTGGCCGCCCTTGAGAAGACAAGTCCGCTTTTGAATTCGGCCACCGGCCATTGACTTCCGACCACCGGCCATCGGCCAACCGACCGGTTGTTTTCCGACCACTTTCCAGCCGCCGTCCGGCCATAATATTCTGACGAAAAGGAATATTCCGGTGAAAAAAAAAAGTCTCGGGGACCTCCACCCCCGAGCCCTCTAAAGTTGGCCCTGATTCTTGTCCATGAAAATTTTGGTTTCCGGTGAGTGATTTTCCTTCACACACGATGGCTTCTCCTCATGATGGGGGCCTTACAAATGTGCGCTTTTACCACAGAAAATTACAAGGGTAAATCAGGCTCCATACTTAACACATAGTAGGTTGCTTCTTGCTCAACCCTGATATACATGAACTGCCAAGCATGAAACAAAAACCACTTGTGGACACTCGCGTGTCAACACAACCAGCTCGATCTGAGTCCGAAAAAGCATGTAAGTCTGGCGGCAATGATCCCCCCTTGGGATAAAACAAGCCAAGGTGTAAAGTGCCACTAAGGTACTCAAAAATCCTCTTGACAGCCTGCCAATGCTTAGACCCTAGGCTAGGCATGAATTTGCTGACCTGTGAGACTGCAAACTGAATATCTGGCCTCGTGTTGCATACATAAATGAGGCAGCCAACAACAGTTTGGTAAAGAGTGACATCAGCAGGATTGCCAACATCATGTAGAATCAACTTCAAGCATGTTTCCATGGGAGTGGCAATAGGTTTGGAATCCTCAAGTCCAAACTTACATAGCAATGTCTCTATGTAACTTTTCTGACACAAGGCAATACCACCATCACACTGCTTAAACTGCATACCCAAGTAATGATGCAACAGCCCCAAATCTTTCATCTTGAAAGTAGCATTCAAATCAGCCTTAAATTCAGCAATATGTCTCTCATTTGGTCCAATGATCAGCAAATCATTAACATAAAGAACCACAATGAGAAGTACATCACCCTCACGCTTTACATACAATGTGCTTTCTGTTGGAATGTTACGAAAGCCTCATTTAACCAAATGAGTGTCAGCTTTCTCATACCAAGCACGAGGAGATTGCTTCAACCCATACAAAGCCTTCTTACATTTACACACTTTGTCCTCTTGTCCTTTTATGACAAAACCGCAAGGGTGCGTTACATAAACTTCCTCAAATATGTCACCATTCAAGAAAGCAGTAACAATGTCTGATTGATGTACATCCCAACCAAAATGAGCTGCCAATGCACATAGAAAACGCACAATAGTCATACGAAAAGTGGGAGCAAAAGTCTCTTCATAATCTATGCCTTTTTGCTGTGCATAACCCTTTGTAACAAGTCGAGCTTTAATGTGATCGATCATCATCCGGCTTGCGTTTCAACTTGTAAACCCACTTCGTACCAATGGCCGTTTTTCCAGGAGGCAAATCACATAAAGTCCATCTGTCATTTTCTATAAGTGCATCATATTCTGATTGCATGGTAGCCATCCAATTTTCTCAATTCTGTGCTTCATCAAAAGACAGAGGCTCCTCAACATCATGTAAACTAAACACAGCCAAAGCATAACAATCTGATGCATAAGATGCATGGGGAGATCCTGAACGAGTACGACTAGACAAAGGTGCATCCAATTTACTATCACGCAAAGTGTGCACCAGCCATTTTGGTATACCTCTAGCCTGCTCATTTTCAGTCCTTTCCTCATCAAGTACATCATGTACATCTACATCAGTAATAGGCTGATCTGTAACATTTTTAGAAACCCCCATAGGCTGTACATTTGCCTCATTGGAAATTACATTCGTATTTCCACCACTAAAAAGAGGCAACAAAGTGTCATAAATGTCTTGTGAGATTACATTACTGTCTCTAGTACATGACAGCAAGGGCTGAACAGAATCTTCCACAAACAATACATCGCGTGAAACCAGAATACGTTTTTTTTGCGGATGATACAACGTGTAAGCTTTGCTTTCAGCACTATAACGAACAAAATAACAATTGACAGCCTTATCATCCAATTTTCTGCGCTGTGTTTGTGGCACCAAAGCATATGCCAAACAGCCAAAAACACGCATGTGCTCAATAGAAGGCTTTCTATCATGCCATGGTTCATATGGAGTAATAGACTGCAAAGCTTTCGTAGGACACCTCTTAAGTACATAATTGGCACACATGATGGCCTCAAGCAAAAAAGAATGAGACAAAGCTTGACTTTTGACCATACATCGTGCCATTTCCGTAAGTGACTTGTTTTTCCTCTCAGCAACACCATTTTGCCGAGGTGTATAAGGCACTGTACATTGGTGTTTTATCCCACGACTAGCCAAAAATGCATTAAATTCATGAGACATATACTCCCCCCCCCCCGATCGGAACGGAGGGTGCCCATAGTACATTTCGAGACATTTTCAGCCAGAGCTAGAAATTGTTTGAAGCACATAAAAACTTTGGACTTTTCTTTAAGCGGAAATACCCATGCATGCTTGGAGTAATCATCAATGAAAGTCACAAAGTACAGGTAATTTGCCCAAGGACGGAGTTTGCATGGGCCCACAAACATCACTATGCACAAGCTGCAACCTGCATGTTGCGTAAACTGAACCATCCTTTGGAAACTTAGAACGCTGCATCTTACCCAAAATACAGTCTTCACAAACATGTTTGACAGGTGCTTCAAGAGGCGGCAAAGAAGCAACCATATCAGATTTCTGCAAACGCAGCAAACTGACAAAATTCAGATGACCAAAACATGCATGCCAAAGTTTTGCATCTGAAATAACCCTTGAATCTCCAACAACATTTGCAAAATTTTGTCCACACTTGTCATACAAAGTGAGCTTATACAGCCCACGGCACAAAAGGCCAGATGCAACAATTTCATTACCAAAACTGAGATCATGAACTGTACATCTGTCATCCACAAATTTGACTACAAGTCCAAGTCTAGCAAGTGCGGATATAGACAAGAGATTCTTCTTGATCCTAGGTACATAAAGTGCATCAACAAGTGTGAAAGAACTGCCATTAGCAGCAGTAAGCACGATCTTTCCAACTCCATGAACTGGATAAGCGGCATTGTTGGCACAAGTGACTGAATTTCCATGAGGGACAGACTCGAGAGAGGTAAACAATTCACGATGTGAGGTAATGTGCTTTGTAGCACCACCGTCGAAATACCACACATGTGAATCTACAGCAACAACTGACAAGCATGCATCATGGACAACAGGATTGTAAGTGCACTTTGTGCTAAAAGCCCATTCTGCATCAACATCAGCATTACAGTCTCCTTTCACAGAAGACTCAACAATGGCTACATTTGTAGTGGAACCAACATTTGCAGTGGAACCACCCTCTTTCTTCTTAGCCTCTTTGGCCTTCAACTTAGGACATGACTTGATCAAGTGATCATTAGCTTTAGAATAAGGGCAACGCATTTTCTTTTTGCCCTTATCACCAGAATTTCGAGACGAATTACTTCCAGCAGAAGCAATAGGAACAGAATTTTTGCCACTCGCAGCAGAACCATAAGAAGTGGCTGCATTACTGTTACCACCCTTTCTTTGAGAAGCAATAAAAGCCTGTTCAACTGCACGCTTCCTAGTCCTATTTTTTTGAGAAAGTGACTCTTGCAACAGAAATGTGCATAATGCATCAAACTTGACAACTTCAGGATTTCCTTGGGTCATCAGTCTCCAAGTACTAGCAAAAGTCTGGTAGGAATCTGGTAAGGCATCAAGAACAGTCTGCACAAGGGAACTGTCTGAACTGACTTCACCTGTAGAAATAAGTTGCTCATTGATATCCTTGAAACTAGCAAGGAAAGTGTCCATATCATCTTCCTCATGCATAATCTTCGACTCGAGCTCTTTACACAACAAAGCAATTTTAGCCTCATTGAGGCTTGCATAAAGACCTGCTAGAATATCCCAACCCTGTTTTGTAGATTTTGCTGAACGGATGTGAGGAACAATGGTGCGCTTCACAGAAAACGCAATCAATGCATGAGCTTGCACATCCTTTAACCCTGTTTTGTAGATTTTGCTGAACGGATGTGAGGAACAATGGTGCGCTTCACAGAAAACGCAATCAATGCATGAGCTTGCGCATCCTTTACATCCCAACGACCTTGTTCTGCCGTAGGCAAAACAATTCTAACAGCAGCAATCCTTGTAGCAAGACCTGCAACATCCTCAACATCGCCTACATCCTCAGAACAAGGACGTACATCAATGCCTTGCACAATGTTCCAGACGCCCTTTGACACAAGAACATGTTGCATCATATAAGCCCACATAGGGTAGTTGTCCCTATCCAACCTGTCCTCAGCAACAAACATCTTGAACACATATGTGTTGTTGTTGTTAGCCATGGTAAATGCTGCATTTGATGTGAAAACTGCCCAAAAGTAGGAGAAACGGAGCGGGAACAACTCGTGCTATATAGCACAAACTGTAGAAGACTATAAGGCACCTGTTATGCAGAAAACGGCACTGACAGAAATTTTGCACAAAATGACAAAATAGCCTGTGCAGTACTGCCTGTAGTGGAAACGGAGGCTGAAATGAGCCCGAATTTGTCGACCTGTGAATGCTCGCCAAAGCTCACTGAAATCGCAGAAAGTGGGCAGGCGTGTACTGGAGCAGCTGGCGACTAAGCCCGGGAGGAAGCAACTTGCTTTGATACCAATGGTTGGAATTAGGGTTGCAGAGAAACACACACAGCTTGGAGAAGACGAAGGAAGCTCAAGGCACACAATAGAGAGTGTATTACTTAGTGTGCAATGGAAAGATAGATAGCCCTAGAGTGATGGGCATATATACAATGCTCGGGGGAAAAAACTCCTAAAGAGGGGAAAAATGCCCCGGCTGTCCTAGTGTGTTTACACACATCACTACCGCATGTATATGGTAACACTTGATACCCTTGTATTTCAACTTCCAAATTGGGTATCTTCTTGTCTTCTAAGTTGGATCAATCGTCCATCACCTTTCTTTCCATATGAGTAGCAATGATGTATAATTGTCCAAGGATAAGAGGGTATGTAGACATCTCCTAGACATATATATAGAGGGTATGTAGACATCTTCCAGTAAATAGTTCTTCTTCATCTATCTCTAACATGCTCATAATAAAAAATCACAATACTAGGATATATTGTAAAAATGTTAGGGATATGTCCACTTGTTGGACTATCCCCCACCAAGTGAGTATATCCTCATGGTAAGGGTGCCCCCCCCCCCCCCCTCTCTCTCTCTCTCATGACCAAATGGAAAAAACCAGCTCTCCTTCTTCCTCATATTTCCCTCCCCCCCGCACCCATTTTTTATCTTGGGTTATCTCTCTCTCTTCCTCCTCTCTCTCTCTCTCTCTCTCTCTCTCTCTCTCTCTCTCTCTCTCTCTCTCTCTCTGTGCCTGTCGTAGCATTTCTCCCTCCTCAACCCCTTAACGCCTGAGTCTCCCCATGGGCGAGAGGCAGCCCTTTGGGTAGGCGTTAGGCCTATCCCCATAGCCTCGATCGCGAGCCAAAACCAAGCCCCTGCATCTCGTGGCGAGAACATCACCACAAAACAAGAATTTGAACGCAGCAACTTTCGAACCTCTCATATCTCGCAAAACCCGAATCTCCTGCAGCCTGGCTCACAAAGCTTGCACTACCTAACCCTGAACTCACAACCCTGCGAAGCTGTGTAAGCCTCACAAAGCAGCCTCATAAACCTTAACCGCCTGCAAACTAAGGATCTATTAAGGCCTAGTTTACAGTGGGGTCACACTGGTTTAGATAGGGGTCCCATTGGATTGTAGTGGGCTCTCATCATGAATACCCCAAAGGGTACTGCGAGGAGTCGACCAAGTTTTGCAGCCGTTGTAGCAGCGTCGAGTAAAAGCGATCGGATCAGAGAGCTTCAAAGAGTTGTTGATCAGATTATGGAAGAGAATCGCGACCTAAAAGCACGCCTTAGCAAGCGTGAGGCACGTTTCGACTCTGTGGTCAATGTTGCCACAGACAAAGCTAAAGAAGTTGAAGCCAAAGTCACCCAAGCTCACTCTGCAGTCATTAAAAAAGTGCAGACATGTGTGACAACGGAACTTCAAGAACAAAGACTTCAGGAAGAGAACTCCAAGGTCCGGATTGGTGGGTTCCCTCACCATGGTGCACCACTGATGATACCCTCGAAGAAGCGATTATCAAGCTCAACAATATTCTTCAAACAATCAACATCAAGCTGGAATCCATTTCTTGGATCAATGACACCCATAGGCAAGTTCCATTTGAGCATTGCCTTCTCACTTTCAAGGAAAAAGAGGAGCGGGTGAGGGTGCTGTGCCAATCCCACCTCCTCAAGGGAACGAAGGTTTGGATTGCTGAGGAGTTGACCTTGAATCAACTCAAGATGAAGAAACAAGAACTCAAAAAGGTCTACGAAGCACGAAAACAAGGAAAATGGGCAGTATATCGAGGAGGTAAGGCCATCATCCAAGAATTTCGAGCTCCCAAAGGGACTATCCCCTTACCCGACCCCACCTAGGTTTTGCTTCTTTTTTCCACCCTCTTGACGGAGCCTCAGTCCTTAACTGATATGTATCTAATGCCTTCTCTTAGAAGACCGAATTGTAATGTTTTTGTTTCCGGTCCCATGGGTCATATCTGACCTCCGTGGACGATAATGAAATCTATCTATCTATCTATCTCTCTTTCTCTCTAGCTCTAATGTGGATAGCTTCTCCACAAATTTTTACGTCCAAGCTTTTTCCTTTTAGTCCAACTCCCTCGCATCCCCCCATATTAAATCCCCCTTATTTTGCAAGGCTAAAAAACACAAAAACAACCTTGTACCAAAATATCCATAATAGTTTGTTGTATAATTTTTTTCTTTTAATTCAAAAATTCATTAGGAGGTTTTGAAATTTCTTAAAAAACACACATGAACGATGTAAAAACAACACAAGTTCATTCTCTCCCTCTCTATCTCTCTCTCTTTCTAAACTGATACCAAAGATAAAAAATAAAAGATAATGCTGTTCCTCTATCTCTCTCTCTCTCTCTCTCTCTCTCTCTCTCACTCTCCATCTCTCCCGCTCTCTCTTTCTCTGTCTATCTCACCCTTTAAGTTCATCTAGAAACCTCTGAACAGGAGGCTATTATTTCACTTCCCACTTTCTTGATCTCCATCTCTTTAGTTTCTCTCGAAATGAAATAGTGTGTTAGAGAAAACTCGGAAAAAACGAGGGTACTGAAGTTCTTTTACACATATAAAAACTTGAACCAATTTAAAACTTTCCCCATCTCTCTCTGTCTCTCTCTCTCTCTCAAGCCTTACCCTTGATTTTTTAAAAAATCCTCCTCTCTCTCTCTCTCTCTCTCTCTCTCTCTCTCTCATCCTCCCACAAACTAAACATTATCACCCTGGCCAACTAACCACACATTGGTGCAATCAATAACTGAAATCTATTTTAACACTGGTTGTAGCTTTTAAAAAACAAACACCGCGTTCACTGTAACACACCTCGAAGGCATTTTTTTTGCGTTTCCTCTTAGCCTACACTTTGACCCTGTCTTACTATGCCTTTGCGCACAAATCGATAGCTGCATCCACCCCTCTGCGAGCACACACAGCCTCACACACACACACACACACACACACACACACACACACACACACACACACACACACACACACACACACACACACACACACACACACACACACACACACACACAATATGGAACACAGGATGCATGTTGACAACACTCCGTGATATTATGGACACACAGCCACACACAAACACATGCTTACATAATACCATTTGAGAAAAAGACGCAAGTTTTTTTAACAAGCTTCTACTAAACATGACACATGCGACAACATCATTAGCAGAAGAGTGATAGAAGGACAGATGCCTCCAAAGCAGGACGCAATGATGAATTTCAAAGCCAAAGAATCCCCTTTTTTCTCTTTCTTATTTGTATTTTTTGGCATGGAAAAGCCCTTTATTTTGTAATTTGTTTGGAATTCTCCAGAAGCATGTACACAACCTTGAATAAATCAAGTTTTCATTAGCATTGAATATAAAAGTCCTACAAAACCCAAGTAATTGGTTTTATTCACAAATAAGATTGATGGGTACACGGACCCAAGGGTACTACCGACGCAATGGCAATACACTGTTTAAAGGGTTCACTTTACGATAATCGGTTTTCTTACAAAAATGGTTTTACTTTTGCCTATAGCAAGTAATAAACTTGCTAGTGTTTTTAATTTGTCTACAAAGATGATAAGATTTTCATTTTAGCAAATAGAATAAAGCCAAAGATATGGGCACTCTGCAAACTCTCTAAAAAAAGCAAATTGGTATAGCTAGAAGCACCGAATGCCAACACTGGCATGTTATACTGCATAGGGCCTTTAAGGCACCGCAAAGCTAACACTGCTTATAAAAAGCAGGTAGTGCAAGGGGCTTCAACTGCAAGGCTTGCCATCACACACAATATCACAGGCACACTCTCTCTAATAACGATAGCAATTCGCACTGTATTGCTCACTTGCTTCATACTATACAGAGTATTAGCACACACAGCAAGGCTCACAGCTAAGTCCCTTGCGCATAAGTAAAACACCCTCTCAAGCTATACCTCACAGGAGTCGTCACCCCAGAATCAGGCACACAAGCATAAGGGAACCAACCAACCTGCTACACAACAATTGAACTATCGGCAAACCAGTGGATACACCAAGCAAAGAGGGCCTTTGACTACATATTAAATGATTGGAGTACGGCCAAACACAAACGGTATGTAAGTCTTCTATCGGCAATGCATTCTCATAACACATATAGTGTCTTGTATGCCTAGCACACAATCTTTGAAGGTAATCTCCGATGGGTAGCGATTGTATATCACAGAACCAAACACAAATAATGGGGTACACAGGTAGGATGCTCCATAAGCTTACACACACACACACACAAGAAGTTAGGAAAGATATGCTAAATAGCCACCATCACAAGGATAGCACATATAATGTGTTTTCACATCAAAAAGAAGTTGAGAAAATCGTTTTTTCATAAACAACACCAAAGATATTGATTTCGATGCCACACACACTAAGCCAATAGCTGAAAAAACCATTCTTTTCATAAACAACAACAAAGATATTGATTTTGATGCCACACACACATACATGTACACAAAAAACAGGGCATAGATGCACATAAGCAATCTACAATTGGTTCGGCATCCATGTACAAAGGTATGTATATAAGCACATAAACACATTTGACAAGCTTATCAGCATATAAATAGGTTGTGTAGCATGCATAATTTAAAAGCTGTATCATACGACTAATATCTTTGCTAAAAATTGTGTGTCATTTGAAGAAAGTAGCAGCCAAGTGGTGCATTTCGTTGAACACTAAGTGGGAAAGAGGAGCAATACAGATGTATACTGCAAGCAATAACCACGTGAATTCATACAGAAAGCTTCAAGTACAATTGTTTTATACTTAAACAGTGATGTTAAAGAGAAAAGTTTCCTCCTTATCTAATTTCCTTCATGTTTTCGATATAGCATAAAATGTATCAAGATTTGAAAGAGGGTATATGACAACCTCCTGTGAGGACTGTCATTATGCACGACTGGTTCTTTTGGAAAAAGAAAGGTTTTACAAACAAAATGCTGCTGAAATTTTCACAAATTAAATATACTTATGAAAAAATAGATTGGAAAGATGACTGTACATACCATAGAGATAGGGATGCCTTTAAGGCAACATCAAGTATAGTATGTAAGAATACTAAACTCATATGTCTAACCATCGTTGACAAACAGGGGTATAGGCAGACAGCTAGGATGAGCATCACTCAAGATATATTTAAGCTACAACAGATTCGGGACAAGATCATGGCAGCACATAAAGGGAAAAAGAGAATGAAGCCAATAGCAATTAGAGACCCTATCTCCAAGCCGCGTAAACCCATAAAAACTTTCATAGATCATTAACGACCCTACTTACATAGAAGAGCAAAAGAAAAGATAGCATACAATTAGGAGTATGGTTGGGGTGCAGGAGCAGGTTCTTGTGGAACTCCCTTCGAATTGTTAGTAAAGACTAGGGAATTAGAGGACTCTGCCTGTGGCCTTTCCGTAGGCATCGACGGAGTTTTTGAGCATTCTGCACGCGAAGCAAATAAACATTAGAATAAGGAAAAAAGGGGTGTGACAACAATAACAAGTAGTGGGGATTGCTTGATATACCTGTCACCCATTTTGTGCAAATTAATTCTAATTAATTGTACTTGTGGTTTGTTGGCAGGTAAAGATCCCTGCTTGCATTTGATAGGAGTTTCGGATTAAAGCTCCTACTTTGTCATGTATCGAAGTATCTTGTAATGAATTTTATATCAAAAAATTCTACTTTGCTTTGTTCTTTACACAATATGGTAATTGCAAATAGTATTTAAGTTCTCTCAGTATATGATTCTAAATGATGGGATTTTACAATCAAACACACACACACACACACACACACACACACACACACACACACACACACACACACACACACACACACACACACACACACACACACACACACACACACACACACACACACACACACACACTCACACACACACACACACACACACACACACACACACACACACACACACACACACACACACACACACACACACACAAGCAAGCAAGCGCACACACATACCTTACCGGCTACGGATTTACTTAGCACGCTGACAATGTTACCCCAGGACTGCTTATTGTGCGGTTATACACTTGCGTAGACAGACATACACACACAGGTGTACTACAATACACTAGCAATCAAACGCTACTACATCGGTTTGGATCTGCATCAAAAGCTTGGAGGTTTCTCTCTAATCACACGCAGTTGCAACAACCTTTGACACATCAACCTTCAATGCCGGAAGCAATCTACGACACCTTTACCATGGCTAGAACTCCAAACCAGGTAGACTCTTTTAGTCTACTCAGATTGGTTTTTCTCATCTAAGAAAGATTTTATAGTAAAATGTGACAAAAACTAATCTCATGAAAAAAATAAGGACTTGCTTTGATCTTTAGGAATATTTGTATCACACAAATATGTTTGAAAGTATTATAGCAGGCAATTGTGCGATGCCGATTAATCTATGAAAAAACTGGATTCTGGTTTTACTTTTTATGGTGCTCATTACCTTGTATCAAAAAAATGTGATTTTCTCTTTAAAAATTAAGTTTAAAGAAAAGAGACGTGTATGTGGCTTGAGCGCAATCAAGATTTGGATTTGGAGTAAACAAAAAACCATACTGACAAAACTAAATATGGACTAAACTAAGAAAAATAATGAAAGGCAGTTTCAAGTATATTAAATATTCAAAATATCAAGATTTTGGTGCATTATGACAATGCTATATGCTAATGATCAATAAAAAGACAGTAGATATAAAACTCATAATGTAAAAGCATGAAGGTGTGCAAAATGCTCAATGTGAGGTAACCATGCATGGTTAGATAAATGGAATTATTTATAAAAAACATAAAAAATAGAAGAAACTCTGTCAAAATTTTCAAAACATTTCTAGGAATCTTAGTGATTTGATAAGTTCATACAAACATAAAAGGGTGTTTCATAAGAGATAAGTTTTTAAGCATAGACTTCCTATAAAAAGGTGAAAAAACATAAGAGATGATCTTTAGAAACTTCTCTGCTCACGCAGAAAGAGTACATGCATGCTTTCTTGTTTGATAGGATGACCTTCAGTTACCTCATCCTTCTCCTCAAAGTTAAAAAAGAAAAAGAAAAACCCCTTTCTCTTATCATAAATTTGATTGTATTTATTATGTGAAGGGCGATACATGTACTCCACTCCCAGGACATAGACTTTCTTTGGAGGATGCTAATCAAAATATGCATAAGTTTGAATATTTACCCAATGGAAAACCTCGACCGTCTGCCATAAGGGATTTTCGAGAAGAATGTTGACCAAGGCTTCTCAACAAACCTGAAGTATCCATAAAACCAGACCAAACCAGACCATAGCATAAAAAAAAATCCATTATGAAGCAGATTATGCCAAAGCGGAAAGCAAAAAACCCACCACCTAATTTATACAAGGAGAGTGAGGAGGTCTAGGGTTGTGGGACAACGATAACAAGTAGAATGGGTTGTTTGGATACCTGTCTTCCCATCAAGGTAGTGCAAGTTCTAGCTGGATGCTTTTCTGTTGGATGGTGGCAGGTATAGACCTATTCTTTCATGGATTCTGGAGCTCGTTCAGTCTCCTACCAGAAATGGATGTACCGAAATAATTTCATTTTATGAAAAATGTGCTCTATCTCATGTCATTTAATTGATGTTTGTCATGTGTCAGTATATGGTTCTTAAACACTACAACAAAAAAGGGTGTCATCGACGCACTGCGTCGATATCCGTGTCCCTGTGAACCTGTCGCTATTTGAGACGCAGATATACATGCAGATATAGACACAGATATAGACGCAGATAGCGACGCAGATAGCGACGACCATAATAGAATTTTTTTTCTTGGGGAGAGGGCAGGTAGCTTGGCCTGTGCCCAGTTAAAAGATGGACACAGCCACAGCCAGACTTCCTGTCCTCTGCCCAAGAAAGCGAGCAGCACCAAAATCAACCATGCTCCCGCGCGCAGAAATTTCAGCAGAGTTCCCTTTGTTTTTATATAAACTTAAAAAAAAAACCCATATCATGTATACGCCTCCTACATGCTATCCGTGTAGGATCTCACATGAGATTTAAGGCCAATGAAAGACAAGTACCGTACCAACTGAAAAGCATAACCATAACGAACCATAACCATAACCTAAAAGCATAACCATAACGAACCATAACCATAACGAACCATAACCATAACTTAAAAGCATAACCATAATGAAGATAACCATAACCATAAACAAAATTAACAATAACCATAAGCATAACCAGAAAGCTAAACATAACCATTAACAAAACCTGAACCATAACTATGTCTATACAAGAATAGGAGAAATAACCATGTCTATACAATGACAATGACAATAATCATAACCATAAGGGAAACAATAACTGTCTAAACAATAACTATCTGTACAAAAAAGAGACACAGAAGCGTGTATGTGTCTCACAAAGCATATATATGAAATCCGGTCCACTAATGACTAGGCGTCGCAACCTGCACATAGGACAACTCACAAAATTATTATTGATATTACTTCACATATACTTACTTAATTAAATCAACTCACACGTATTAACGTCTCACCTCAAGCGATCAGCGAGACTGTAAGGCCTCCCAGTCTACAGGCTCTCCTAAAGCTTCAAGATCATTCAGTACTTCATAGATACCTCTGCGATATCCATATGACTCCTCCTGGCGTGTCGGAGCTCGATGCATCGCAAGATTCTGCGTTTATACAAAAATCAAAGTAATAAGAATACATGATTCATCGCGTTTTTAAAAACCGCCATAGTCAAGATTGGATTAGAAACTCACAAACTCATAGCGAAAGGTTTCGAAGCTTCGCTGCCAAGATGAGATGTCCCCCTGGTCATCTGTCGTACCTGCGCGGCCTCACGCTGCTGTCTGAACCGCGTGTCTGCTGTCCTCTCATCCTCCCTGATCTGCAGCTACGTCTCGTGTGGGATTCCCGAAGTCTTCAGCGAGCCGGTCCTGAAAGCCTTCCGAGCTGCATCTCGTCGATGTTTCACAGTGTCCCGTGCAACACCCTTGATCCACCTCCTCGGAACAACGGAAGAACCCGGAGTAAGCTGGTACTCTCTCAGGATGGTCTCCACTATGTAATTGACTTTGTCCCCATCCTGATCACCCCAAGACGTCAGAAGGCTGGTCAAAAACTGAAGCTCCGCGAGCTGGCGAATCCACTATCGCATCTCAGTCCCAACTCTATCCATGTCAACAGAACCATCTGCCTGTACAGTATAGAGCTTGGAGGCACTAGGATCGTGTGCCCCCCAAGGTGTCCGAGGTGTGCCAAGAGGTGTGTCGAGAGGTGTGCCTGGGTAGGACGGGGGTCGTGAGTGAGGAGTGGTCGACGCATTTGTGGACCCTCCTCTACAGCAACCACCACCTCCACTTGACGATCGTCGAGATCGGCGAGTGCGCCTGTGCTGCGGAGATGAGGACGTACCCGCCTCTGTCCCACCCCCAAAGCGGCTGTGATGGGAGAAGCAGGCGTCGTACCCATAGGCGTCCTCCCCCCCGTAGGCGTCCCCCCCTAGGCGTCGGACCCTCCGGTGTGAAGCCCGGAGGCGTAGTAATCGTGCCTTTGGCTACCCAGTACTGAGAAGCCTCTGTCATCTGAGCAGGCATCATCTGTGTAACGAAGCCCATGAATGCATCTGCACTCATGGAAGCGGGATCTGGAATCTGGTCTGCCATAGTAAAGTCTTGCACAAAGAAAGTAAAATAAAGCGTCAGAACACAATTGTTTAAATTAACTTTAAGCTTAATTTTAAATCAACGTCTTCACAAAAACACTTACAGGCCTAGGCCTCGATGAGTGAGGCATCATCGATAAGATCTTGCACCGTATCATCGTCTATCTCTAATTGCAAACATAACTCTGCCCCAACTCATTCTGGCAGATTATCTTCATCCATTGCATCTTCATCTACAAGTGTCAATTCTAGCTCGTCTGCGTCATCCCTCGTATATCTGTTAGCTTCCTCTGCCATACCTTCGTCCATCTCATCTAATGTCACAATAGTATGGACGTCGTCTGACTGACTTTCCTCCAGGAGATCTTGCTCTTCAAATACTTGTTTATTTCTTGGAGCAGCCTGAACCACAAACCACCATTGTCGCTCTCGAGGGTCCAGTACAAAGACCACTTGCTCGCAATGTTCGGGGAGAGCAAATGTGTCGCTCGCATCTGTCCAAATCTTTGTAGAATCTATTTGCACAAGTTTGTTTCCATCTCTGCGTACCGTTGCATTGCGACCAGGAGTAATCACCTTGAACCACTTCACATCCAACAAAAACATCTCAAACCACCTGAAGCTTACTTTTAGGATATCTGACACCAGAAGACCACAGTAATCCAGGTTGCTAGTGCTTTCATTCGTGTCTCTAGCACTGGCCCTGCTCTTTTGCATGAAACTAACCATTACCCCACTATCAAATGTGTTTCTTCTGCTGTCAATTTGTTGTGTTCTGAAATTCTTTCCATGCGACCACAGTGCCATGTGTGTATGATACTTCCAGTCACATCCAATAGCCAGCTCTTCCTCTTCTAGAGATATGGGTTCTCCGATCTGTCGAGCTGCTCTCACTGTCTTGTCCAACCATGCCATTGTAGGGAATTCAGGTAGAGGAGCGAGATAGTCCTCTAGTCGTTCGACTTCGCCTGAAATCCTATCTCTCCCTATTGCATCTCTCTTTCTCTTCTTCGTACCTTTCAAGCCATTTTTGCATCGGCGCTGAATTTAGTATACAAAACTTCATGATCTTTTCTTGCATGGCCAAGTTCATTTTCTTTGGCACCCCTTGCCCTTGCGGCTCCTCTCCCACCAGTCTTGCGTCCTCCTCATCGCTCCACAGTCGAGGCATTTCTGGGTCAGAAACGGATAGAAATTCGGTTGTCAATACAAGAGACTCTTGCACCAGCCATCCTTTTCCCATGCTCCCCTCTGGACGCGCTTTTTGGCGAACAAAACCCTTAAGTGTTTTCATGAACCGCTCTAGAAAGAACATCCAACGGCTGTGGACTGTACCTGCCACTGCAACCTCATCTACTACATGGACGAGCAAGTGCATTTGGATAGTTAGGTAGCTCGTGGGTAGATACTTCTCAATCATGCAAACTGCCTCAATGGAGTTAGCCCTTGCGACTGCAATAGATTCCTTCCGTATCTCCTTGGAAGAGATTCACCGCACTAGCTCTGAAATCTTGTATATGCAGGTCTGCACTTTGTCAGTTAAACACCCCTTGATCGCAATTGGAAGAACTTATGCCAGTCGTGCGATTTCAATCCTGACAGTTGATCATCACGGGTGAATGCTGTCTTGAGACATCGCATATATACTATTGGCATTCTAAACTCTGAAATCACCCTTTTCACGTGTCGCTCTTCGTTTTTTAGCAATACCCATGGCGCTCTTGGAATTTTTGTTTGGCCAGCTGCATTGGTGAAAGGCCATAGCTCTGGCATCTTTCCAACTGACTGCAAATCATCTCGTGAAGCTCGATTGTCTTTCATTCCCATGATTGTCTTCCAGAGGAGATCTCCCACATTATTGAATATATGCATTGGATCCAGCAAATGGTTAATTAGTAGATCACCCCAGTACGACAACGTATGGAGAATGGACAAACGTTTCATTCCTGGAACAGGTTGCCCCTCATGTTGCTCCCATCGGCGACGCCACTCTTGTACATGCATAGGACGACATTCAACGCGACCAAGCTGACCTTCGCGCAAGTGATGGCCATCTAGAAGATAACGGTGGTGGCCTTGATAAATTGTCTTTTGAAGAGAGGCAGAATAGCGCACATCCAAAGACTGCCCGCAAATTGAACATGCATTGTATCCCGAAGTTGTTAGCCCTGCATATATTAAAGCATGAATCAGGCCAAGGCAAAGGGCTTGCGAATAGGGAGAATTTTGTAAATCAATAACCATTACCAGAAGCTTCTCCATATCTTGGCCAATAATGCATAGTCCACATAAGAAGTCCATGGATCCTTGCATACTGTTGTCCTACTGGTTCAACCGCATCTGCTATGTCGATCCCATGCCATAACTCCAGGAGCTCGTCAACTAGTGGAGCTAGATAAACATCCATGTTTTTTGCCTTGAACTTACCAGGTACAATCAAGCTTAATATCAAATGACCCTTCTTGATGGCAAGCCACAGCGGGAGGTTGTAATTGATAAGGCACACAGGCCAAGTGCTCCATGACGAGCTTCTCAAGCCAAATGGATCGACTCCATCCATTGCCATGCCCAAACGCAAATTGCGTGGTTCACTCTTAAAATGTGGCCAGGTATCTTCAATGTGCCTCCAAGCCTTTGAATCAGCAGGCACCCTAAATGTTGCATCAGTGGATCTATTCGTAGAATGCCACCGCATCAACTTTGCAATGGAACCACAACGAAACATGCTTTTTATCCTAGGAATAATAGGGAAATGCCGCAACACTTTAGCTGGCACTGTCTCGCCAACTGCATCTTGTTTGTAGCGCATTGGTCTGCACTTAGGACACGATAGACAATCTGTGAATTCATGGGAAAAAGAATGCAATCATTTGGACATGCATGAATCTTGTTGTAGTCCAAGCCAACTGAGGTCAGAAGTTGCTTTGCGTCTGGCCTGGAGGGGGGCATTTCATTGCCAGCTGGGAGAAGTTGCTCCCGCAATAACCTGTTTAAGCCACATTAAATTAAAAAGCTTAGCGTTGCAATCGGAAAATCTCTTTTGTAAATTACGTACCTAAACAAAGCAGTGACGCTTGCATCTGACCACCCGTACACTGACTGAAGATTCAAAAACGCCAGACAAGTACGAAGCACAGATATTTTGGCGCCTTCATAGATTGGTTGAGGTGCCAACTTCCTCAACGTGTCTTCAGGAGATAGGCGCACGGCTTCTGGTGCTGCTTCGTTCGCGTTCTCCTCGCTTGTCTGGAAGAATGCATCCAACATCTCCTCCATGCCGTTGTCTTTTGTCTGTAAGCCTTTTCTGCTTCCATTCGTGGCTCTATATTGGTCGGACCTTCATGCATAATCTTTTTTTTTCTCTCTCTCAGATGTAGGTGCTATGTCGCAGAAATCAATGCCCATTCCGTAGGAGTCGTATCGTAGATTCTGTACGGTTTCTCTAGCAAACTCTCCGTACTTGTGCACATGCTCATTACATATCCTACGCTTGTGCAGGATTTGATACTTGCAGAGCATGCACGAGCATGCAATCTTTTCCTCCATGTTAGTTGATGCAGTTTCCATCTACAATGATTATGAATGTTGGTTTAATATATATATATATATATATATATATACTCCTCACAATGTAAACTACCTCGCATTCTCTAGTCTTGCCCAATCTCCGTACACCTCGGTCCAAAGGTGTACGGAGATCAGGACCACTGGGTCAAAATATCGTCTTTATTGGTCAAATCCTAGCTCTGGTTTCGGCCTCTGCCCAACAGTCGAGAAACCTGCCGCCTGCAAATCTCAAGAAGTATAAAGCAAGTATTGTCAAGTACAGAACTCTGTCGACAGTGAGTTGACTCTGGTTCCTGCCTCGGCCTGCCCGACAGTCGAGAAACCTGACAAAGCAAGTTTTCTTCAAATACAGAGCTCTGTCAACAGTGAGTTGGTTCCGGTTCGTGTGACAGTAAGCACTGGAGCCGACCTCAAGAAGTACAAAGCTTTGACAGTGAACATTTGCTGAGTGAGCATTTGTTTGACAGTGAGCGTTTGTTTGCTCTCTACACTGACCATTCAATTTTGTTTGGTCTTCGACAGTAAGCATTTGTTTGCTCTTCGAGAGTAAACATTTGATTGCTTCGGCGACAGTAATTAGCCACAGACAAAGGCTCTTGCACAACAGATCGAAGATTTCTCAATCATGACTTCTTTCAATACACCGACCTCTGACACACACAAGAGTTTTCTTGATGTGGCAGCTGCGCCCAGGAAAGATCTCGCCGCTCGCCAAGATGCACGGATCACGGCCCTAGAGATTCAGATCCAAAAACTTGCTTTGGAGAATGCCGAGCTGAAAAAACGTTTGTGTAAGCTCGAGGATACAAAAGCAACGGAGAGTGAAACTTTGCTCGCAAAGAAACTCGAAGTTGAAGCTTTTCTCATCGAGACTGTCAAGACAACTCAGAAAGAAGCCAATGAGGCATCACATAAGAAGATTGAGAATGACATACAAGCAGCCTTACAAGAATGCTAGATACAAGAATCCCTTGCCCTCAAAATTAGGATTGGAGGACTCTCCTCACCATGGTGCACCGAGGAGGATTCCCTCGAAGAATCCATCGTCAAGCTCAACAACATTCTTCAACCAATCAACATTGAGCCCGACACTGTCTCTTGGATCAACGACACACATAGGCATGTGCCTCTTGGACAGTGCATCCTCACTTTCAAGAACAAAGAAGAACGGACGAGGTTGCTGTGCCAATCATATCACCTCAAAGGGACAAAGCTTTGGATTTCCGAGGAATTGACTACAAACCAACTCAAGCACAAAGCAAGCCAACTCAAAAAGATGCCTGAAGCTCGTAAACAAGGTAAATGGGCAGTCTACCGTGGCGGTAAAGCCATCATTCAAGAGTTTCGAACTCCCAAGCCAGCTCCCCCTCTACCTGACCCCCCCTAGGTTTTGTTTTTTGTCTTGTATCCTTTCCTTTTCCTTTACCCCTAATGGACCCTCAGTCCCTAACTGATATGTATCTAACGCCTCCACCCCGAAAACACAGATGTAATGTTTTTGTTTTGGTCCCATGGGTCATATCTGACCTTCGTGGACGATAATTAAATCTATCTCTCTCTCTCTCTCTCTCTTTCTCTCT
Organism: Adiantum capillus-veneris; assembly: GCF_014529385.1. Lineage (NCBI taxonomy): Eukaryota > Viridiplantae > Streptophyta > Polypodiopsida > Polypodiales > Pteridaceae > Adiantum > Adiantum capillus-veneris. Next base: position 105,653,158 of record NC_140939.1, read on the forward strand.
CTCTCTCTCTCTCTCTCTCTCTCTTTCCTACACACACACACACGAGAGAGAGAGAGAGAGAGAGAGAGAGAGAGAGAGAGAGAGAGAGAGAGAGAGAGAGAGAGAGAGAGAGAGAGAGAGAGAGAGGGAAGGGTTGGGGGGGGCAGAGATGGACATAATACCTGCGCAGCAGGTTTCGGCCAAGATCTGAGCAGGCGAAAATGGCCCCTGCGCGCGGGTTTCTCTTTTTTTCCCCAATTTTTTTTGCGTCGCTATACGCGTGGATATCCGCATCGATATACGTGTGGCAAATAAAGCCTTTTCACGCGTATATCGACGCACACTGCGAGGTGTATATCGACGCACGCTAATTACGTCGATATACACGTGGAAAAGCATGGCCGTTGATATATACGCGTTGATATCTTCATGTAGTGTTGTAGTGAAATGAAGGTATTTAAAATATAAACTCTGTGTGTGTGTCTCTCTCTCTCTCTCTCTCTCTCTCATGCAATTACTTGTAGATAACCCATCTACAAATGCAATCACTCAAAAAAGCCTACGCTACCATGCATTCCTCTCCTAGAAATGGCCATGCATCTGCTCAAGAGCGTGAGCTCCGAACATCATACATTGCAGCTAGACAACATCCTTCCCACACCATAGATTGATTGTGTGTTGCCTTTTGTGGGTCGGAGACTCTACCTCCAATGGCACGTACATCATTCTCTCAGTTTCAATGAGATGAGGCCAAGCCAAGGCTGAAACTAGCAGAGGAGGTGAAGGAGGACTTTCCACATTCAAGCAAGCCACTTAAGCTTTCATCTCCATATCCAAGGCCGCATGAACTACCACTTAGCCTTGGACCCTTGGCTTGTGTGGCATGCTCTATGGATCAATATTTTCTTTGCTCCCAGTTTGCTCTTTTGTCTCCCTAGGTCTCCAAAAGCTAAGCTCATTTTGTGGAGACCGATAGTTTGAAGGGAAGGAGAGATCTTGAAGGTAGCCTGATAAGCGGGGAAAAACCCTTAGAATGGGATTGGCTCGCAGTGGATAAATTATAGTGGACTTGAAGGATCTGGAACCAAATAACAGGAATCACACACGCTTGTGAGCTATGGAGGAAGAGAGAGCATGGTTGCAGGCAATGGAGAGAGAGAGAGAGAGAGAGAGAGAGAGAGAGAGAGAGAGAGAGAGAGAGAGAGAGAGAGAGAGAGAGAGAGAGAGAGAGAGAGAGAGAGAGAGAGAGAGAGAGAGAGAGAGAGAGAGAAGGAAACTGCTAATGTTCTCACATTGTGCAGCAAGTGACACCAAAATTCTCTCTCGTGGTCTTGGATTGCAAGTGTAGTTGTGAAAAATCTCTCTTTCTTTGCATGCGTGTGTGGCAGGTCTAGAAACTCCATATTGTAGGGGCCTTGGTTGCTGTGCACCAAAGAGGTGCCATGCAATTAGGTAAGCTAGAGGTGGCACCATCATAAGCGGGAAAAGTTGCTTCTCCTGAGTACCACCTTTCGGCCATCACTTTGCCTTGACCTTTTGTAGTGCTTGCCTCACTAGCTTTGTTGTAGACCATGCCCACAACCCACTAATGTGCTTTGTTCCATTCACAGTCATACTCCATTTGAACATTTTCTCTTCACCATCATTGCCACTCCACAACTGCCCCTGTACCAATGGCTCAACAACTCTACCTTATCCCCCATAGGCTACTAGGACTAGGCCAACCTCACACCCACCTTACCTCTTCAATATTTTCCTCTACTAGAATCTACTCCAACTCGATGGCAACCTGCAAAAGCCAACCTCACCAAAACCCATCAGACCAACACCACCACGTACTTCATAGCCATATTGGTGCCCATGTTCCTTCACACCATAACCGCCCCCCACAAAATGTTATGGGCTACAAGCCTGGCCCCTGAGGTGCTCTTGCACCACACCCATTGAACGTGCATCATGCATGAAGCCTCAATTTGGGCACCCGTAACCCCTTCTCGCCTTCTACTCATCTGGCACGCCCATCAACTAATGTCCCTCATCATGGCTTGGATCTATTCATGACTCATCACGCCCCTGCTTTCCATGTTCATCCGTATGCATTTCAGCTCCACCATGCTCGTCATTTCCATACTGTCTCGAACTTAGCTAATCAAGGAATGCGAGCAAGGCTGGGCAGCTTGGATGGTGCCGAAGCTACAAGTGCTCTTGGTAATGGAGCCAAGGGACCAATCCCGTTGGTGAGGGAGCCCAAGGCTTGGTGGTGTGCGTGAAGGTGGGGGTATGACATTGGTCATGGGGCACATACTTTGATGTTTACCTTCAAGATCTCATTCACGATAGGAATCTCTTCATTGTTTTCACCTAAGATTTCTATCCATCCTAAATGACCACTACCTTCACACGCAAATCTAAAATTATAAATATTTCTAAACTAGTAAGTGTGTGATTCATAATACAAGCTACAACGACTTAGGTATTCTTCAATTCAATCCTTGCAATGAGTGTCTTCTAACGTCTCTCTCTAATGAGTGTCTTCTCTCTCAACCAACCAATTATAAAATTAAACCTTTTATAAAAAATAATCTTCCCTTTTTCACAAACAAAAAGGGAAGACATCACTATGGCCTTAGTTCTTTGGGCCTTAGCCCTTTGGGCAAGACAAGAAAGTTAAAGATTTGGCACTAAAAAAACAAACAATTATTGAGAAGATCTCCACTTAAAACCCATCGTTGCTTTTTATCCAAATTTTAAAGAACACAATAAAACTCTAAAGCCTTTGCTACACACAGACCAAAAACTAACAAACTGCATAGTATAATCTCAAGAGTATAACTTGAAATGAGATAGTAAGTTGAACTATCGAAGTAATTCAATCTTCCAGTTTCTTGCTTGCCCTTGCCTCCTTCCCTCTCTCTCACACATACAACCAGAAAAAAGGCACGTACACATTTTTATTATTTCTTATATCTCCTACCTTTCACTGTGCCATGTATTTATTATTTCTTGTCTATATTGTATAAAGCACTATGAAAGTCCATGAGCCATGTGGTCCTTCTTAAGGTCTTTGGGGTCCTCCAAGGGATCTAAGAGCGAGGAAATAGGGCTGTTAATGCTCTCTCTCTCTCTCTAGTATGGATTTAACTATGTGGAACATGTATAGAGATACTTGGAAGCTGTCTAATTGATAATATGAATTGTTTAAAAGAAAAATATTCAATGACTAGAGATTAGATTGTTCAAGGGGGTAAAGGACATGACAAGCAATGCTTTTGTTGTAGTACAAAGAGCTCATGCAAATGTTTCAAACGCATGTTCACATGAGCTCTCCTCCTATTCCATCTCTCTATCTCTCCCCCACATGTTGATCACTCCCCACTTGTCTCCATGCTGTCTCCATAGAGTCCCCACTTGCCCAATGTTTAAACTAATGTGAGTAGCACCCCTGTGCCTAATGACTTGAGCCTAAAGAAAACGATTTCCTTACCAAGATTGATTGTTGTTGATGCAGCGATTGGTTTTTGAAGAGGTGATTAGTACTACGTGTACTTTTATGCTGCCAAAAAAGGCTATGCACATTCATTAAAAACCTGTAGCTCCATAATTTTTTAAAGAATGAATGTGTTACTAAGGTTAAAAATGGCAGTTGGGCACAATGGCCATCTAACCAACAACCTCCATCTTCAAGGCCGATGTGCCTTTAAGCAAGCTATTGACATATATACAAGATTTGTAGTTTGAATCTCCATCTAGCTTGTCAGATGAAGTTATGCCTCACATCAATGTGCTTCGTCTTTGCATGAATCATTGGATTTCATGCTACTTGTATAGCACGTAGACTATCACAATGTGAAACTAGCTAGAGCCTTTATATTGATGTTGTTACTAGATGAGTGAGCCATATAGCTTCTTTGCTAGCCTATGGAACATGAACATACTCATTGTTGAGGTATACTGAGACATACAAGCTTGCAAATAAGATCACCATGAGAGTGCACCACTAGTGCATGTAAAAACATTATCTAATGTAGACCTTCTATTGCCCACATTCCCTATGTAATCTGCATTTTCTTTCCTCCAAAGAAAATGTATAGTCTTTTGTACCATTCTACTATCTCATAACACCTTTCACTACTTGCTAATACTTCTTTCCACTCTAAATTTGCTAATGAGGAATGTTTGGATAAGTCCCAATCATGGCGTACATAAAAGAACCAACCGTTTTTGTGATGCTCCGCGTCCACAAGGAGAAAAGCAAAAAAAATAATAGTTTTTTGAAAATTTGGTAAAATATTGTTTTGTCAAATGTGGGGATTGCAGGTGATGCCAATATGGTAGTGGTAAGGGATTTGTGGGTTGTTTTTGCACCAAAAGTGACTAGATGCTGTGCATGGCAATGGTTTGGTCGATATGAAAGCTAGATGGGGTACTCAATGATGCTTTGATCGATATGTATGACATATGCTATGTTTTGCAGTGCTTTGGTTGATATGCATGCCAATACTACGGATGGAAAACCTTTGATTAATATGTGTGCTAGATGTTGGAAAGCTTAATGGTGGCCATTGAAGAAATATATTGTGTTAAGCAATCCTTTGGCCGATATTGATAAGTGGTGCGCTTTAAAGATCACAAGGTTCAATGTATTGTCTCTTGGATTGCGGGATTATGCACCACATGGGACTGGCAAGGATGCTTCGATTGTTTTCATGGAATGGAAAGGGAAGGCCTATGTCATAAAATCTAATATCTAACCAACCCAAATGATTTTCTCGTATTAAACTGATCATTTAATGTGGGAGAATAAACGGGGACAAGGGTTAGAATATAGAAATGTGCTTATGGATCTATCTCAACACGGGGCCAAGGTTAAAGGGTCCAAATGAGAGATGGTATGTCAAAGGGAAATGCTTGCATAATGGAACTTGGAAGACCTTAGGGTTAGCTTCTTTAAAGACTTCCAATTGTTAGTGTAAAAGTCCTTAGACCTTAGGTTAAACTAGGCCTATGCTTGAGGTGCTTGATGATTAAACTACATGTGATGCTTGATAACTAAGGTGCATGCTTAAGCTAGGCATGAGCTTGAAACGTCAAATCAATCCCTACAAGGAGGGGGCAAACCCTTGAAACTAGGGGCATGAGTGAGAGAAAGCCCATACTCTTGCTAAGCTTGCACTTGATGACTTAGGTGCTTAAGAAGCTTCCCATGCTTGGGGGGGTGTAAGGTGCTTGAGGAGCTTGAGTCAAAAAGTGCCCTACAGAGGAAGGGGCAATAGTCACATGGGATGCCTGAATCATATTGGCTAGGCTAAAGAGGGGTCCAATGAGCATTTAGTTATTTAATTAATTATCTAAAGAATTTTACAAGTCCTCTCTCTCAAAGGGGAAAGGAGGGCACTTGTCCAACTGCTACCATGGTTGCTTGATATGTACTATGCATGTGATTGGCTAGGATTGTAGGGGTCCAATAAGATTTTAGCTTGAGTTACAAGGAGGGGTCGACCAAGAGAAGCTAGGGGTGTGCTTGGGGGGTTATACTCTCTCTCTCTCTCTCTCTCTCTCACACACACACACACACACACACACACACACACTCACAAGCTCTTTCTCACTTGGGAAAAGTGCAAGACCTCCATCTCATTCTCCAAGATTGTTGAGAAGCTGAGAGCCTACACCAACACTCTTGGCTATGGAATGCAAATCCAACCAAGAGCTATGCTTCAATGCTTAAGCTTTCCATCTTCTTCATCATCATTATTATGCTCTTATGCTATGCTATGCAAGAAGAGTGATGATAAGTGAGGAACTATCTGTTTCTCGTATGTTACTTCTTCTTCCTTTTCCCTACCCCCATTACCCACTAGCTCTCTCCACCTTCTAAGGTGTTTGAGGCCTTGGGAATGAGGCCGGGGATGGTTGATGATTTTACAAATTTTATGTTATGCTCGTGATGCATGAAGCTTTCCATCTTCGTTGCATCACCTAGGTCACAAGGAACACAAAGATTGTATTGTACCAAGTCTCTCTTGATGGGAGAAACTATAATACGAAAGCTTATTGGAGGGGGGACCGGCTCCACATAAATCGGTCCTCAACTATTGTCATGTTCTGTAATTATCTCTCTTGTAAAATTAATGTTCATGCAAAGTTAATTAAGTATAATGGTTATGTTGCTACCGCTAATTGAGTTCACCCTCTATGTTCTCAAAGTAGTTTCACAAAAATGCTCACTTTAATTCTCTTAATTCTACTATTCTCAAAGTTCATAGGCCATTTCCATTACAACGTATGACCAAATGCAATCACCTATGCGTGGCACTTTGAAGCCGTGTGGCCTTACGCACAACCTTTGCATGGGCGACATAATTCATGATTAGGTCAGGGTTTGTGGAGAAGAAGTTATACTTATCAATGCTTTGGTCGATATGTAAGCCAAATGTGGTGTACTTGTAAAAGGGCCACCCATAGCTAAATTAAGGAAGAAAAGGATTTCCTTAGAGCAACCAATATAGAGAACGAGAGGTGGTGCACCAAAAGCATGGAAGGGAAAACAGATCAAAGCAACCTATTTTCACTCAAAAGCTAGCGGGTTTAGGAATACCATAAAAAACTCTTGACCAAAAAGAAGGGTTTTTGGTAGCTACGAGTAGGTAAGAAGAGATTAAATAAGAGGATATTAATGAGGTGTGAGAAAGTAAGAAGAGATTAATGAGCTACACGCCAATACAAGGAGGTAACACACAATTTTAAAGAGCTTTCTTTTGGATAGTCAAGGGAAGGAAGGTTTGTTACTAATGAATAGGGAGCAAGAAGAAGGGGAGCTCAACAAGTAGTAGTAAGGGGAAGAGATAAGCACTTTGTGGTTTTGGTTTTGTTGGTGTGTTGAAGAAAGAGAAGTCTAGATTTGCAAAGAGGCGGTGAAGGGGATTACGAGCAATTGCCAGAGGTTCTTTTGAGTTCAAAGACAACAAAGCAAGGGTGTAATGTGCCTACCTCAACAATGTTTAGTACCCCCGTTCATTAATCAAGGAGCAGTACCCTAAACTTTATGTGTTCGTCTTCGTAATTTTTTGAGTCTAGTCGCATATAATAAAAGCCACTGCTCCCATCCTAGCAATTGCTGACCCACTTAAGCCGCGTGCAGTAGAGATTGATGCTAATGATAAAGCAAACCTATAGCCTTTGAAAGTAAAAAGTTGGATAGAGCTCAATATTATTATGTCTATGAGAGAGAGCTCTATGCCATAGTTCACTCTTTACGAAAGTGGCAACATTATTTATATGGTGCTGAGTTTGAAGTGGTTTTTGACCATGAGAGTATAAAATGGTTTACTACTCAAATGGACTTGAAGGGTCGTAAAGCTAGATGCACGGAGATCCTTCAAGATTATGATTGTAAGTTACGATATTGCAAGGGGTGATATAATGTAGTAGCGGATGCACTAAGTTGGATGCCTCAAATTAATTCACTTGCTTCCACAAAAATAAAGAGTGAATTTTTGGAGTCATTACGTGGCAAGTGTGCACAAGACCAATCATATGGTAAAGTGTGGAGTGCAATTTTAAGAAGGGATCCCTCACACTCACATGTCTCTGCACGGCCAGATCAACATGTTTCTGCATGCGTAGATAAAAACTCCAACAAATAGAGCTCCATGCCTACTCAGGACGAGCTTACGCGATGGAAGAACTTTTCCATTGACAATGGCTACTTACTCCACAAGGGTAAAGTATGTGTGCCAAAGGGCTCAGACACTAGGTACCAAATATTATTTGAGTGTCATGATAGTCCAAGTGCTGGTCATCTAGGTATTCATAAGACATATATGTTAGTTTGACAACAATTTTATTGGCCAGGATTACATTATGATGTACAAGAATACGTACTAAACTCCCAACATTTCCAAGTTAATAAGGCAGAGCGTCTCAAGGTAGTTGGACTTTTACATCCTTTAGAGATTCCACAAGGTAAGTGGGAGAGTATCTCTATGGATTTTGTAGTAGGACTACCTAATACAAATCATGGCCATGATGCCATATGGATAATTGTAGACCATCTAACAAAGATGTGTCGATTCATTCCCACTAAGAATACGATTAAGAATTCAGAATTAGCACGGCTATTTATAAAGAATATATATAGACTCTATGGTTTTCAGCTAGTATCATTAGTGACAAAGATCGAAAGTTCAATAATAACTTTTGAAGAGCCGCGTTCCAATAGTTGGAAACTACACTTAATCTTAGTACAATTTATCATTCTAAAAAAAAGGTCAAATTGAAAGGGTTAATCAAGTGCTAGAGGATATGCTACGAGCGTACGTTAGCAAGAAGCAAACCAATTGGGAAGACTACTTGCCTATATTGGACTTTGCTTTTAACAGTTCAAAGCATGTGACTACATGATTTAGTCCATTTAGGCTTTTATATGGTTTTCAACCTAGATCACCCGTTATGGTGGTGTTGTCTACGGAGAAGATACAACAAGTGAAGGATTTTCTCTGAGACCATTTTGATATGCTTTGAGTTGCTTGATAGAATGTTAAGCAAGCTCAAGATCAATATAAGAAGTACGTAGATGAGCATCACCGTCTTGCTACTTTCTAAGAAGAAGCCAAGGTTTTCCTCAAGGTTTTGGAGCATTCAGAAAGTGTAAAGATGGAAAAAGTGGCTAAACTTTCACCACAATATTGCGGACCATTTACCGTTCTCAAATGTATAGGTTGAGTAGTATATAAGTTAGCTCTTCCCGAGCTTCATGTTAGCCGTTTACAAAACCAGTTGGGATAGAATGATAATTTCATTAACACTAGTGTGTTAGTTGACCTTATCGAACTGCCAAGCATCCCTCATGAACCCAAAAAGATTTTGGATTCTCATGAGCTTTGCACTAGACATCATGTCAGACAACAGGTGTTGGTAAAATGGCTAGATAGACTTGAAGAAGGTTCTACATGGGAGAATGTCTCTGCACTTAAGAAACATTTTCCTATGTTTGCTTTTGAGGACTAAAATGATTCTCTAAGGGGGAATAATGTAAGGACATGTGTCCTACGGGCAAGGCCACCGGCACGGCCGGACAGTGTGTACGTTAGGGGGAGGCTATAAGATAGCATGGTTGGGTAGAGACTAGCACACTTCATTACTTTTCTCCTTTCATTGGTGTTCACATTTTCCTGCTTGATCGAAGGAATTAAATGTACACAATGCCATTTGTAGTCATTTTTGTATTTAGATTTTGAATTCATTGAGTTGTATCAGTTTAAGAGTTTACATATCTTTTGAGCTAATTTTCTTGCGTTGGTTGTGTGTCTTTCTCTCACCTTTTCCCATAGCGATCAGCCTGGTGTTGACCCTATCCCTTCACATCTTTGGTGAGCTTGATGCAAAACCAATTGGGAAGGGAAAATTGTGCTTGAGAATATGTCTATGCTACAAGAAGAGATGATGCAGTATGGAGCAATTTTTTGCTTTCATGCAACAACAAAGGTTTAATCAATATGACATAGGTTTGGAAAGCAATAATTTTGAAGTTAAGCAATCTACAATAGTTGAGCTAAGTGGATTTGTAGAGTAGGATATAACAAATTTTTGAAGCATGAGATGATGTGGCAATTAGCACTTGAAAACGCCAAAATCTCAGTTTTTGATAAGCTGAGACATGATAAATTACATGGCTTAGATGTACTAGAGTGTATGTTTGATGAAGCTCCACAGAGGGATGAGTATACAACAAGGAAGTAGAAGGAGATAAATTTAGGGTTGCTATTAGACGAGCTGGTTGTATCTAAAGAGAGAACTATGTAAGTGTATGATTGCAACCATGTACAACTACATATGGATGAGGGTAAGGTTAATTTTGATTTAGATTCTAGTTTTTCTCTACAAGAACTCTTTTTGCCAATATGAATGTAGAGTCTTTTCCTTATGAAGGGCTAGATTTTTCACTTGACACAGACATCTTTTGTAATCTTGACTCTTAATCATTAATAAGTGAACTTGAAGCACTTAGGTATGCAAACCACTTAGAGCTTAGTGATATCTATTTAGAGGGGGTGGAGGATGAAATCCAATCTCTTGGTGTTACAGATGAGTGGATTTATTATGGAAATGATATGGATAGGGAAGTAGATGCTGTTTTTTGTATGCATGTAGAAATTTGTGCAATAGAAGTTTGGAGATACTTGACCGAGGGCAAGAAAATGGAAGAGCACTTTACAAAGAATATGAATGGTATGTATGCTATATGTGAGAAGGCTAGCTCACAGTGTGAGTTGCACATGGTATCAGATTCTCTTGAAGGTGTAGACATTGAGCTTAAGCTTATGTGTCTATTGGATGACACATTGGAAGGGTTCTCTACTATAGGTGATAAGTTCCTAACAATTAGATTTTGTACATGATCTAGTATATCCAACCATGGTTGATGTTGAGCTTATGCAATCGCTAGTGTCGTGACGCTTTGTGTCTACAAAGGGAAACCTAGACATGATACAATGTTGTTGGCATTATCATTGCTAAGATGAATGATTCACATATTTTTTATCGACTTGACTGTGTGATATTGAGGGAAAATGTCATGATTGCCAATGCTTTGGTTGAAATACATTCTCAATAGATTCCCAATATATTGCAAATGGCAATGCTTTGATTGACATGTATGCTAGATGTTGGCTAGCTTTGAGGGTGATGAAGAAACATGTTGTGTTAAGCAATGTTTTGGCCGATATTTATAAATGTTTAACTTTAGAGATCACAACATTCGGGGTATTGTCTCTTGAAGTACATTGCTTGCAAGGATATTCTTGACATGGCAGGAGCAAGGAAGATTTGATTGGATCTACTTAACAAAGCCACAACCCACATAATGATGCCAGACCACCAGTGCTCATCAACTGATGCCTCATTGATTTGAAAGGTTTAGAGTATGACCCACATAATGATGCCAAACCGCTAGTGCTTGTTCAACTCATCAACCGGTGCCTTGTTGATTTGGAAGGTTTAGAGTATGACCCTTATAATCCATCCCAAGCAATGAAGTCCCCAAAATATAATTCTTCCAAGTGGCTAGGGCATGTACAACATATAGAAGTTCCTTTTTGTATATGCCCAACACTCGCTCATCAAAATTGAGTCGACTCTCGTATGCTATGGCATGCTCTTCTTGAAGAAAAACTGCTTTAAGGCAATCTCCATAAGCATCACATGGCCTCAAATGGTTTTGAAAGATTCGATAGTCTAAGTACAGATTGAGAGGTAAGCTTCTCTTTAAGCTTTTCAAAAGCATTTTTCTATTTTGCAGTCCATGAATACTTACCATTCTTCTTTGTAAGTCATGTAATGGTTTTGCTATTTGTGAGAATTTTTCTATGAAGCATCTATAGTATGCAAACATACCAAAAAAGCTTTGTAGCGCATGTAGATTCCTTGGATTAGGCCATCCTTTTAATTACCTCTAACTTGTTGGATCCATACAGATACCATCTCGAGAGATGATGTGACCTGAGTATTGAATCTTTTGAATTCAATCTTCTTTTGATTAATGACAAGTTTATTCTCCCTCAAAGCTTGGAATATTACTTGGAGATGTTGCTTATGCTCCTCGAGAGAATTGAAGTAGATGATGATAACATCAAAAAACGCTCTAGTTTACTTGCGATTTGGTCTAATTTTTTTGTCCACATTAGGAGGTTGAATGTGGCGAGAACATTGGTCAAACCAAAAGGCATGACAAGATATTCATAAATACCAAATTTTGTGCGGAAAGTGGTCTTTACAATATCTTCATTCACTATCCTTATTTGATGATAGCTATTTTTAAGGTCAATCCTAATGAAGTAGGTAGAGCCTTGTAGCTTATCAAACAAATCTTCTACCCGTGGTACAGGAAATTGTTCTTGATAGCGTAATCGTATAAAGTGCTCTATAGTCAACATGCATATGGGAAATTTATTCTTGATAGCATAATCCTATTTAGTGCTCTATAGTCAACACACATACGGTATGTGCCATCTTTATTTTGTACTAAAAGGACTGGTGAACAAAAGGGAGAGGAACTAGGCCTCACCATCCCCTTATCTACCAGTTCATGTACTTGCCTCATAATCTCTTCTTGTTGAGCTTGAGAAACTCCTTAAGGAGACTTATTACGTGGTGAGCTCCCTGGTAGAATCTCTATTGTATTGTCATCATCTCCTTGTTTCGGAGGTAACTCGATAGAGATTCCATCAATAAAAACATCTTGGAATCTATTTAGAAAATTAGACAAATCTAATTTCTCTTGATTCCTACCACCTTAATTTGGTAAAACATTAATATCATTTATGGACTCTTTAACAAAAAATCATGTACGCGAAAACTGAGCTTTTCGTTAACTTATCAATAGCAAATGAATTTACAAGAGGTATAGTACGACCCAACTCATTAGCGTCTATATACATGTTCTTTCCCTATAGGTGAAATAAGTTCTCCTTTCAAGGAACTTCATATTGGCAGCCATGCAGTTGAACCATGGTGCCCCTAGGATAACATCCTCATGTTGGAGAGGGGAGATAAAAAATTCCTCTTTGTTGACGTAGCTTTGGACATGAAGCCTCAATTTCCCAATCAAGGGAGTAATGGAGGCTTGTTGTCCCTTGAAAGCTCCATCAACAATCACAATATCTCCCATCTCAAAAGCTTGTATGCCCAACTTAGTGGCCAACTCCATTGATATGAAGTTGTGAGTAGAGATAGGGTAAAAAAAGGATAAAGGCATCATGCTCCCTCACCTTTCCCCAAGCATAGGAAAGGGATGATCCTTTGCAATGAATATCCTCTTTCGGACCTTCGACTATGGAAGCTCTAGGAGTCTCATTATGTGCATTTCTTTTGGGGCAAGAACGATAGCTATGTCGTTGAACCCCACACTTCAAACATTTATGGTCTTTACAAAAAGCTTCTAACTCTTCAGGGGAGAGTTTGTTTCTACCATTGTAAACTCCTTTCTCCGTAGTCTTGTTCTTGTTGTTGTTGTTGTTGCTAGAATTGCCTTGGAAAGAATTTTGAGCATTGTTCTTCCGTCTAGATTCATTTCAATCTTAGGTTTCCGTGGGCTTAAAATTCCTTTAGCTCCTTGTTGGAAACTGATTCGTGAAGAGACCATAGTATGGTGTATCACTTCAGTAATGGTCCTAGGCATTTCAGGTTAACATATTCGGCCATATCTTCAGGTAGTCCTGCACAAAATTGTTGCTTTTGTTCAGCAAAGTCTATCTTTTGGTAGACAGTAGCTTTGAGATGTAAACCCCAAAACTTGTCCACATACTTGTGGATAGACTCATTGGGAGTTAGCTTCAAACTTTGCCATTTGGTAAGCACTTTATCTTTGGTGCCGCTTGCAAGAAATTGCTTCATTATGGAAACTCGTAGAGTTTTCCATGTCTTGGGAGCTTCATCATTGCCTCGTAGACTAGCCCACCATTGTTGGAGAGCCTTTTGAAAATGCATAGCTACATGATGTAGCTTGGAGGACTCCGTGAAGCCCTCATCTCCAAAGGCGCATTGAATTGCTGGATAAAGTCAAAGACTTTGTTCGTAGCACCAAAGATGCCATCATAGGTGAGAAAAGAGATGCTCTTTCCTCCCTCCTTGAACTTCTTAAGCTTGTAGGACCTTCTCCAAGCAGCATACTATGAAAGAGGAGGAAGATGATGAAGATGGAGAAGAGGGCGACCTCTTTCTCGTCTTTTTCTTCTTTTGATTCCTCTCTTCCTCTCAAAATGAGGAGGAGAAGGACTATATGACGATCTTTTCCTCTTGGTAGGAGTTGGGGATCGTTGAGACCGATGTCTTCATGGAGCCACATCCTTCAAAGAATTTGGAGATTCACTTCATTCTCTTTCATAGGATTCTTCTTCTTCTTCTCTCATCGGAGAGAGTCTTCTTTTGGGAGTCTCATTATGAGGCTCCCTAAGCTCTCTCTCATCTTGGGGAGTTTGAAAAATCCCATGGGTATGAAGTTGTTGGGAAACTTCGGCTTGTAAAGCGGGGTTGCCCATAGCTTGTTTCAACCTAGTGACAAGATAGTTCACAAACATGGGGCAATCATTAGTAGCACCTTCATGTGCAAAATCAAAGTCGTCAATGTTCATTCAACTCTCTTTATTATTGTCATCCATGCCATGCTAACTAAACTTATGTATATGCTACTTTGTGCTTTGGCAACTAAAAACTTTAGTTGCTACTCTTCTTTAATTTTGAAAATTAGCTCTCAAGGAGCCACACCCAAGGTTTAGAGGCTGTTAATCGCAAAGAGTAGTGGAGAGGGTCTAACATTGCTCGGTTGATTATGGTTCCTGTTGAGCTTGCTAGTAGCTCAATAATGGTTATGCCAAAGGCAAGCCCCAAAAGACTCCATTATTAAGTCTATAGTTCCCAACGGTGTACCTCGAACTAAGTTCTTTTCAACCAGAATAATAAATCCATGTTCCACTTACCCTCTTGCAATGAATAGGTCCAACCTTTCATGGACAACTTAAGGACCTCTCTTCTTAGGCAAGAAAAGAGAAATCAATAGCTCTGATACCAATGTCACGGAATTGGACTAATAACATTGAAAATAGCGGAATTAGGATGACGATAGTGAGCATTTATTTAAGAGGATTCATCATGAGCATAAGAAGAGTACTTGATTGGTGATAGCAAAATAACCATATTACCTGGTTAGCTTGGCATGATTTATATGTAAAAGAGAGAGAATTAGAGAAATTGACAACAACTGAGGACCGGATTTACTTGGAGCCGCTCCCCCCTCCAAAAGGCTCTTGTATTATAGATTATCCCATGAAAAGAGACTTGGTACAATACATGCTTTGTATTCCTTGAGACCTTGTTGGTGCTATGAAGATGGTAAGCTTCGTGCACCAAGATTATGCCCATAACTACCTTGCAAAAATAGTAACTTGTCCCTGGACTCAATTCCAAGTTCTCAAACACCTGCAAAGGTGGAGAGAGCTAGCAGGGAGTGAGGGAAGGGAAGAGGAATAAGAAGTAGCATACGAGAAAGAAATATTCTTCTCACTTATCATTACTCTTAGAGCATAGCATAGTAATGGAGATGAAGAAGATGGCCAACATTGTTGTGAACCATAGCTCTTGGTTTAATTTGCATCCCATAGCCAAGAGGTGTTGGTGTAGGCTCTCAACTTTTCAAGCTTGGAGAAGGAGATGAAGCTCTTGCTCAAAACAACGGGATAGTGTGTGAGAGTGTGTGTGGGCAAGAATAAACAAAAGAGAGCCTCTCTCCTCCTCTTGGTCACTCTCTACTCATGCTTGCACTTCGGCTCTCGCCAAGCTTAGCCAATCAAGTGCCTTGGTCATAACTAGTGATAGCCGTTGTTTGGCTATTCAAAATTTCCATAGTGAGCTACGTCACTCTACCAAAATCACCCAAACACTGTGGCTATCCTTAGCTTTTGATTGTACATAGGCGTGTGTGAGTTAAGAGACTTTTCCCATATCTCCTTAAAACTCTCAGCTAGCTAGTCATTGGGTTAGTTGAGTCAAAAAAGTAAATAAAATAAAAAAGTAAAATATATTATGGGCATTTGTGTGTAAATATTTCATTGTATATGGTCCTAAATATAAAGATTTTTCATAATTATTTTGGTATTTAAACATTTCTACCTAGGTGTACGTTATTTACCTATGTATGCTATGTACATATTATTTTGGTATTTATTTAAACATTTCTACCTAGGTGTACGTTATTTGCCTATGTATGCTATGTACATTGACTCACCATTACCACAATTTTCTTACCATTTTTCATACTCTTTATTCCATATAAAAATATCTTCACACCAGCCTCTCTTATTTTTGGTGTGAATCCACTCCTAAGAAAAAACCTCAAAAATACTTTCCACCATCAGTCATTGCCTTTCACTAAATTCCTATTTCCTACAGGAACTCTTTCTTACCTCATGTTACTAAATATACATCAATAAAATAAATGAGGACCCTCCTCATTTGATTCCCTATATTTTCATACATTTATTTTTTATATATTTATAGCCCACACTATTCTAGATTCCATTAATTGTTTATATATACTAGCCTGTCTTTTTTCATCATATCTATATATTATATTTATGCATAATCCACAACCATGCATATTTTCAAACCTCTAAGAATCAATTAGGTCACGCTCTCATGCAAGGAGGGGCTCACCTTTGGAGCCATATGCAAATTCAACAAAAGGGGGGCCACTGAAGACTTTTTTGTGAAGAAAAGTAGTCATTTTGGTGGATTTTTTATATCCATTTCCACTCCAAATTTGAAGTGGTGATTACAAGACAAAATGTGGACCAAAAGCTGAATAATCACCTCAAAAATTTTCATAATGTTTGGAGCTACCACCGGTGCGGTATGATTTTTTGATTGGACCCCAGTCTGCCCACTTTCTCACAAGTAGCCCATAGTCTTCTCTCACCTCTTTCCACACTTCTACACACACACACACACACACACACACACACACACACACACACACACACACACACACACTCATTTCTCTCAATCCCTCACTCAAATCTGCACCTTCCATGGTTTCTCTCACCTTGTTTACCATTAACCTCCCCTTTTACTTCCATAGCTCTCATATGAGCTACATACAACATCTCTATGCCTCTCTCTATTACTTCCAAAGTACAATTCCATCTTACCCCTTTCGTTATACACATAAAAAACAACATGTAAACCATGCATAACCTCTGCAAATGGGGAGATCTCATCAACCGAATTGCTATTTTCATCGCAATAATCAACCTTGGCGGCCGTGGCATAAAGAAGAGAAGAAGAAGAAGAGCATCGATAGTCATTTTGAGAACCTACACAAGTAAAATCCAAAACTTCTTCAAGCTTCACCATCACAAGGATTTCCGCACTTCATTCAACCATCTTACTTCAAGCATCCACCTCATTCTACCCATTGTAAATATATCATTAACTTTCTAGTACTTACTAACACTAACCACTGATAGCCGTTTTTTGGCTCTTTGTAATTGCCACAGTGAGTTACCTCACCCTATCAAAATCACCCAAACACTGTGGCTATCCCTACCATTTCACTGTACATAGGCGTGCGTGAGTCACGGGACTTTTCCCATATCTTCTTAAAAAACCCTCAATTAGCTAGTCATTGGGCTAGTTGAGCCCAAAAAATAAAAATAAAATAAAATATAAGTATATTATGGCCCATGCGTATGTAAATATTTCTTTGTATATAGGGCTTAAATAAAAGATTTTTTCATAATTATTTTGGTATTTATTTAAATATTTCTACCTAGGTGTGTGTTATTTATGCTCTGTACATCTTATCTACGCCCCCAATCAATGAGATTCTGTTTGCTATAAATTTGCTTCCGAATCTGTCTCAACCTCATCCAGTTTCTCAATTCTAGAAATTGTAATTTTTAAGCCCTGCATCTAAAAAAGAAAAGGTTGTACCCAACTTTGTTTGCCTCACCATTACCACAATTTTTTCTTACCATTTTTCATACTCTTTATTCCATATAGAAATATTTTAATGTAAGCTTCTCTTATATTTGGTGTAACTCCATCCCAACAAAAAACAAAAAAAACTAGTTCTATTTATGTGTATATTTTTTCACTATTGTGATTTTTTTCCTTCCTATATCTATTCTCTATTACTCTCATAAATTAGACCATAAAAAATATTCATTTTTTTATGGTAGACTTATGATGAGAGAGATTTATTTTGACCCCGTTATATTTTTTCCACCTATATTATTTATATTTGACATGTACAAATATTTTTAGACCCCTCAATATTTGATTTTCTTAGTTGTACTATTCACTTATATCATGATCTCAACAATATCTTCAATTATAGACCTACCAAATAAGGTCAAGGGTAGGTGGCATGCATACATGCACTAAAGAGGGCCCACTCTTGGAGGTATTTAAAAGAATCATCCAAAGAAGGACCCCACAAGGACTTTGTGCAGTGAAAAAAAACAGTCGGTTTTGCTGAATTTTTAAAGCTCACTTGCTCTCCGAATTTGAAAAGGTGATACAAACAAAAGTTGTAGCTCGTGGGCTGAACTTTTGTCTCAAATTTTTTCATATTTTTTTGAGCTACGAGCTGTGAGCTATGATTTTATTAGTGGACCCCAGTTTTCCCATGCTATGCAGCCACACTCTCTCTTCCACTTTATCATTTTCCTCTTTCACACACACTTCTCCACTCATCATCCCCACCTCTCTCACCACTCCTCTCTGCACCCTACTCACCTTCTCCTCAACCTTGAAGAATAAGAGAAACCATGGTGAACTCATACCTCCCACACACAATTCCATTCCAAAATTGACCACCTAGTCTCATTTTTCCTCCTCCAAATTACCCATATCTATAAAAAAAACCACAAAATTCAGCCTCTTCTCTTAAAAGACAGCATCATGGTGGTTGATTACTCAGCTTCAATTACCTTGTCTCTCAAGGAAGGTCAAGAGTGGAGAAAAAATGTACCGTCAAAGCTAGTGGACCGTCAACAAGCGTCAATATTGGCCCTACTCAAGACACTTGGAGCATCAACCTTGTAAGAAATCCACCTTTTCTTACCTCTTAAGAGTTTTTCTTCCTTATTTGTATCCTACATGGATACTCCCATTGTAAATATCCAATTCCATTTGTAAATTAATACTAACTCTACTAACACTAACCCACTATGAAAAGTCCTATCACCTCCATTTCTCTCCTCTCTCTTTCCCCACCAACTTCTTGATAATTCCAAGCAAAAGAAATTAGATAAATTGTTGAAAATCTAACCCAACCATGGTTAGAGAAGTAACCCTAGCCTTCAAAATTGCTATAAAAGGAGGGTGTAGCTAGCACAAAAGGGGGAGAAGAAAGAGCACTATGCTATAGCTTGAGAAGCCAAGCTCAACCTCTTGAGAAGGAGCTCTTGAGTGGAATCTCATTGGCATTAGGCATATGTATGTGTTGTATTAGGGGTGATTAGCAAGGGAACTCTATGCCATTGTAAGAGAGAGTGATCATTAAATTGAGAGTAGGAAATCTATATTCATTTCTCCTACTAGTGTAAGCCCAACATTTGCTGAATCAAGGAGGGTGAATTTGGACTAAGCATGGATACCTTGTCTCCCTTCCAACGTGAAGTCATGGACAATAATGATGTGTAAGTGTCTTGGTGTTTTATTTAAGTTCTTGATAGCTTGTCTCCGGGTATTGTTATCAATTTAGCCATAAATCCCACATGCTATAAGAGGGCGACAGGGTGGAGAGGACTCCCCTGGCCTTAAGACAGTGATTGGGGTGGCTTTTTTCTTGTGATGTGTTGTGGTGTAATTTACTCAAGCTATGTTGAACAAATACTAATCTCACTTTGATTGGTCATGACAGATTTGTAAGAAGGCATTAGTGCAACAAGCACCCCCTTCCCCCTTCTCTCTCTTTCTTACATATATATATATTTATGTTTGCTTGATCATTAACGATACACTTCAAAGCAGCCCGAGCACCATCTCTCTCTCTCTCTCTCTCTCTCTCTCTCTCTCTCTCTCTCTCTCTCTCTCTCTCTCTCTCGTGTTTTAGTGTGTGAGAGTGTTCCATTGGTGTTAGGGTTAGTGTAAATTCCTTGCTTGTTTGTGGGTTGCTCTAACGATTCTCCTCTTTTGCGTCCTAGTTCGCTCTTAAACTAAGTGGTGCCCCTTGTGTAGTTGGGATTTGGCTGTGGGTTTGTTGTTTTGGTTTGTGTTGTGTTGTGCCCCAGCCCCATTGAGCAGCACGGGAGCCTTGAAGGGTGTCTAGAGGTTGCTCTTCTTGTTGCCCGCCCCGGACCGCCTCACCACTAACATACTAACAAAAAATAGCCATTGACCTAACCATAAAAGACACCTCACCTCAAGACATGTGCATAGTAACTCTCTCTCTCTCTCTCTCTCTCTCTCCCCTTCCTTAAATGTCTACTTTCACTTTATCTACCATCAATAATGCTCTCTTTTGAGCCGACAACCATGACTCAAGCAGACAAAGAAGGCCCACAATGTTTTGATATTCAGAAAAATCATAATCCTGATTTGTTAGCTTGTAACATAGGATTTCCAAATAATCTTAATGAGGGTCTCTAACCTATATATATGCCCCTCTCCTTCTTGTAAAATAACCTCCAATATCTCATATAGCAATCCAACACTCTATGCGTGAGGAGAGACTTAGGCGTAGCAACCACTTTGTGAGTTTCACTTTTGGTGTGAGAGAAGCTTTCAAGCTACACATTGCAAGTGAGAGAGCGCGAGTGCAAAATCAAGACCAGTATTGTATATGTTCCTCCATCAATAATAAATTGAGTTTTGGTGCATCACAGGCGTGATTCGACGTTCAAATCTTCGTCCTTCCACTTGTGCAATACGGTTTGGTGAATTCAAGGTGACTTGTGTATTTTGAGTTTCTATCATTTGATCTTGTTTTAGAAAGTGTTTTAGTGTGTTTTCATTGCCAATTTTTTATCTATTGTAGGAAGGTATTGTGGTGAGAGGTATCCCACACCCTAAGACAATGTGTGCATGTGTTGGCAATGTTTAGCATTCACTAAGCATTGAGTTAGTTTTGTACAAGCTCTACGATAGCATCATAATGAACCATCTCCATTTGAAAGTCACAAATAAGGTATTACACAAGATCCATTCCTCTGTCTCTTCCCTTTGCTCTAGCTCTCTCTGGTCCATTTTGTGCGTGTCTTGGTGTGAGGTTGCTTGTGTGTGTTTTGTGGCGCATCTTCTTGGTTGTGACAAAATCTCTCTTGCATCCTAGTTTGCATACCATAACTAGGTGGTGCCCCTATCTTGTTTGGGTTTGGCTGTGGGTTTGTTGTTGTGTTGTGCTTGTGGTTGCCCTAGCCCCAATTGAGCAGCACGGGAGCCTTGAGGGGTGTTTAGAGGTCGCCTCTCTTGTTGCCCACCCCGGACCGACTCAATTTTGGTGCCCCCATTGAGGAGGGCTTGTGTATTTTTGTGTAGGATCAACCTTTAGCATAGTCAATTAGTTTGCATGAATCACAAGAATTTGTATGATCCTTTCATTCCCATTGCCTTGATGAATCACAAGAATTTGTATGATCCTTTAATTCCCATTGCAAGGCAGAAGGTACACATAATTGTTAGTACTAAGTTACAATTGCAACGTGTAATTCATAGAATTTTAGGTCCTCTTAGGTTGGCCGAGATAAACACTTCAGTAAATCCTTTTATTTTGCCTCTCATTAGGTACGACCTTAGTTTTGATGTATATATTTTTGTTTTGCTTTAAGCATTATGTCATGCATAGACAATGGATAATGGCCCAAGAATAGAGGTTTTCCCCTTCCATTTCACTCCACACATTAGAATAAACGTTGCAATTAGTAGAAAGATCCATTTTCAAAAACGTATGGTGTTCATGTTTGGTGCCCAAAAAGTAGGAGAAATTCTTGTATCACCAAACCCTGTCATCCTGCCTCTTGTTGATTATCATAGATCATTTGATGTGCATATTTTTATTTTGTTGTAGAACAGATTGTCATTTAGAAAACATTATTGTGTAGATTGCTTTAAGAAAAAAAAAAACGTGCATCACTTTGAAATCAATTCAATGGAAAGCCAACACCAAATGTCTAGATATCCTTTTTTCTTTGGAGAGCCTGGAGAGGATGCATAATTATTTTTAGCGAATTTCAAAATGTCTTGCCGTATCAAGAGGATAGTAACCGATCAAGAACGTGTAGAAATGTTTGAGGTGGTCCTTAGGAAATATGCTAGCACTTGGTTTGACTCTTTGCTTGAGGATATTAAGGGGAATTACACAAAAGTTTTGAATTGTTTCAAGAAATACTTCTTTGATCCCAAAACACTCAAAAATTATGGCAAGACATTGTTTCTCATAAGCAGAAAGACTTAGATGACTACTACTTGTACAAGCAAGAGTTTCTACATCTTTGGGCTCTGTGGATACGAAATGTTTCTAATCCTGGTGATGGTGCAGAATTTCTAAAGAAGGAGAGGTTCATAGCCGGACTCTTTCCTGACCTTAAGGTAAAAGTTGAGACGGGTGCACCTGCTACATTTGATGAAGCGGAAACTAGGGCTGCTGAGAAGTATAGGAAACTCAAGTGCTTAAGGGGAGAGGTTCCAATAGAAGGTCTTAGACCCAAAGGTAAGTTACAAGCATCAACATCTAGGGAGATTCCTGAGGTAACGGCTGAAGTGATTGAGAAGTTAAATGAATCTTTAACCAGCCTGTCAATTCACCTTGCACAAACTGTAGGTCCAAAGGGACAAGCAAAGAAGCCAGAAGAGAGAGAGCCACAACCTAGGAGAGTCTTGCAATGTTGGAATTGCGGAGAGTCTGGACATGGGATGTATAATGGTCCTTGGCCCCGTGGGGAGCCAGGGAGACCTAGCTTGAATTACCCAGTGATGAATGTAGGTGAAGGAATTGGTCAACAACCAAGGCTGCTACAAAGGCCAAATGGACCAAGACCACCTCCACAAGGGTAGAAGGAGTTTGGACTTTGCCAGATCCAAATGTGCATGTGGTAGAGGTGACAAATTCAAATGAGTTTGACATGGAAGCAAATGGCATTAAGCGTGGCCGAGGAAAAGGTAAAGAGAAAGAAGGAGTCACATCACAGAGTGACCATGGATGAGGCAAGAAGGCAAAGGAGACCAAGGAAGCTAAGAGGACCTGACCTCGTATCAATCTCCAAGACTTCCCTCTTGGACATGGTATGGCTCCATACAACTTGTTGGAAGACATGAGAGGTAATGGTCCTGATATCTCATGGCCTCAGTTTCTTGCATTAGGCCCACAAGTTAAGAGAGATTAAATGAAAGCAGTTAGCACTAGGAGAAAGATAAAAGAGAGTGTGCCTGTTGTAAAAATTGCACATGCTGAAATGAATGAGGATATTACACCTATGCTAGATTGTTACATCAAAGGAAGATTGGTCAGGAAAGGTTCAGTGGATGGGGGTGCACAAATTTGCATCATGACAGAGGGACTCATGCAAAGACTAGGCATGCACATCCATGAGACACCTGATAGGACATAAAAGTGTCCTTTCAGGGTTTTGGAAAAAACCTCCAAAACCATAGTAGATCCACTCATTTTGTAAAATCCTTTCATGAGGTTATAGTTCAAGGCCTACTACACATGGAAAAAATAAGAAACTTGTAAAATTTCTCATCTTTTGGTCACACCAAGCCTCCAAAGTTGATGGAACAGTGCATTTTCATCAAAACAGTCATTTCTTACGTTTTGTTGCATAAAAATAAGATTAGGGATTTTTGTAGGACTTGATATAAATTCCCTAGTTAACTTCAATGGGTTGGTGACCAGAACATATGATTGCTTCTCACTCACTATTTTTTGTTTTGCCAAAATAAATAGGTACAAAAAAGTTGAATTTTTACCATTCTACAAACCTATCATCAAACTTTCTATAGCCACGCTCAATACAAATAATATATGCATGTTTTCTTAGTTCCCTATTGTCCTTTATGTTCATAAGGAGCCATGGATCATGTCAAAATAATAATACATCTCTTACCAAGGGGAATCTTGGGGACAAAGATGAAGTGCTAAATACAGCAAACATGAAAAAACTGGGTTCAACATTATGAGTTGTAGAATCCAATAGAAACTATTCAATATCTAGCCAAATTTGATCCTTATGACTAGATATGGTTACTACCTACAAAATGCATGTAGTTGTCACAAGAAACTAACAATATTGAAAAAGCTATACTTGATATACTAGAATGTTTCGTTTCTTCTATAATTGAAAAAATCAACCATCGTTGTGTACTATGCAAAATAGGGTATTAGGTGCCCCAAAACTCAAGGAATATTAGATTTATGTTACAATATGCGTCATAGAGAATAAAAAATGCATTTGGATATCATGAAATCCACGAAAAAAATCATAGAAGAGCTAAAATTGGTTAAAAAACAGGATTTGATAATTTTTGTAATTTGGTCATAACTTACAACTTTCATATTTATTTCTCTCTAGAAGCATCAGGATATGTTGAGGACTACTAAAGATAGTTCTCTAGCATTATAGACCTCACAACCATGAATTATAGAGTGGGATAGTTGCAAAAAGTTGAAAAAAGGCAAAAACAGGACCCGTTTTTTTACACAGTTTAGGTTGTGAAATGTTGTGCAAGGACAAGGTTAAAGATGGAATTGATATTCCAAAAAAATGTCGAGTTTTTTTCAGCTCATGAGACAACTTTCTAGATAGATAGCACCTCAAAATCCATTTTGAAACTCTTGACATAATTCAAGAAAAATGGTCACTTAACAGGACATAAAAGTGTCCCAGGACATAAAAGTGTCCCATTACCAACCTAGTGCTAAAGTGAAAATTGCAAACAATAGCAAGGCTAGGTGGGTAGGCATTTGCAAAAATGTTTTTGTGGAGGCCTTTGGCATTAAGAAGGCAGTGGATTTATATGTTATGTCTACCAAAGGAAATGGTTACCCATTTATCCTAGGAAGACCATGGATAATGAAAATGCAAGCTTTGCAGGATTGGGAGAGTGGAAAATTCATTTGCAGGAATGACAATCATAAGAAGGTTTTCTTTGACATGAAGGAGCAACGCCAACAGGATCTCCATGAAGAATCATCTCAAAGTGAGACGGAAGAAGCGACCGATAACACTTCAGGAGAAGAAAGTAGCCGTAGCATTACTAAAGAGGAGTCTTCCATTGAAGTCATGGGGGTAAGGTTTAATCCAACCAACCAAGAGACCTCTTGACCAAGTTTGGAAGAGGTAGGTTCCCAAGAGAACCAAAATGTGCAAGATGAAGGAATGTTAGAAGGTATGTTGTCTACAACACTTACAAAGGACGAAAGAGAGGAGTTCAAATGTGTGCTAAGGAAGTTTCCTAGGCTTTTTGCTAAAGACTACACCGAGGTGCATGGAGTAGATACTGTTCAACACAAGATTGAGTTAAAGCCAGAGGCCACAGCTAAGGCTCAAAAGCTACAAAGGCTAGGAGTCATCAAGGAGCAGGCTCGACTCAAGGAGGTAAAAGAGCTTCTAGCAGCAGGTTTCATTTATCCAGTGGAGAATTTAGAGTGGGTCTCTCCCGCTGTTGTCATTCTTAAGAAAAACGGAAAGTGGAGGGTGTGTGTGGATTACCGTCCGCTCAATGAGGCAACAAAAAGAGATCACTTTCCCCTCCCATTTCAGGATGAGATACTAAATGAGGTAGTTGGTCATGAGAAGTACACTGTGTGTGATGGCTACTCAGGTTACTTTCAAATAGGGATCATTGGAGGACCAATTGAAAACAACCTTCATCACTCCTTGGGGTTGTTATGCTTTTAGAGTTATGCCATTTGGCCTGACAAATGCTGCTGCAACTTTCCAATGTTTCATGAACATGGTGTGTCAAGCATTCTTTGGAAAGTCAATTAGGGTGTTCAATGATGATTTCTGCATTTATAGCTCAAAATCATTGCATCTACAAAAGGTAGAATAAGGTTTAAAAAACTTTACGACATGGGAGGTCAACTCAACCCCGACAAGTGCCACATAGGTCAGGATGAAGTGATCTTGCTTGGTCACAAGGTTTCCTATAAAGGTATTGAGGTGGATCCTTCAAAGACAAAGGCTCTTATTGAGTTACCATCACCCAAGAGTCTTAAGGAGGTCATCTCATTCATTCAAAAGGTGAAGTATATGTCACGCTTCATTCACTTAGCCTCAAAGTTACTCCACCCTTTGTAAAAGTTGACACAACAAGTAGAATTTGCATGGTCTAATGAGCTTGAAGAGTATTTTATTAACATTAAAGTCATTATGTCAGAGCTACCAATACTCATGCCTGCTTGTTGGGAGTACACATTCTTTGTTAGCTCTAGTGTTGGGAAAGAAACAATTGGTGCAGTTTTATTACAACAAGATCTTTATAGTACCAGGATGCGACCCATCTACTTTGCTAGTAGGGTCATGAATGCTTTGGAGAGAGGCTAGACGAAGGCAAAACTCATGATGCTTCTCTCATGTTTGCGGTGAGAAAGTTTAGATCCTACTTGCTGCCAAAACCTTTTGTAATCCTCATTGCAGAAAATTTGTTCCCTTGGTTGTCATCTCAAATGAATCTGAGTACTAGGATCTCAAAGTGGATTATGGAGTTGCAAGAGTTTCAATACTCTTTCAAGGTAGAAGATAGTGTGCGTACACAACTGGCAGGGATTCTCACTTATAGGGTACATGAGAAGGAAATTAAGGTACCTGAAGTAAAGACCCTACCTTTGCCACCACCTAAAAGTATTCCTAATGCTTTTACCTTGTTCTTTGATGGAGCTTTTTGAGGAGCCACAGGAAAAGCAAGGGGAGGGCTATTGTTGCTCAACCCAAGTGGAGAGGTGGTCATGAAAGAGAAGGTCAATCTACCAGGTTCAACTAACAATAATGAAGCAGAATATGACACATTACTTCATGGTTTAAAGCTGTGCATTGGCCAAGGTATGCAACGTCTCATGGTAAAGGGGGATGCACTTCTCATTGTGAAGAAAATTTTAGGCATTTGAGAATGCAAGAATGAAAGCCTAAGGACAAAATTTCATGCCATTCGTAGGTTGTTTAATCAGTTTGAAGAAGTGCAACTATATCATATTCCTAGGAAACAAAATGAAGATGCCGATTTACTTGCACAACAAGCAGTTACATGTGTTGAGAAAGAAGTGCAGGTCATCATGGTGGCAACAACTGTCAAGCAACCAAGATACCAGGGATTGGAGTCATTGGCTCCCATTATTGGCTACATTTTGGAGGGCGAGTTTCCACAAGACTTCACAAAAGCTCAGAAGAGGAGACTCATGAAGAAGGCAAGTTTCTATCTCTTCCTAGAAGGCTCCCTCTATCAAAGAGGAAAGGATCAAGTGTGCAGAAGAGTACCAACTATTGAGGAAATTCCAGCCATTCTAAAAGGTTTGCATGAAGAGGCATGTGGTGGTCATTTTGCCTAAGAATTAACCGTGAAGAAGATTTTGCTTGCGGGATATTTTTGGCCAAGCTTGCATGTGGATGTCCAACATTAGTGTAAAAGCTGTCACAAATCTCAGGTAAATGAAAATAGAAGGTTGGTGCATGGCCCGAGGCAAATAGTGCTTGTTAATGGACCCTTTGAAAAATGGGGCATTGATGCTGTGGGTCCTCTTCCTAGAACAAAAAATGGTAAACTCTACATTCTAGTGGGTGTAGATTACATGACTAGGTGGGTAGAGGCTCAAAGTGCGGCAAGGGTAAATGGAAAAACAGTGAGCAGGTTTGTCTATACTAATACTTGTTGTAGATTTGGCACACCTTTGGAGATTGTTTCCGATAATGGTCCAGGGTTCAAGAAGGGTTTACTCACAGAAGTTTGTAAAGAGATTCACATTCTACATTGTCATAGCACACCCTACTACCCACAATCAAATGGTTTGGTGGAGAAGGCTAATGGTGTCATTGTAGGCATCATTAGAAAGATGGTGCAAAACAAGACAAAGTTGTGGGATGACTTCTTGGATGGTGCCTTGTGGCATATCGAACCACATATAGGAAAGCCACGGAGTTCACACCATTTCACTTGGTCTATGGTCAAGAGGCTTTGCAGCCTATCAAGCTCAACATCCCAACGATACCGCTTCATGGTAGAGGTGCACAAGATGATCAAGAGGTATGGATGGATTGACTTCTTACATTAGTGGAGCTTGAGTGGAAAAGAGAAGCAGCCTATGAGTGCTACAAGAGGAAAGCTACACAAGCAAAGGAGAAGCTTGACAAGAAACTCAAGGACAAAGGCATCAAAGAAGGAGATCTTGTGCTAAGGTATGACAATTGACTTGATAATCGTTTTGATGCCAAATTTGAAACTAGATGGCAGGGGCCATACATAGTCAAGAAGGATTTCAATTCCAGTTACTATCAGCCTATGGACTTGAATGGTAAAGAGCACTCCAGGAAAGTAAATGGGTATCACCTGAAGCCCTATTTGAGTCGCCTTCTACCAAAGGATCTACCAGAGATCTGTCAACATTTGTGTGTAAATATTTCATTGTATATAGGGCCTAAATATAAGAATTTTTCATAATTATTTTGGTATTTATTTAAACATTTCTACCTAGGTGTGCGTTATTTGCCTATGTATGCTATGTACATTGACTCACCATTACCACAATTTTCTTACCATTTTGCATACTCTTTATTCCTTCACCCTTTGAGAGAGAGGGATTTGAATAATGCTTGGATAATCATTTGATTAAACTAAATTCTCATTGGACCTCCTTAAAGCCCAACCGATAGACTTTAAGCACACTATGAGAGAAACCTTTCTAGGGCTTGACATGTGTCCTATATGCCTCTTGTGGAAGGGGTGACCCTTGAGAGGGTGCAGGTGTGTTCTCTCTCCTCCCGTACTTCTTGGGCTCGCCCATTCCTTTGTAGGCACCCTTTTGACTTCAAGCACCTCAAGCTCCTTGGTCATCAAGCATGACAAGGACCTCTAGCACCTTGGTCATCAAGCATGGCAAGCACCTCAAACACCTTAGTCACCAGGCACGACACACATCAAGCACCTTATTCAGCCCAAGCATGAGAAGCATCTCAAGCACCTCAAGCATAGGCCTAGCTTACCCTAAGTCTACGGACTTTTAACACTAACCTTTGAAGGGTCTTGAAAGAAGCTAACCCTAATGTCTTTTAATATCCATTATTTGCACATTGTTCTTCAGTAGACCATCTACTTTTTGAGTCCCTGTCAAGATGTAACCATCTCTCCTTTTGGCCCCATGCTGAGCTAGGTCTAACAACACAGTTCTATGTTCTAGCTCTTGTTCCCCTTTACCTTCTCAAATTAAAATGATTAGTTTAACATGAGAAAATCATTTGGGTAAAGCAAGATATCAGATTTTATGACACCATGTATGCACGCTATGCATAGTATAGTAGAAGTTGTAGATATTGTTGGTGGTAGTACTAATGCTAGTTTTGGTGATAACAATTGTGGTGATATCACAAAACTAGTGTATACCACTTGTACTTTCATGTCTTTCATGTCATATGTATCAGCCCCTTGTCTATTTTACTTATTGTAGCCTTGGTTGAGAAATCTAATATAGAAATATTTCATATTATACATTGTCTAATGAATTAGAAATTCATTTTTACATATGTATAATTACTTCATAAAAATTTTCTTAGCATTACATCATTGATTGCTGGCAGGGAACACGACATCAACATCTTCTTCCCAGCTTGACATAGCAAGAGCAAGAGGGAGTGGCTTGGCTCAACTTTGGCATCTTCTCCTCGCAGTGGCCTTGACAAACACGCAAGTGTGAATCTAGCCTTAGAATCTGCCTATAACCTATATTACTTGCTGCTTACACCTCAATCCAATGTTGCCTCTTGGAGGGCCCTCTTGGAGGGATGATTGATGTATGAACTAGCAGGCCTTTGCTGTCAATAAGGTATTGGTGAATACGTACTTGAGATTACTTTAGCAACATTGGTGCTTGATATCGGGTCCCTAGATTGATAAGGGCCCTTGTATTCCATCTCCTTTGCCCATGTGAATTATAGCAAAGGTCCGAATGGGGCATCAATTTTCTCGTAGGCTGAGGGAGATGTCGGGAACAGTGTTCACCAAAAACGTTTTTAGCAACCAATGAAAATAGGTGATAAAATCACAAGGCCTGCTTAGTGTCCCTCACAAAGTGGGCTAGAGGTTGTATCACACATGGACACTAGAGATTCAAGAAGCCTCAAAAAGGCTTGTCCAGGTCCATTAGTGGTACACATGACGGGCAACTATCTTTATTCTAATTTTTGTGAAATGTATAACAAGCAATGAGGTAGCCCAACTAGAAAGTAAGGTAGACTTAGGGCTATACATTCAAGGTGCAAGCATGCAAGTCCAATACAAGGCAATATTTTGTGTTGTCTGCGAGGGTCTATGGTTCATGTGCACGTGGTATGAGATCTTGTAGTCTAATTACCATCTCTCTCTCTCTCTCTCTCTCTCTCTCTCTCTCTCTCTCTCTCTCTCTCTCTCTCTCTCTCTCTCGTGTGTGCACGCATGCGCACGTGCGCGCGCACACACACACACACACACACACACACACTTATCTAGCTGACAATTCCCTGGCTAACCCTTGGTTGACTGCTTCCCTCTTTGGTGATCTCACTCTTGCTATCTGGACTGTAGTGACTTTGTTAAAACTTGGTTGGCTATAGATAAAGCTTGAATGTGTTGGTATACGTTATCCACAATCTATTCAGTTTGAAAAAAATGACCCATGACACACCAATACCGAGAAAAAATACCTCATTGGACTTTTTCTTAATTCTGTAACTCGCCCACTTGAAATATATCTGCTGATAATATTAGTACTTGGATTTAATTCTGTCACCCTTCTGTGGTAGATTGGGTATGCCATTTCTCTCTTGAATAACAGGTCTTGAGTTCAACTCTTGTCGGATAGATCCTTGTGGTCTCTTGGGATATTTTACTCCGATAATAAAATTTTGTTCTTCTCACTACAAGAGGTTGTGTGCACTTGTGATGCTGTTAGCGACAGAAATACATTGGGTTTTTATACTCCCCAGCATCGCTAAGACCGTCGCTAACAGCGTCGATATGAGAATGTCGCTATGGACGTCTCTATAACGATCTCTATATGTGTCGCTATAGCCGTCGCTATATAGCGACGCCTATAGCAATGATCATAGCGTTTATAGGCCACCTATAGCGACGTTTATAGCGATGCTGCAGAGCATTATATAGCTCGAGAGAATTTTTTTTTGGTGACAGGGCATTGAATGCCCTACCACCCATCAACCATATTGAATGTTTCAATAATTGAGTAAACCTAAATGAATCCAAGATAAGCCCAGATTCACCTTTGAAAGAAAGTGCAAGCTTAGATATAGACCCAAAGTAGTCACCCACAAGACAATATAACCATTAACTCCATCATCCATAGTATTGTTTGTAGAATAAGATACAAAACTGAAAAAAGTAAATAGATGAAAGTAAATGAATGACAATTGTACACATCATAGGCAATATCACTTGATTGTTAAACTTTGCAAATGTAATAGTTACAACACCATTGTCATTATTGAAAAAATATACATGGTTTTCAAAAAGACGTATAAACGTCATCTCATGATACATATGCTATGACAAAAGAAAACTACTGCTATCTAGCTATGGCTAGACTGACGTTGTCTAATCAGATGTCTCATCGCGTCCAAGCGGCGTATCTGTCCGATTCTGCAAAAAAAAAAGGACAGCTTTCTATAAGTATAAACATCAAATAGAAAAGAGTAAACCCTAATACTAACCATGCCGCCGCGAGAACTCAGAATGTCCATCAAGGCGTTTAAGCCCTTCCTGCCGACGTACTCGTGCTCGTACGGTGTGGGGTCACGTCCTGTCATCGACCACTATTAAAACATACAAAGAATCCATTATGTTAGAATTTAAGAACCCCTAAACCCTAAACTATCAAACCTAAAGAGCAATGCGAAAACACTTACAAAATTGGCCTCAAATGATGCCCACCCACCGCTCCCCAAGTGGTGCGAGCTCCCTGCCTCTACTCGCACTCTGTCTGACTCCTTTTGTTGCTTCCACTTGTCGGGATTCTCGCACGTTGCTTTCTTTGCATTCTTCCAATCTTCTTTGGCTAGCCAATCTAGTCTGTTCCACCCATGCTTAATTGCTTTTTGCACTTTGGAACGCTTGTGCTTGTAGTATTCGCGCATTTGAACCTTCATCAGGTCTTCATTGAAGCGGTCATCCCGTGTTGAAACGGGAAACTCGTAATGTAGCATGCTGATGACTCTATCTTTTAAATCACTTGGTACTTCACTCTAGGTGTTTAGTATGTAGTGTCTAAATACCTGAGAGCAAAGACCGTGCATGCGCGAGATCACCTTCTTGCCTTCATCATCCAAGATGATGCCACCGCTGAAGAGGATGGAATAAGGCAAGCGCTCTTGCCGGTGATGCGTGAACCTGGGTGTCCCGGCACAAGTGTTGAGACTGGAGTGTCTCCTAGATGAGTAGCTAGTGGTGTGTAGCCACTAGGAACGGCCATCAGCTACGCAAAACTTGGTGTAGATGGCAATGTCGTGGCTGGTGTGGGGGTGGGAAAAGAAGGGGAGGGTAAAGAGCCTCTTCGAACACGAGGCGGTGTTGAGGAATCGGTGGTGGAATCCCCACAACAACCATCGCCGCCACCACTAGAGTGTCGCTGCCTAGACGAGTGTGAAGATTGTCTCGTTGAACCCCACTGAATGCTCCGAAACAGAGGGAGACACTAAAGGAGTAGGAATGCGTGATGGAGCTCCACAGCGATGACGCTCCACGTACCACTGTCTCTGCTCGGGTGACAAAGAAGAAAGAAACTCCTCATCATCCATACCTGCATTAAACACATGAACATTTAAACTTTATCTTGAATGAATGGAGAAGAAAACATGGACAAGTAGAGAGAGAGAGAGAGAGAGAGAGAGAGAGAGAGAGAGAGAGAGAGAGAGAGGACTCATAAAGGGGGAGGGATTCCTGTGTAGAGAGATTTAGTTGAATTTCTATGAATTTGTAAAAGCACTGCGCTCCGGGTGCAATGGAGACTGAAGCTGCATAGCAAATGTCTGCTCATAGAAGTTTCTTGCCCTACCACTAAATCTAATTGATCAGGTGAAAGAGACGCTGAGAAGCAGTAGTAGTGCTTCTTAGTGTCTCTTTCACCCGATCAGCTAGATCTAGCGGTGGGACGAGCAGCATCTATATTAAGCAGACCAACTTCGCGATTGTAGCTTCAGTCTCTATCCCACTCGGAGTGCAGTGCTCGTCGTCCCTGCTTGTGAGAACATACCTAGAGCATACGTACCTGGAGTGGATGCAAAGACCATTAAATACAATGACGTAATGACGCATATAGACAAAAATGGACAAAAAGCCACATGAATACAATATACATTATAAAATGGAGCTAGTTTGTTCAAATACAATATTTATGGCTTTAAGAGGTCTCTCTCTCATCCTTGCAAAGCTCAACATAACTTCCTATATCTATATAGAGCTCTCTGTTTAAACAGATGTCCTCCATTTCATTTTTTTAGATCCTCTGCATGCACCCCATAGAGAGTAGTAGCTTGATGCTTGTCTGGCACCACCTCAACGGCTTCTGACTGAGCATCTTCTCCAATCTCCTCCATTGATGACACTGTGAGTGGCACATGGTAGCCTTCATATGTCCGTGCACTACGAGGGGCTATCCATTAGGGCCAATTTGGATGAGAAAAGGGCTGTGTAAGGATTTTAAAAGGGGCAACCTTAAAAAGACCATGAAGATCTTAGCAAAACTATTCAACATGGGTACTCATTAGATAGAGCTTATCAAGCGCCACCCATGGACCATTTGAGCACTAAATTTGGACTTCATATGCAAAAGTTATGGCTAAAATAGTGCAAAATATTCCAAAAGCAAGTGAAGGAGATCTTGACACGTGTACAAAGTGCCATACTTTTGGAAGTGTGGCTCCTCCTTGACCCTTGGATCAAGAATAGAGAAACCCTAAACAACCCTTATTTCATCCAAATTGGCCCTAATGCTCTATGACGTACCACCAGTTTGATGCAGACTTTGTAGGATGAAATATCACCTGCGAGAGCCACATAACTTATATGAGAGCTTCCAAGTACATAACTTCTAAAATTGGATGTTAACTATTTACATACTTACTTGTTCACAATGCTCGGGTAGTACGAAAGTGTCTCTTAGGTCAGTCCATTTCTTAGTTGAATCCACCTCAAGAAAACCAGACTCTCCTCTATGCATAGTAGCGTTGCGACCCTCCATGATTATCTTGAACCATTGCACGTCGAACAAGTCGACAAAAAATCCTCTATAATCGATCCTCACAATCTCTTGTAGCGTGCCGAAGTAAGTGAATTCCGCCACCACAGGATCTGCATCAGAGGACTGTCGTCAACTAGACTATTCAAATTTTGCCATGATTCCACAATCTTGAGTAAAACACTTTTTGTCGATCCATTCCACCCTAAAATGTTGACCTTTACACCATGCTGTTGTGTATGACTATACTACAACCAACAAAGATTATGAGTGGCCGTTCAAACATCTCGAAAGTCACTAGTCGTTCATTGCAAACTTACCTTCGTCGCGCGTACAACCCCGAGAGTACACCCACTCCTCCTCAGTCACTTCTTCACCGCACTATTGTGTGCTTTTCAATTGGTTGTGCAACCATCTTAGACTCATGAATGTTGGTAGGCTCTCCAGACCCATCCGATAGTGCATCAATGGTCATCTTCCCCGTCTCCACTCGATTCGTGCCCTTTGTCACTCTTGCTTTGCATCCTCATATTGTGAAATCCACTTTTGCATCACTGGATTGTGAAGCATGAAAAATTGATTGATTTTAGCCTCTACATCTTCCACCATCTTCCTCTCAACATCGAGATTGCACATGACAATCCTAGATATGTGCTCATCATCTATGGTTTGCCATAGCGTGTCGCGGGATTTATCAAATCCATCTAGCCACTCTCCAATGTACACTAGGGACTCTGATACCAGCCAACCTTCTTCCATGCTACCCTCCAGACGTGCCTTCTGACGCAGATATCCCTTGAGCTTTTACATGAAACGTTCTAAAAAGAACATCCATCTGGAATGTATTGTGCCAGCTATTTCCACCTCATCAACTATGTGAACAAGAAGATGCTCCTGAATGGTTAGCATGGTAGTAGGAAAGTGTTTCTCAAACATACACACAACCTCCGTAGTGTTTAGTTTGGCGAATGGTATGGAGTCTACATTGATCTCCTTTTGTGAGATCCATTGCACCAACTTTGCAAGTTTGTAGATTGTGTTACGAACGTCAAGAGACAAACATCCCTCAATGGCCATCGGTACAATAAACTGCACAACACGTGCAAAAATGATATTAAAGTTCAGACACGAATTTGTTACACAATTCCCACTATGATATATTCCACTATGAACATACCTGACACATTTTATGCCAGTCGTGTGACGTTAAACCGGTAAGCTTTCCTTCTTTAGTAAAACATGTTTGGAGCGAGTGCATTACGCCAGTGGGGGTCCGCAAAGATCAAATGGTCTCTTTTACTTTGCATTACTGTGAAAATCCATGGCGCTTTAGGGAGTTTTATTGATCCATCGGATGCTGCCTACGGCCAATATTGCTCCATACGATCCACATTTCTAAGGTCAACCCTGACTCCCAAAGTATCTTTCTTGCCGGTCAGATGGTCCCATAGCAGATTACCCACATTCTTGAATATGTGCATTGGATCGAGCAAGTGATTGATCATGAGTCGGGGCCAATATGGTAACTCGTACCATAGAGAGAGTCTCTTCATCCTTGGGGACAAACTGTCATCACACATCTCCTTCTGCTCTAACCATGCTTGTGAGAACATCCTCGGTGGTTCTCTTCCCAAAAATCCATCGTGTAACTGTTACCATATACATGTGGTAGTGATGTGTGTGAACACACTAGGACCGCCGGGGCATTTTTTCCCTCTTTAGGAGGTTTTTTCCCCCGTGCATTGTATATACGCCCATCACTCTAGGGCTATCTATCTTTCCATTGCACACTAAGTAACACACTGTCTATTGTGTGCCTTGAGCTTCCTTCGTCTTCTCCAAGCTGTGTGTGTTTCTCTGCAACCCTAATTCCAACAATTGGTATCAGAGCAGGTCACGTCCTCCCGGGCTTAGTCGCCAGCTGCTCCAGCACATGCCTGCTCACTTTCTCCGATTTCAGTGAGCTTTGGCAAGCGTTCGCAGGTCAACAAAAATTTTGGGGGAAGCTCGAAGAGCTTGGTTTGCCCAGAATTTCGATTTGGGCTCATTTCGGCCTCCGTTTCCACTACAGGCAGTACTACACAGGCTATTTCGTCATTTTGTATAGAATTTTTGTCAGTGCCATTTTCTGCATAACAGATGCCTTTATAGTCTTCTACGGTTTGTGCTATATAGCACAGGTTGTTCCCGCTCCGTTTCTCCTATTCTCGGGTAGTTTTCACATCAGGTGCAGCATTTACCATGGCTGACAACAACAACACAGATGTGTTCAAGATGTTTGCTGCTGAGGACAGGTTGGATGGGGACAACTACCCTATGTGGGCTTATATGATGCAACATGTTCTTGTGTCAAAAGGTGTCTGGAACATTGTGCAGGGCATTGATGTACGTCCTGGTTCTGAAGATGTAGGCGATGTTGAGGATGTTGCAGGTCTTGCTGCAAGGATTGCAGCTGTTAGAGTTGTTTTGCCTACGGCAGAACAAGCTCGTTGGGATGTTAAGGATGCGCAGGCTCATGCATTGATTGCGTTGTCTGTGAAGCGCACCATTATTCCTCACATTCGTTCAGCAAAATCTGCAAAACAGGCTTGGGATATTCTAGCAGGTCTTTATGCAAGCCGCAATGAGGCTAAAATTGCTTTGCTGCGTAAAGAGCTAGAGTCGAAGATTATGCATGAGGAAGATGATATGGACACTTTCCTTGCTAGTGTCAAGGATATCAATGAGCAACTCATTTCTGCAGGTGAAGTCATTTCGGACAGTTCCCTTGTGCAGACTGTTCTTGATGCCTTACCAGATTCCTACCAGACTTTTGCTAGTACTTGGAGACTGATGACCCAAGGAAATCCTGAAGTTGTCAAGTTTGATGCATTATGCACATTGCTGTTGCAAGAGTCACTTTCTAGAAAAAACAGGACTAGGCAGCGTGCAGTTGAACAGGCTTTTATTGCTTCTCAAAGAAAGGGTGGTAACAGTAATGCAGCCACTTCTTATGGTTCTGCTGCGAGTGGCAAAAATTCTGTTCCTAATGCTTCTGCTGGCAGCACTTCGTCTGGCAATTCTGGTGATAAGGGCAAAAAGAAGATGCGTTGCCATTATTGTAAAGCCAATGATCACTTGATCAAGTCGTGTCCTAAGTTGAAGGCCAAAGAGGCTAAGAAGAAAGAGGGTGGTTCCACTGCAAATGCTGGTTCCACTACAAATGCAGCCATTGTTGAGTCTTCTGTGAAAGGAGATTGTGATGCTGATGTTGATGCAGAATGGGCTTTTAGCGCAGAGTGCACCTACAATCCTGCTGTCCATGATGCATGCTTGTCAGTTGCTGCAGATTCACATGTGTGGTATTTCGACAGTGGTGCTACAAAGCACATTACCTCACATTGTGAATTGTTTACCTCTCTCGAGTCTGTCCCTCATGGGAATTCAGTCACTTGTGCCAACAACGCCTCTTATCCAGTTCAGGGAGTTGGAAAGATTGTGCTCACTGCTGCTAATGGCAGTTCCTTCACACTTGTTGATGCACTTTATGTACCTGGGATCAAGAAGAATCTCTTGTCTGTATCCGCACTTGCTAGACTTGGACTTGTAGTCAAATTTGTGGATGACAGATGTACAGTTCATGATCTCAGTTTTGGTGATGAAATTGTTGCATCTGGGCTTTTGTGCCGTGGGCTGTATAAGCTCACTTTGTATGACAAGTGTGGACAAAATTTTGCAAATGCTGTTGCAGATTCAAGGGCTATTTCAGATGCAAAACTTTGGCATGCACGTTTTGGTCATCTGAATTTTGCCAGTTTGCTGCGTTTGCAGAAATCTGATATGGTTGCTTCTTTGCCGCCTCTTGAAGCACCTATCAAACATGTTTGTGAAGGCTGTATTCTGGGTAAAATGCAGCGTTCTAAGTTTCCAAAGGATGGTTCAGTTAGGGCCACATGCAGGTTGCAGCTTGTGCATAGTGATGTTTGTGGGCCCATGCAAACTCCGTCCTTGGGCAATTACCTGTACTTCGTGACTTTCATTGATGATTACTCCAGGCATGCGTGGGTATTTCCGCTTAAAGCGAAGTCCGAAGTTTTTATGTGCTTCAAACAATTTTTGGCTATGGCTGAAAATGTCTCAAAATGTACTATGGGCACCCTCCGTTCCGATCGAGGGGGGGAGTACATGTCTCATGAATTTAATGCATTTCTGGCTAGTCGTGGGATAAAACACCAATGTACAGTGCCTTATACACCTCAGCAAAATGGTGTTGCTGAGAGGAAAAACAGGTCACTAACGGAAATGGCACGATGTATGGTCAAAAGTCAAGCTTTGCCGCATTCTTTTTGGCTTGAGGCCATCATGTGTGCCACTTATGTACTTAACAGGTGTCCTACGAAAGCTTTGCAGTCTATTACTCCGTATGAAGCATGGCATGATAGAAAACCTTCTATTGAGCACATGCGTGTTTTTGGCTGTTTGGCATATGCTTTGGTGCCACAAGTGCAGCGCAGAAAATTGGATGATAAGGCTGTCAAATGTATTTTTGTTGGTTATAGTGCTGAAAGCAAAGGTTACAGGTTGTATCATCCGCAAACAAAACGTATTCTGGTTTCACGGGATGTAGTGTTTGTGGAAGACTCTGTTCAACCCTTGCTGTCATGTACTAGAGACAGTAATGTAAGCTCACAGGACATTTATGACACTTTGTTGCCTCTTTTCAGTGGTGGAAATACGAATGTAAGTTCCAATGAGGCAAATGTACAGCCTATGGGGGTTTCTGAAAATGTTTTAGAACAGCCTATCACTGATGCAGATGTACATGATGTACTTGATGAGGAAAGGGCTGAAAATGAGCGGGCTAGAGGTATGCCAAAATGGCTGGTGCACACTTTGCGTGACAGTAAATTGGATGCACCTTTATCTAGTCGTACTCGTTCAGGCTCTCGCCATGCATCTTATGCATCAGATTGTTATGCTTTGGCTGTGTCTAGTTTACATGATGTTGAGGAGCCTCTGTCTTTTGATGAAGCACAAAATTCAGAAAATTGGATTGCTGCCATGAAATCAGAATATGATGCACTTATAGAGAATGACACATGGACTTTATGTGATTTGCCTCCTGGCAAAAAGGCCATTGGTACGAAGTGGGTTTACAAGTTGAAACGCAAGCCGGATGGTGAGATCGATCGCCATAAGGCTCGACTTGTTGCAAAGGGTTATGCACAACAAAAAGGCATAGATTATGAAGAGACTTTTGCTCCCACTTGTCGTATGACTACTGTGCGTTTTCTATGTGCATTGGCAGCTCATTTTGGTTGGGATGTACATCAATCAGACATTGTTACTGCTTTCTTGAATGGTGACATATTTGAGGAAGTTTATGTAACGCAGCCTCGCGGTTTTGTCATAAAAGGACAAGAGGACAAAGTGTGCAAATGTAAGAAGGCTTTGTATGGGTTGAAGCAATCTCCTCGTGCTTGGTATGAGAAAGCTGACACTCATTTGGTTAAACGAGGCTTTCGTAACAGTCCAACAGAAAGCACATTGTATGTAAAGCGTGAGGATGATGTATTTCTCATTGTGGTTCTTTATGTTGATGATTTGCTGATCACTGGACCAAATGAGAGACATATTGCTGAATTTAAGGCTGATTTGAATGCTACTTTCAAGATGAAAGATTTGGGGTTGTTGCATCATTACTTGGGTATACAGTTTAAGCAGTGTGATGGTGGTATTGCCTTGTGTCAGAAAAGTTACATAGAGACATTGCTATGTAAGTTTGGACTTGAGGATTGCAAACCTATTGCCACTCCCATGGAAACAGGTTTGAAGTTGAGTCTACATGATGCTGGCGATCCTGCCGATGTCACTCTTTACCAAACTGCTGTTGGCTGCCTCATTTATGTATGCAACACGAGGCCAGATATTCAGTTTGCAGTCTCGCAGGTCAGCAGATTTATGCATAGCCCAGGGTCTAAGCATTGGCAGGCTGTCAAGAGGATTTTCCGCTACCTTAGTGGCACTTTACATCTTGGCTTGTTTTATCCCAAGGGGGGATCATTGCCGCCAGACTTACATGCTTTTTCGGACTCAGATTGGGCTGGTTGTTTTGACACGCGAGTGTCCACAAGTGGTTTTTGTTTCATGCTTGGCAGTTCATGTATGTCATGGTTGAGCAAGAAGCAACCTACTGTGGCCACTTCGAGTTGTGAGGCTGAGTACAGGGCAGTCTTCACAGCTACGGTTGAGTGTGTATGGCTCAGATGCCTTATGGCTGACTTGGGTGTTGGACAGGACACTGCCAACACTATCTACACTGACAGTCAGAGCGCATTGGCAGTTGCGAGGAACCCAGTTTTTCATGCTCGCACAAAGCACATTGAGGTGCATTACCACTATGTCAGGGAGAGGCTCTCAGCAGGAGAGATCAGCTTGGCTTATGTGCCAACACAGGACAACCTTGCAGATCTTTTCACAAAGGCATTGTCTCGTGAGAAGCTTGAAGCTTTTCGCAAAGCTTTGGGCTTACTCCCCTTTGTGGACTGATCCTGTCCTCAGGGCATGGCACTTCCCTTTACTCATGTGCCAGCTCTCGTTCACCGCATCACTCCAGGGGGGATTTGTTACCATATACATGTGGTAGTGATGTGTGTGAACACACTAGGACCGCCGGGGCATTTTTTCCCTCTTTAGGAGGTTTTTTCCCCCGTGCATTGTATATACGCCCATCACTCTAGGGCTATCTATCTTTCCATTGCACACTAAGTAACACACTGTCTATTGTGTGCCTTGAGCTTCCTTCGTCTTCTCCAAGCTGTGTGTGTTTCTCTGCAACCCTAATTCCAACAGTAACACATGATTCTTTGGAAGATACGCTTGATGAACTTCGTAGATTTGCTTCTTCAATGAGGGCGCCCAACGTGCATTCAATCTAGGTCCACACGTGACACATGCTCTGTATCTGCTTGTTGAAGCCCTGCATGTATACACATGATAATAGATAAGCCAAGATTTACAGTGTTTGAGTTTAAGTGTAAATCACCTGAGCATTCTGTTAGTCCGGGATAGTCATGCATGATCCAGATTAGAATGCCTCTAATCAAGCATTCCGTCGACCTGTATGTCGGCTCATATCCACCACTTCTATGCCAATCCACAATTGTTGTAGCTCTTCCCATAGTGGATGAAGATACACATCCATATTCTTCACTTTATACCGCCTTGGCAAAATCAAGCTTAGCCATAGGTGCCCCTTCTTCGTCAACCACGGGGGAATGTTGTAGTTGACGATGACAACGGTCCATACACTCTAAGATGTTGATCTTTGACCAAATGGATTTACGCCATCCATAGCTAGGCCTAGGTAATTTTGAGCTTCCCTGGCAAAATCCGACCATGTTTCATCTATATGTTTCCAGGCTTCAGAATCTGCAGGTATCCATAGCACACCATCCGAAGATTTATTCTCCTCATGCCATGATGCTAGGGCGGCCATGGACTTACATTTGAAGAAATGATTGATGTGGGAAAGTAGAGGAAATTTCACAAAAACTTTTGTGGAATTTTTGTTTCGTGGAGATCTACTCGATATCTCTCGGAATCACATTTCGGACACTTCTCCATGTCTATGTATTCCCCTCTAAAAAGAATGCAGTTGTTAGGACAAGGGTGGATCAAATTGTAATCCATCCCCAAGATTCGCAAAATCTTTCTTGCTTCCTCTTTGGAATCTGGCATCACATTATCAGCTGGTAGTATGTGCTCTTTGAGCAATTTACACAACAAAAAAGATACGGTAGAATTGAGTAAAAATCTATCAGATCATTGTACATCTAGAGTTTTTATTAAAGTAAACACATTGTAATAGATCACCTGAAAAGCGCTTAGACGCTAGTGTCACTCCATCCAAACTTTGTCTGCATGTTGAGAAGAACCAGGAGCGCCTTCAATCTAGACACACGTGCTTCATCATACAATTGCGTATTGGCTTCACTTTTCATATCATCATAGATAAGCCTTTCTGAATCCATGAGCGTCTCGATCATTTCATCGATCTCGGGCTCAAACATTGCCTCGTTGGGAATGTGGTCTACATGATCATCCCCCAAGCTGTCAAGGCTACATCTTGTGGCCTCACATATGCTGCTTGACCAAAGCGCTTGCGAACACGTCTATTGGGTTGCAAGATTGCTGCCTGTTGGCCAGCGCCAGAGTCCGACGAGTTATAATTGGCAACAACTCGATCTATAATAGATGGATCAAACTCGCCAAATTCGCGAATGTGCTGCAAAGAAACGCGTCTTATCCGTTGCACAACATACTTGCATTGATTACAAGGACATAAGATCCTCGTTGAGTGATAGGTGTTTTGGTTGGACGGCCCCACATCCTCATCACTACTCATAATGAGGGTAAAAACATTATAACCTGGACAAAAAATTTAATCTTCTATTGTCATTCTCCGTCTTTTATCTCTCTCTCTCTCTCTCTCTCTCTCTCTCTATTTGTTCACACTGTAAACTACCTCACATTTTCTAGTCATGTCCAATCCCCGCACACCTTGGTCTAGAGGTGCACGAAGATCACAACCACCGGGTTATAATCTCGTCTTTATTGGTCAATGCCTATATTTGTGGGTACAAGAAATCTACACACCCATGTCTACATGATAGTGCATGTAGTGGACAAAACCCCTTTGCCTCTTCTCTAGCTGTAGCATTTCACAGCATCTTAACATCTTTTCATAGTAGATCTTTGTTCAAGGGATTACTTAACACATTACATGTTGGCCTCCAATCTGAGTATCATGCCGTTGAAAGCTTTGCAGCTTCAGGTCGCATCCGTAGAGAGGAAGAGAGGGATCATCGTTCGTCTAACTCTAATTTTTTACCGTAATCTCGAAGGTAGACTCTAATATAAAAACCCAATCCAAAATATAATCTTAAATGTAACCTAATTGAACATGTGGTGATTCGCTCCATTGAAGGGTAAAAGACATATCAATGGGGCTACTAGCTGCATAGATGCGAATGGGCCTCACTTCATAACACGATTTTAAATTTCAAATTCGTCGTTTGCTCTCGCACGCTCTCTCTCTCTCTCTCTCTCTCTCTCTCTCTCTCTCTCTCTCTCTCTCTCTCTGTGCAGCAGTCAAATATGCACGTGGAATTGCTGGTCCGCATGGTCCATCAAACATAAATCTAGATCTAATTTAACCTTAAACTCAAAATAAACCTAAATTTAATCTAATCTAACGTAAATATAAATCTAACATAAATAAACTTAAATCTAATCTAATCTAATCTAAATAAACCTAAATCGAATCTAACGTAAATCTAACTCAAAATAAACCTAAATCTAATCTAAATAAACCTAAATCGAATCTAACGTAAATCTAAATCTAACCTAATCTTAAACTCAACATAAACATAAATTTAAATGTAATCTAACCTAATCTAATTTAAATTTTAACATAATCTCTTTCTCTCTTTGTTTTCTCCCCTTACCTCTCTCTTTCTTCTTCTCCCCCCCTCTCTCTCTCTTTGGTTTTTTATTCTCTGTCTCTTTCTCTTTGTTCAACAGGTATTGAGTTCAACTCCTTGTCGGCTAGATCTTTAA
The DNA here is from genome assembly GCF_014529385.1 of Adiantum capillus-veneris. Taxonomy (NCBI): domain Eukaryota; kingdom Viridiplantae; phylum Streptophyta; class Polypodiopsida; order Polypodiales; family Pteridaceae; genus Adiantum; species Adiantum capillus-veneris. The sequence continues at coordinate 105,696,665 of NC_140939.1, forward strand.
CGTCTCTTGGGATAGTTTCCTATGATGTTAAAACTCTCTTCTTCTCGGGTGTGTGTGTGTGCCAATAAAAAGAGGAAAATGGTAGAACCTTTCTGTCACCCAAGTGTGGTAGATTGGTTATTCCATTTCCCTCTTGATTAATAGGTCTTGAGTTCAACTCCTCGTCGGCTAAATCTTTAAGGACTCTTGAGATAGTTTCCTCGGACGTTAAAACTCTCTTCTTCTCTTGTGTGTGTGTGTGTGTGCGCCAATAAAAAGAGGAAAATGGTATAACCTTTCTATCACCCAAGTGTGGTAGATTGGTTATGCCATTTCCCTCTTGAATAACAGGTCTTGAGTTCAACTCCTTGTCGGCTAGATCTTTAAGGTCTCTTGGGATAGTTTCTACAATGTTAAAACTCTCTTCTTCTTCTTCTTCTTCGTCTTCTCTCTTCTCTCTCTCTGTCTCTCTCTCTCTTTTCCTCTCTCAATGTGTGTGTGTATGCATTCTTTGTTTATGCATGTGTGTGTGTGTGTGTTTTTTTTTGTTTATGCATGTGCTCTCTCTCTCTCTCTCTCTCTCTCTCTCTCTCTCTCTCTCGCTCTCTCTCTCTCTCAAAAAGACAATGTGTGTGTGTGTGTGCGCGAGAGAGAGAGAGAGAGAGAGGGAGAGAGAGAGAAAGAGGGGAAGGGAACATGAGAGAGAGGAGAGGGAAGGAGCATACCTGGCTCTCCTTCCTCTCCTCGTGTATGTTGTCTGTGTGTGTGTGTGTGTGTGTGTGTGTGTGTGTATGTGTGGAGAGAGAGAGAGGGAGAGCGCGGGTTACCTTTGCTTGCTTGAGCGCCAAAAACTCAGATCTGAGATCTGAGTTTTTGGGCGCTCTCGGTTTATTTTTTACCCCTGTCGGCGTCGCTAAGTTACAAATAAACTAGAGACACCCATAGCGACGACCATAGCGACGCCGTGGATTTTCATTTTTAACTGTCGCACTGTGAGCGTCGCTGATGTGAAGCACCTCTTGTAGTGTCTTTTTCTTCTTTAATGGGTTTAGCCGAGTTCCCACTTGTTGGTTTTTATCTATATTAATGTTCACGCATGCACTCCTTTATGCTGTTCTCCCACTCTAATTGGTTTACTCTAATGTGTGGTTTACAATAAATCCACCCATGTTGTACACCTACCCTCACATGCACTTACCCACATGATGGGTGCGTGATTCTCTGGATTGCTTGGTGCTCACCACACCTTATCTCTTTGCTAGCTAGCCTTGCTTACACTTGCTCAATGCTTTGATCCGAGGCAACATGCAGCATGAGCTAAGCCAACTAGAGCTAAGCCTGTTCCGCCTTCCTTTTGAAGGAAAAATATGACAAACACGACCTATGATCCGTGTCCCACTCAATCACACATTAATATATGCATTTGTGCTTCCCTTCCCCAAGAATTCTATGCCATATTTTTTGATCAGGTACTCTAAGTTTCCGACAACTCTGCAATCTTTGATCCTTGACCCACTAAAGGATGCATCAAATTATGTCTTGTGTCTTGAGTTGAGCAGGGTTCATAGCTCATATGTTGATACAATCACTCATCTTATAGGTCTGAATGGAAACTAGTGGGAATTATTTGTCTTTAAACTGCTTTCGAAGTCCCTTCTCTCACATGCACGATCGATATAGCAAATAATAACAATGATTAAGCGCTGTGGATATGTCTCTACCTACTCAACACATGGATGCTGCTCAATACCTATGGTGAACATCATAGAGCATAGACATCATTTACTCGGAATATTTTGAAAAGATTGATCATTGGTTGATTTTTATGATTGAATGATAGTCCTTGTATGTTCTATGACGCATACTCACACTTGCCATTTATGACCGTTCGTGTTTATGCACTGTGTTAGATTGCTTAAGTCCACACAAACACACAGTGGCTGGGTTCATGGAGCTACAAGCCGAAGGATTTTGCATGACATGCAGGATTGCCTTAAAAAATTTTGCACATTTTCAACAGTTTCATCTGTTTACTTTTAGACATGCAGATCTTCTCCTCTCTATGCCAAAAAACATTTTTCTACTTATGAATATAGGTATGAACACTCACTAAAACCACTTGCTAATGCTCTTATCTGCTTGCATGTTCAAAATTTTAAAAGCACCTAACTTTCTGGCTCACCTACCTATTCTACTCACACTTAACCTCATCTTTTTCTCACTGACCTGGCTCCTCACGCCATTCATTTAAAACATCACCCTTTTGGGCTGTATGCCTCCTCTACCTCTCTCAGCTCGCATCAATCTGGTTAGGGGTTTGCCTATTACTCTCGCTAGACGTGGGATGGATCATACGTTCATCGTTACATTTTTTCGTAGAGTGTTACACACACACACACACACACACACACACACACACACACCAGGGATTGGCATAAACAAATGATTTGTAAAATTGTTCTATTTACAAGCAAGAATTCTTTCGAATGTGGTTAGTCAGGCGGTATCGGTTTTTTTACACAATGAGATTATAAACGCATGCCATTTTGGGGATGCTGTCTTACAGGCTTCTCTAAGACTCTAATTATTCTAAATTTGGATGACAAATATTATTAAGGGATGTGGGAACTATCTTATAACTTTCTTACTTGTGTGGGTGGGTAGACCTAGAGAAATAGGATTACTCAATCAAAGTCATTTTATTCAAAGTCTTACAGGGTGTTTATGATACTACAGATTTGTGTTTTTTGGGATCGATTCTCATCGCATAACATATAGACATAAAAGTAATTGAGGATATGTTTTTTGGAGAACTTTTTGAGATACAAACAAGATGCTACTAGATTTTTACAAAGATGATTATATGTGCTAGTGACAGGTGATGTATTGTTAGGTTTTGACACATGACATACATGGTTTTTTTCATTAAGAAGCCGCAAACCTCTTGTGAGGGTCTCATTGAGAGATGGCATAAAGGAATATTTGAAATAGTAATCGAATTACAAGGGAGATGCTTCCCGATTTTTGTCAGGAGGTCTACAATAATCTTTGAACCAAAATTACCAATAATAAATAGGTATCTGCATCATATATGATAGTAGTCATTAGCATCATTTATTTGGGAAATCTCATTGAATATTGGGATACATATGACTCTACAAACAATGTTTAACTTATTTCAAAGATTAACTAAATGGTCAATCCTTAGGGTAAGCTGTAAACTAGGTCTACAGGTGTGACATGGATAACAAGTGGATCCAGTGTCGACACCTGCAACACGCACAAACATGCAGGTAACAAATGGATCCTTCTCCATGTAGAGGTAGTGGAAGCTCATCCCAAAGGGTGGACACAGAGAGATACAACACTAATATATCAATTTGTAATGATCAAAGATCAAATTTGTGATCTAAATGATTGTATTATCCATTACTAAACGGAATGCTTTATTGATGTATATGAAATGATAATTGAGGTTCCTGACATATTGTTTTAAAATGTTGTTATTTAATATATTATTTAATAAAATTGTCTAAGTATGGTTCAATTATGAGGGGATTTTCATACTTAAACACACACACTATAGTACTTTAATACCCCTAACTTATTAGTCACACACTTTCTAAGCTTCAGTTTGTTGAGTCTTCACCATGGGACTTGGTCCTTTTGAAATACAAGGGATATGCCCTTCCAAAAAAGAGTGGTAGCGATTTTTTGCCCTGGTTAATAGTCACACACACACACACACACACACACACACACACACACACACACACACACACACACACACACACACAGATTAATCCCTAGCTGATGACTTGGCACTTGGGATTCTACTACGTCCTATGGTCTCCACCTTGGGGCGTGGCCCTTCTAGAAAACATAAGTATTACATCGTGGTACTACCTCGGGTTAACCCGACCGTGAAAGCATTAGGGGATTCTCTTCATTACACCTTGCATGCGACCGCACCATCTCAGCTGGGGATCTCTCCACTCATGGCTATCTATACTCTATGCAGTAATGGCGACCTCCCTCCCTCCTCTATTTAAAAGGTGAGGGCGCAACTCTGCCCCTCACTTAGCTTTGTTTGTGCTCCATTTTTTGCATGAAATAGGACTGCGTGTCTATGTCTCTACTGCACCGAAGTATGGAGCTCACAACAAAAGTAACTCAAGTCGGCTACTTTTACTTATATGAGTTTTTGTTTCGCACCTATTTTTGGCAGTATTACTGAGCTGTTGTAAAAAGCATGACACCTTGAATTGTTTTCACACAGTATAGTCAGGTATAAATTGTGGGTTTTTTTTGCAAGACATTAATCCCAGTACTGTGATTCTGGTTGCTAGCAGTTTGCGTTATTTTTGTTCTAAAGGTTGAGGTTTCTGTATAGGTGGTTTTCTTTGGTATACTTAATCACTGGTTGGCTGCAGCTTTGCCTGGTTAACGGGTATGACCTGACATTGTTCTATGGCTTACTAATATGATTGGAGGATTGGCCGGTTACTGTTTCTTTTTGCATGGGTAAACCTTGTGTTTTGGATAAGTGATGGGAGCTTGAAAGGGGGTGGTGTTGACCCACCCTCTACACGCTGGTATTGAATAAATTGCTGCATAGTTGTGCCCGATGGCAGCTATTTTTGTATCTGTACATTTCTTTATGGTCAGGGTTAAAGGGTAATACATTGCAGCTTTTTGCTTGCTCATTGGCAGATGTTGTTCCCTTTGATGCTTGGTAATTGTTTTGGTTTACTGCCTACCGTTGCTTAGGTTGGTTATGTGAGTAAATAAGGATTGAACCATTGTGCAATGGTACTTGACATTGTTTTAATTGATATGGGAAGTTGCCTTGACTGCATTCCATGACATTACTGGTTCTAGATTTTGGTAGAATTGCCGCATATTGATATTTACATGGGCAATAGTGTTTTTATGGAGAAATAGTGCTTGGCCCTACTGCATACGGGTAATAGAGGGTTTTTTTTGGCCCAACTTCTTTCGAGTTACTGGTTGAATTTCTAAACTGTCGTGATGGAATACTACAAGGATCTCTTTTTCTTTTTTCATAAGGAATTGGAAACTTTATAGCATAATTCTTTTTTAAGAAAATTTTCATAGTTAGACAGCTCGTAGCTTAACTTGATTCAACAAGGGCGCCTTGCTACCTAGGCGGGCCAAAATGATGTGTAAGGAAAGTAACATGCAAACTGTTGGATTTGGGTACCATGGTGGGCCTAAACTATAGCAGAATTATAACAACTATTGAACTAGCCTATGGTTGGATTGGAACAATAAAATAATTTTTTTAAAACTTCATATGATGGTGCTTTCATTGATCCAGGAAGATAAAACTGTGATAATAAAATGGGGGGATTTAGACACTTGGATTAGAAGGGATAATCGCCTTCTAATTAGAATGATATAAAATTCTTTCTGCTTAAAAACTTTGGGTTCTTGTAGAAAAACATTTGTCTACATAATTATTATGGACTTGGCTTGTAAAGTTGTAAAAAAAGTTTGTAAGATTGACATGGATCACAATTGGTATAGTCCATTGATACCTGTAAAACAGATCCAAGGCTAACATATCTGTTCTCTTGTTTGGATGGATGCAGGTAAGGACTCTATCTTATCTTGGAAGGTTTTTTTTTGGGCTTTGGCAAGCTGTCCTACACTGGATTACACATTCACTTATTGCTCGAGAAGTTCTTCTGTTATTTGTATACTGGAATGAGACCTCATTCTTACAAACATTGTACAATAATAATTCTAAGATTGAGTTGTTTTTGTACTTTCATTTCCTTTTTCTAAAGCCATCCGTCTTTTGAATGTAAAAAGTTCAATTATGTCATATTATTTATGGTAAAACAACCACACACACATCCTATACATAAGGTTTTTCTTTCTGGAAAAACCGGGATGCTTGCTTTGGAAACTAATTCCAAAATTTAGCTCTAGGATGGACCCACAGTCTGTAATCCCTTGACTGGTTGGCTGGTGTTAGGTGGTCCTTCGTAGACTACCAGTCTCCTGCTCATGACTATTATAATCTTTCACTTTGCCGGTTTAAGGTTTGCAGGCCCAATCTACAGTAACTGATCATATTCATGTTTATATAATTCCTTTTCAAGACCACAAACCTTTTAGAATGACAGTCCGCATGAGTGTTAAACACAACCTTGAGAATCATACAAAGATTCTCGAAACAGATTAAGTTGTACCTTAAAGATCGTAAACCAAAAAATAGTTTGGCAGTTAGAACCAGACCCTTCCTTGCTAGAAAGGCCAAGGATTGTAGTACTTACTATTGTAAATAAATGTAACCTCATTAAACTTTTTGAAATATTGCAGACTCTTGCTCTCTCACAAGGATTGGAATTGACCTCTGAGCCCCTCTCTGTGGCCACGTCTCTTGTCCTCAGATGTATTAACAGTTTGGATGCTTCTCAACTAATATATGACTCGGCTCTTACCTCAGATAAGAAAATGTCTATCTTGCACATGTTATCTTTTAATGATTGGGTTAAAGTTTTGGCTACCTTAGACAAGGACTTCAAGGAAGGGGTAAATTTGATCATCCAGTACATAGCCTAGCTTCCCATACTCTCTTTACAAATACCAACAAGAGCTTGACCTATTCTCTTCCTTTGGTGCTAATCTGTCTAACTTTTTGAGGAAGCTGTGCGACCACAATCCATCTTTTGTTTGTACACTGGCTACCCCGACTATCCTTCAAACTGGTGGTATCTTTTGTAGGGATAGTGCGGCTCTTGAAGCCGTCAAAGAATTTTACAGTAATCTTTGTTTCCTCAATGACTCTAACCTCTTGGAAATGGTGCCAAAAATCTCTAAAGTTTTTCCTGTCTTACCTGTTAGACAGATTGAAATTGAGTCTTTTGGTGTCGACCATCAGCTTTGGGTCCTGCCCAACAAGGCGTTCTTAGCACCCATTTTAAGTGAAACTTGGGTGTACCTTGCCAACCTCCCTACCTCTACTGTCGAAGAGTGCAGACTCAAGATCTTAAAATTTGGACAATTTCTTGACAAAGGGGAGCTCATCAAAGCACCCTTCAACCTCAATCTCATTGACCATTCTAAATGCCCTTCCAGTAGTGGCCTCTACATACGTACTAAAGGGAACACGGAATTTGCTAAAAGTACCCCGGACTTCTACACAGAATCCATATGGAATGTTTTTCGGCCCTATGTAAAATGTGTGTGCAGATTTCTTGACCCTAAATCCTCTTGCGAATCCAGCATCATGTGGTTTGATCATGCCATTTGGTTTATTCTCAACCATCTTGACCTACTCTTCCCAGAAAAACCAGTGGATTTTCACCTCTCGCTTATTTGCTCTCGGTTGGGTGGCCAAGCTAAACAGATAGTAATTTCTTAGATTGCCTTTAACATCTTTCGTGGATTAATGCTAGATATCTTGAAAGAACTGAAATCTGATGAACCAAGAATCCACCTAACTACTTATGCTAACTACAAAGGTGTAAAGATCATCACTAGCTTATTCAAACCATGTATTGATGAGGATGATTCTCCTGCTATGAAAAGACCCAATTCTCTTACTACCCCCCACTCCTTTACTCCTTTTTTAGCTCCCATCTCTTCCTCTAACCGGGGGAGATGGGAGTTAAAACCATGTGTTGATGAGGATGATTCTCCTGCTCTGAAAAGACCCAATTCTCTTACTACCCCCCACTCCTTTACTCCTTTTTTAACTCCCATCTCTTCCTCTAACCGGGGGAAGGCTCGTAGCTACACTAGGGGAAGAGGCAGAAACTCCCCCATCTCTCTCTCTCTCTCTCTCTCTCTCTCACACACACACACACACACACACACACACACACACACACACACACACACACACACACACACACACACACACACACACACACACACACACACACACCCCCACACCCACACCTCGGGGGGTGCACTAGTAATCATGTTAATGTATATCGTGGGTTCAAAAGGAGGGGTTTTGAAATGCAAAAGATTTAGAAAATTTAACAGAGATACATTAAAGTAAGGGGTTTTATATTCAATTTTGGAAAATAAGGGGTCACTTTATTTATTCAGACATGTTAAAAGAAGGTTTTTTTTAATACCCCATGAACACACGTTATATAGGGGGTATTGAAAGGTGAACCCCCCGAGACACACACACACACACACACACACACACACACACACACACACACACACACACACACACACACACACACGTGCACCCTCGCACGTACACCCTCACATGTACGCACAAGTAGTTTGCTTCATATCTTATGGGTTGTCAGACGACAATCATCCTCTTATCAAATTCAAATCACTTGAAAGTGCACTCTGCGTTGAAATATAATGGAGATATTTGAACCTTAATGGAAAGTTTTTAAATTGCTCGAAGTGACTGCACAGGGGTGAGGCATTGCACGCTGTAGATGCGTTGAGAGAGAGAGAGAGAGAGAGAGAGAGAGAGAGAGAGAGAGAGTCTATCCATCATCCACATTTGAGATTTGGTGGTAGACTGCTGAGGAGCTTATATGGCCGCTCATGGGCGACCACACAACAAATCTATTCACATTGCTCTTGGTGTAGTGTCACTTTTGACAACTTCCCTTCTTAGATAACAAATAGATAAATTGAGGGACCCACTACATTTTTCACAATAAAGGGCTTAATTTGTCGGGCATTTGGAAGCTTGGAGCTGCTGTAATGAGGAATTTGGAACTATACCTAATAATTGCTCGCTGGGCTTTGGCCCTAATGCTACAAAGTGAGCGAGTGTGGAGTTGGAGGGAGTGTTGCACAGATGATTGTAGTGCTGCAAGGCTTGGCAAGGAGGGGTAGACTACATCACTTCCATTTACATCCTTCGTTCCCTATCTATCTATTGTTGCTATATAATGGTGAGAACCATTGACGCTTGTTTCAACCCATCTTACAAATCTGCTCTCGCTATTGTACCTGTAGTCTCATTCTTGGAACTACTTGGAAAGATAGTCCGTAGAAGCTCGCATTAAAGTGGGGCCTGCACGAGGAGTTTTTACTACTGTCTGTCCCTTGGTTCTGCATTTTGCCTGACAAGAAAACAATAGGCACATATCAGGACCCCCCCCCCCCCCCCCCCCCCCCCCTCTCTCTCTCTCTCTGCAGTTTTAAGTTTTGTCCTTTAAAAATACACTACGGCCGTGGGAATTTGCTCCGACCAGGCCCTCGCTGCCATATTAACGAGCTAACTCACCGAGTGTAAGCTACAACGCAACCAGCGACAGCCAGGTTGCCGCGCCTCTGCCAGAAGTAGAATTTAATTAGCAACGTTTGTATTAGACCACATGGCTGCGCGTTGGACGTCATTACTTATCGCCTTAATGTTGCTGGGATTCTTGAGTGCTGTCAAACCACAGCTGCCAGAAAGACAGCAACCGCAGCCACAGTTGGGCGACTGCACAGTCTCAAGAAGCATTCACCGCAGGGATCTTTTCACGTCACCCAGCTTTAGCGTCGACCAGCGAGCCCGAGAGGTAGACAATATATTGTGGAGAGCTGCCTTCGATCGAGACAAACAGCGTGGGCGGCGGCTAGAAGAGGCCTCTAGCGCTGCCTACACTCATACGAAGTTGTGGGACACTACTGGTCGCCTTGGCGCAGCAGCAGTAGCAATGCCTGTCATCTCCGGCTTTCAGCTTGTAGAAACTGGCAGCTACTATGCACGCCTCACCGTGGGGGGCGGCCACCCGCACTCGCGCCGCGAAGTTTACATGATCATAGATACCGGCAGCGATCTGTCTTGGATCCCATGCAAGGCCGGTCAATATTCCTCCCTCTCGCAGTTACACACGCCTACCCTCTTTGACCCCGTAGCCTCCTCCACGCACCGGAACGTCACCTGCCGCTCCCCTCTGTGTGCTCACGTCCCCGCCGCCACGTCGTGCCGCCGGGCAGGCGCCTCGTGCGGGTACCAGATGACTTACTGGGACGGCTTCTCCACTTCCGGCACCCTCATCACCGACACTCTCACGCTGAGCTCCGGCCACAGATTCCCCAACATGGCCTTCGGCTGTAGCGCTGCCAACAAGGGCGGCTTTGTGGCCGGCACAGGATTGCTCGGCTTAGGCGCCGGCGCCCTCTCTTTCCCCTCCCAGCTGCGAAAGAGCGGTCATCCCAACACCTTCTCCTACTGCCTTCCACCCATGTTCTCCTCCTTCAACTCCACCCTCACCTTCGGTGCCCCCGTTTCTCATTCACAGACGCTTTTTACACCCCTCGTGCGCAACCCCAACCCCGGCTTTCAGAGCCATTACTACGTCGCCCTCAGAGGCATCAGCGTCGGTGGCATCCGCCTCTCCATCCCCGCCTCCCTCTTCCGAATGGATCCCCGCACTGGGGCCGGTGGTACCTTGATCGACTCCGGCACCACCATCACTTACCTGCCCCCCCTTGCATACAAGGCACTCCGCGATACCATCCGGAAAGCCATCTATGCAAATGCCACCCACCTCCGCCCGGCTGACCCTTTCGCCCGCATTTTGGACACCTGCTAGCTCCCAAACCGAGCTCACCACCTTTCCGCTGGCATTCCTTCTGTTGTCCTCCACTTTGCAGGGGCTGCTGACCTTCACCTACCTCCTAGCAACGTTATGGCTCCAATCGAGCGCGGCGGAACTGACAAACGCCATTGCCTCAACATGGCCCGCGGGAAAAAGAAGACCGTCATTGGCAACATACAACAGCAAGGCATCCGCTTCACCTTCGACACTCAGAAGGCAAGGCTTGTGTTCTCTACAGCAAAGGCCTGCTAGACTTATAGGCATCTAATTTGCCATTGCAGAAAAGACAAAGGGTGGCTTTCTCAACACTCGCCTATTCTGGTTGGGAAGTTTCCTTTCGGAATATGTGAACAAAAATGGACTGGATTGCCAATAGAAACCAATTACAAATGGGTTGCGAACTTGCCTCTTAGATGAATAGGCTCCCAACTTTCCTCTAAACAAGTTCCAAGAAGTTAAGGATTGAAGTTATACAGATAGATACAATCAAAATGAAACGTGTTGTTGCATGCTTTGGACTCTAAAGTCTCTAAAATGAGCACTAGTCTTTGGAATATGTCCTTGCTAGCCTTAGTCTTTTACGAAATCCATACATCATATTCACTATAACAACCTTCTACACTGGGTCTGTCTACTCATATTATATTCATTCGATATTCCTCCAGATTCCATCCTTTCATCCCAATGCTAGGGCTGTGTGGAGAGATGTCTCATTATAAATGGTGGATTTGGAAATCGAACGCGGTACATAATTATGAGACCACCTCAGACGAAGCTCACGTAGCCAATCTAGCAAGCAGCCAACGTTGGAACTAATGGCATCCCTTTGATATTAAAACAAGCATTAACCTCTTCTGCGTCGCATAACTACCAATTCCCTGCATGACGATTGTCCTTGCCGAATCGCCTCGTAGCTCCCCCCTTGCTCAAACGTTTCTCTGCAAACTTCGACGCTTGGTGACAACACTTTCCATTCAGTTTGGAAACGGACCTTGAGAGATTCTGCCGTTTTTCCACTTTCCTCCAATTGGGTACCCCTACCTCAATGTTTTAGACTCTAAAGTCTCTAAAATGAGCAACTAGTCTTTGCAATATGTCCTTACTAGCATTCGTCTTCTACGAAATCCATATATCGTCACAAACAGATCAAGAATGAAACTTCTCATTGCAAGCTTTCTACTTGTCAGTCTAACACCGATGAGTATTCTTTCCAATTAGTCTACCAAATTCTTACATATGTTCAAACACTATGAGAGAAAAGTCCAGAACTTCCACTATTGCTATGGATTAACAATATAAATAGAAAGAGAAAAAATTACGTGATCGACAAAGGACGCAATAGTGGTCCAACAATAATATAGACGGTAATAGGTGTGGATCTATATCCATACCTATTATGGCGTGCGTTATCGCCTATATTATTGCTACACGAATTTAAAAAAATAAAGATATGTATTTGAACCATCCAGTTTTGGACGGCCAAATAAGTATCTTAATTTTTGACCTCATAAAATATATTGTGGTGTGTGGTCGTGTGTCCGACCACCTAGTGTGGGAGGACACTTCTGCTGTTCTTGGCATGTAGCCTTTCCAATGCTCAATATAAGGAGCTGCCAGCTCACTCGTTGAGGGCAAGCTTAGTTTGGTCCAGTCTACACTCTCAAGTGTAGACTGGACCAAACTAAGCTTGCCCTCAACGAGTGAGGCAGCTCCTTATATTGAGCACTGGAAAGGCTACATGCCAAGAACAGCAGAAGTGTCCTCCCACACTAGGTGGTCGGACACACGACCACACACCTCTGCTGTTCTTGGCATGTAGCCTTTCCAGTGCTCAATATAAGGAGCTGCCTCACTCGTTCAGGGCAAGCTTAGTTTGGTCCAGTCTACACTTGAGCTGGACCAAACTAAGCTTGCCCTCAACGAGTGAGGCAACTCCTTATATTGAGCATTGTGTAGACTGGACCAAACTAAGCTTGCCCTCAACGAGTGAGGCAGCTCCTTATATTGAGCACTGGAAAGGCTACATGCCAAGAACAGCAGAAGTGTCCTCCCACACTAGGTGGTCGGACACATGACCACACACCACAATATCAAATATCAATTCCATTTAAAAAGTGTACAAATACAATAATAATAAACTTTGAAATTTAAACATACTTTAAATTACATATCATACATTATCTGTATAATTTGAAGCACAAAAGACTAATATTGAAACTTAATTACAAGTAAAGCCGAAATTTCAAAAGAGACTGCATACAAATGAGGGTTTCTTATGCCATATTTACACTTGTAAAAGAGGACTACAAAAAAAGTATCAATCTAAGTCCTCATTTTTTAGCTTCCCCTCAACGAGTGAGGGAGCTCCTTATATTGAGCACTGTGTAGACTGGACCAAACTAAGCTTGCCCTCAACGAGTGAGGCAACTCCTTATATTGAGCACTGGAAAGGCTACATGCCAAGAACAGCAGAAGTGTCCTCCCACACTAGGTGGTCGGACACACGACCACACACCACAATATCAAATATCAATTCCATTTAAAAAGTGTACAAATACAATAATAATAAACTTTGAAATTTAAACATACTTTAAATTATATATCATACATTATCTGTATAATTTGAAGCACAAAAGACTAATATTGAAACTTAATTACAAGTAAAGCCGAAATTTCAAAAAAGACTGCATACAAATGAGGGTTTCTTATGCCATATTTACACTTGTAAAAGAGGACTACAAAAAAAGTATCAATCTAAGTCCTCATTTTTCTCATCCTTGTTGTCCTCGTCCAGAGGTACATAAGTTTAATCGTCCTAACATCAACCAAAATCAAATTAGATGAATCAATAACTCAAAACCATGATTACAATATTCATTAACTATACTTACCGCTTATAGAGATCCAATGAGTGAGTCAAATCGCTCATGATAGATATGATGATTTTTCAATAATCCCCAAGTATCGAATTTTGTGTGTCTCTCTCGATACTTGACTATCTCTCTAGTAGAATGGGTCACATTGACACTCTTCTAAGTTAAAAATAACCAAAAAAATTTCATAAGCTGAAATGTCTTCTATCAAAACTTGCACAATTAAACATTATTGACATATTCATCTTTCAAGTTGCTTTGCCTCTCGAACCATAGTGCGTGAGAGTTTTCTTAGTCCAAGCTTCACGTTGTTGTCTGTGGGATGAGCCCGTTATTGCTTCCTCGCTCTTTTCTTGCATGCTCCCACTCTGCGTCAGCCATGTTGCCGTTGCCATAGTTCCGTTCTAAATTATATTACGTGGGTGGCTCTGGTGCGCCATACACTTGATTACTTGTTTTCTAAAAATTTCTTGATATAACCCTCCAACCATTGCATGGAAAAATGCTCATTGGAGGGGTTCAAAAAGTGAGTATGCAATACTTCCTTGACATAGCGTGCATGACCGGGCATGGGTTGATCTTTGGACTTAATAAAACAATTCTTATATATTGAGCGTATAAGAATTTGTAAGTGGCACCAAAATGCACTGTCTTGCGGCATGTCAAAATCGACCTAGCCACCATACTTGACCCGAGAGTAGCACCCTTTTATATCTGACACATACACATCACAATCCTCAACCTTTGCAGTTAGAGTGGCACACTTTGAAACTACAAGTAATCTCGTCACCCCATCACCACCAAAATATGCATCCTAATAAGAGCCCCCTCCACTCCGCCTATCACGACTCTCGCTATCCTGAGACGAACGCCTATATGTGCTGCTGGAAGACGTTCGTCAACCACCCATGGACTGACGATAAGGCTCGTGTAAAGCAAGAGTAGAATGGAATGGTGTCGGTTCCTGTGATGGAAGGGGGGTGGGTCCCTGTGATAGAAGGGGGGTGGGTCGGTAAGAAGACGCTGTTAGCATGCAAATGACATGGAAAACAAGTGCCTCTATAGCCTTGGATGAGCTACATCATCGGATAGAAGAACTATTGCACCGCCGAAACCACCTGTGGTAAGCACCTGTAAAGATTTATGAAGAACCCTTCTAGCGTGAAGCACATTTGGAAATAGGAAAAACCAAGAACAACATGACGTAGCTCGTCTTGAGTAGATGTTCATATAGTATCCATAGACTAAAACCAAAGGAAAAATGAGAGAGATATGGCCAACCGAAGTTGGGGGGTACTCTCTCTTGCTTAAAAAATGAGCTTTGGAAAGCGTGCAGGTGTTGCAACTATTAAAAAGGGGCTTCTCTTATCCTCTTTAATCAAATTTTCCTTTTCTCTCTCCTCAGCGGACATGGCCTCTTAGGGTCTTTATTTTATTGGTTCAATTTGGGCCTTTTTTGGTAAAGCCTGGAGCCAAGTCGGTGCCTCGGTACTCAAGAGAAGGGGTGGGTACTTGTCCAGAGGACCAAAAAGGGGAGGAAGTTCTTGGGTAGGCAGTGTGAACATTTGGAAAAAGGCACCTCCCTTTCCCAAGAGTCCACGAGCCCAACAAGCCAAGCTCCTCACCAAGTGATTCAAATACAAGGGTTTCCCAACTTGCCCTATATACTCCCTGTTGGGCCTCCTCCCCCCTTTCTCTTGTGGGATACTTCCCATGCCACATGGAAACTTCCTCCACAATCCTCCCAACTCCCTCATACCCAAGTTAATTTCTAGCTCCTCCTCCAAATGAGAGAACTTTCGGGACAACTTTCCAGAAGCATAACTTGCTGCTCCGGTCACCAAATGACACATCGTAAAGTATGGCTTGGAGCCCATCACCTCGGCTACTTTTAGAAATTTCAAATCTTAGAATTTCTAATTCAAATAATCAAGTTGGCCCAGTTGTCTTTGTCCCATGCATTTGCAATCACTTTCTCAGTTGAGACCGCCCACTTTAAACACGAGCTATCCTAAGCACGACTGAAAATATTCATTGGAAACCATGTCTTGGGGACTCAAACAACCTAAACACTAATTTACAAAAGCCCGAAAAAACCAAACCTTTGTACATGAATTTTTACATGGTCACTCCCAAGACTTGTAGGACTATGTACACATATATGCATGAGGCTAGTTAGCAAGCTTTTTGGCACAATCTATTGGCTTTATGCTCATCCAAAAAATGACTAACATAGCTTGCCAACCCCCCCTTAGCCTGCTTGATCATTCATGACAAGCAGAGGTAGGGTGAGCAGTTGCTGCAGCTCATTCCCAAAAACCTCATTTACATCCTCGAATGTCTTCACACTGTCTTCCTCCATTGATAACATCTCATCTGTCAGAATTTTCATCAAACGTGCCAGATATTTTTTAAATTTGTAGCCATTAACTTGGTATTTATGATGTGCACCACCCAAATCTGCCAACTAATATGTCCCATTATCAAACTTATTCACAACAGCAAAAGGACCTTCCCATTTGATTTGAAATTTTTTCTGGAAAGTATTTTCCAGGTTACTATTGTATCGCAACACAAGATCACCCTTTCCAATTCCCTTATCCTTCACACATTCATTAGCCTTTATCTGAGCTTTCTTTGATACTTCCTCATAGTAGCTTAAAGCCAAAACTCTGTCCAGTTGCAAACATTGTAAATCCAATAACCTTTTTTTGCCAAGTATCTTTTTGCTAGTTATCTCCCAACAACAACAATTTGAGTGCAAGAATCTCCAATTCAGTTGGCAATAATGCTTCTTTGCCATAGACCAAGCAGTAAAGAGAAAACTTTGTGCTCGTTTTGATAGCAGTTCTATAAGCCCATAATGCACAAGGCAACTCGGAATCCCAAGTTTTCCCATTTGTGTGGGTCATCTTTGTCAAGGTTTTCACCAACTCTCCATTGAGACCATTGCATTGTGGATAATAATAAGAACTGTACCTGTGATGTAGATTGATCTTTTCGCCTAGGAAAATCAAACAACTTTCCTCTAAACCCCGGTCCTCTATCAGAAAGTAGTTCTAGTGGCACACCAAATTTGCAGCATATATGCTCATATACAAAGTTTCCCATTTCCTTACTAGTAATCTGTTTGATAGCTTTGGCTTCTGCCCAGCGCGACAAATAATCCACTGCTATCAGAATGTAAGCATTTCTTTTGCTAGTCATGGGCAAGGGTCCAATAGCATCAAGACCCCATTTTTCAAACACATCAAAAGCTAGAATTATCTTTTGTAATTCAGGTTTCAAAATTCTTTTTCCCATTTTCTGACAAGATAAACAAGACTTGCACCAATGGTTAACATCTCGCTGGATATTTGGCCACACATAACCTTCTTGCAGAATCTTATGTAATGTAATCTTCATGGCAAAATGGCCTCCACAAGATCCCTCATGATTTTCTTCCAAAATCTTGTAGATTTTCTTTTTCCAAGGCACACGATGCAATACTAAATTAGTTCCTTTCATGTAAAGCACACCATCAAGCATTGAACTTTCTAGCTTTTCTTATAAAAGCATACGTTTTTGAGGATGGTAGACCTTCAGGTAAAACACCTGTCAACAGAAAATGCACCTCCTTTGATAACACTTCCCTTCCATGATATAAAGGGGCACTAGCCTTCATCACAAACACACAAGTGATTATTTCTTGGGAAACATCATGAGCTTCTTCATTTTGGGACCTCTCAATATGCTGCAAACTCCATGCTTCAAAATTTTTGAGTAACGATCACCTTGAAGCATAAATTTTTCAGTTTAAGATTCTCATTCTTCCATACTCCCAATACTTACTTCACAACCAACAAGGCATCTCCTTTGATTTGTAGGCATCCATGATACAATTCCCAATTGTACACAGATGTGCAAGCCACCTTCAAGAGCCATGTACTCTGCTTCATTATTACTTTTTGCATCTAGTTTGAGCCCTTGTTTCCTTGCAAGTTTTCCTTGTGCATCATAAATGACAATTCCTCCCGAAGCAGCATCATGACTTCTCTGATAAGAGCCATCAAAATAAAACAGTGAACCATTGGATATGGCAAGAGTTTCAACCTTCTTCCTTTCCACCACCTCTTCCTTAACCAAAACAAGAGTCTATTTATAAGTGAGTAATCTTCCAAGCTAGCTCGAGTACTCTCTTCTACTAAGGTGAACTAAAACTCTTGAAGTTCAATAACCCATTGCATCACTATTTTTGATATATTCAAATTATTAAACAACTGAGGAAGCAATGAATAACTGGTGAGAAAAGTGAACGACTTTTGCAACAAGTAATGCCTGAATTGTCTACAAGCATAAACCATACTGGTCCTCACCAATTCAATTTCAGAGTAATCTCTTTCATGAGGGGTCTTCACTCTGCTAGCATAATGAACAGGCTTCATATATTGAGATTCCTTTCGACCTCTACAACAACATTGCCCCAATGGCATCATCTCCCACTAATGGGTTAACACAAAAATCCTTTTCCCAGTCAAAAGCTTGCATAATGGGTAGTGTACTCAAAACTTATTTGAATCTGTCAAAAACATCTTCACAGTCATGTGTCCACTCCAATGGATCATTCTTAACCACTTGCTACAATGGATACAATAACTGTGATTCCAAGGTATGAATCAAGATAGATATTTAACCTTCTGTATGAAAGTGGCCAACTACTGTCTTGTATCCTTTGGAGATGACAACAATAACAAAGCTTCCACTTTCTCTAGATCTGCTTCTGTTCCATTTTCTGAAATCATATGTCCAAGAAGCTTCACCCTTGGCTGCACCAAATGACACTTCTTAGGGTTCAGCTGACCCCACATTCATCATACCTTGCAAAAGTCATTTCAAGCTTCTGAACGTGCTCTTTCCTTGAACTGCATACACAAAAATCATCTATGAATCCTTTGACAAACTTCCCAAGAAACGGGGTAGGGACCCAATCCACTTTTCTTTCAAAATCTCTAGGCCCATTTTTAAACCCAAAAGGAAGGCAGAAAAAGAAAAAACAACCCCATGGAGTGATAAAAGTAGTCTTTTTTTAGTCTTCAAGAGCAAGGATAAGTTGAAAATATCTTGAATAACAATCACAAACACTGTATCTTTCAAAGCCAGCCACTGCATCTAAAAGTTGATCAATGAAAGGTAAAGGATAAGGATCTTTCTTGGTCACTGCATTTAATGGCTTATAATCAACACAAACTCTCCAACGTCCATCTTTCTTTGGACTGACTACTACAGGGCTCACCCATACAACATTATCAACTAGCACAATGAACCGTGCATCCAAAAGTTTATCCACTTCTTCCTTTAAAGCATTCATTTGCTCCCTACCCATCCTTCTTAATTTTTGTCTTATTGGCCTTGCCCCTTCAGCTAGTTCGATCTTCACAGGATCTGCAACAAAACCCCTTATTTCTTGATATGAAATGATGAAAGATTTGGAAACCTATCCAACATTGTTAAGTACTCCCTTCTTTCTCCTTGTGTCAAATCATTACTCATCATATTTTGAATCAACTCCTTCTTCACTGGCAATTCTTTTTCAGGCTGCATCAACTCCTCAAGTTGCTCTAAACGGCCCGAAGCATTTATATTCCCTGACACTTGCAATACTTCACCAATTTCTCTCTTCTCCTCATTCAACAACAAGAATGACACCTCAGCCTCATCACTGGAACTAGAAGAAGTGCTACTTTTCGAATCTTTAGAACTGTCTTCACTGGTAACTTTAGATTCACCGTTTTCACTCACAACTTCTAGCACCAAAGGTTTCTTGGGAGTCATATCAAACACCCTCTTTTCACCCTTATTTCCATACACATAGATTGTGCCCTTGCCCCAATCTTGCACAACACCAACAACTCTCAACCAAGGTCGTCCCAAAATGAGAGGAAAAGCTCCCAGGCCAGCTAGCATAACATGAAATTTTACTATAATCTTCACATTAAATACTTCAACTTCCAAATTCTTAATCAGTCCCAAACACTTCAGTTTGGCATGGCTTGCTAGTCGAATCCTAAACCTAGAGCTTCCGCATGTAATGAGACCTAGTCTCTCAACACATGACTATGTGATCACACAAACTTGAGCACCTCCATCAATGTAGGTCTCTCCAATGACCACACCTTTGTGCCAAACGTTCACCATAGGACAAACGTTGGGTTAGTCTCCCACAGCCAATACTTTGACTTGTCCACGCTTCGACTCTTTCTCTGGATTCACTAATGACTTCCACCGCCTCTTAAGTTTGGGCACCATATTCATCATCTGTCCAAAAGTACAATCCACTTCCTCCCAATCAGGTCTTCCTTTAGACTATAAGCTATTTGGCCTTCTCCCAAAGGTAAATCTACTACTTCAAACCGTCTACAAGGTCTTCTCTTCCTCTTAAATTTCACATCTTCACCCTCTTTCTCTTTCCCTTTCTTCTTAATGGGACCTAGAGCGGCATAGCCTTCCCTCTCTCTTTTGCCTATGTGCATCATATCTGTTTCTTTCTTTTCAACCCACACAATACCCACATGACCACTAGAGGTTGAGGCCTAATTTTCCTGTTCAGTACCTTGATCTCCCCGTATATCCAATGCATAATCATTAGCCTTGTTAAGAATCTGCTGAGGAAGTGGAAACATATCACCTCCCATCCTTGTTGGCTTTGGACAATAAGTGATGATATAACCAAGTTCACCACAATTATAAAAAATAGGGATAAACCTCCTTTGTGGCTCAAAGACACCTTGTCCATGACCCGCATTAGCATTAGGATGAGCTTCGCATGGCTGGGCCATTCCTCTACCATGACCACGACCACGACCACCTCCAAGAACACTGAGCCGCAATTCCTGCATCATGGTGGTCATCATGTCTTGCTGAGGAAGTGGAAACATATCACCTCCCATCCTTGTTGGCTTTGGACAATAAGTGATGATATAACCAAGTTCACCACAATTATAACAAATAGGGATAAACCTCCTTTGTGGATCAAAGACACCTTGTCCATGACCCGCATTAGCATTAGGATGAGCTTCGCACGGCTAGGCCATTCCTCTACCACGACCACGACCACGACCACAACCACCTCCAAGAACACTGAGCCGCAATTCCTACATCATGGTGGTCATCATGTCTTGCATATTTCACAGTAACTGTTCAGTGTCCACAACTCTTTGAGAAAGTTGGGCTCCAACCTCTGCCTAATTTCCCTCATTTTGACCACCATTACCTTGCACATGAACTGCTTTCCTATACTCATTGAGTCTTTGAGCCTTCCATTCTTTCTCCCTTGCGATAGTGACTGCTTCCTCGAAGGTAGCAAGCCTTTTTAGCTCAACTTTGAACTTCAGACTTCCCTTTAAGTTTGCCACAAAACAGTTCTTCTTTAACATGGTTGGAGCGATTTCATTTCCCAAAGCCCAATCGGGCCCATTTATCCCATAAACAGGTGAACTGCATGACAAAATAATCAAATACTTTGATTAACCTTCTTAGTGTATCCCAAAATTTTGTAAACTTCATCAGGTACTTCAATGCTCATGTATTGTGCTAGAAAAGCCTGCTTCACACAATTGTAGTCCAAAACCAACCCTGGAGTTTGTGGCTACACCAGCTCTTCATAATTTTGTAACCAAACTTTTGCCTCATCCTATAAACTGTATTGCAGCAACCACAACAATATAGCTTGATCTTGTATATTTCATAGTAAGCAATCGACTTCCAATTTTTCTATAAAAGTCTATGCATTGTCATTAGGCAATCCATAGACTGTGGAAAATCGTCCGCCATGTTTGATTGCCACAAAAACACTTACATGTGATGTCGAAAGTTCAAGGGATGTCGATGGATCGCTCTGATACCTAATCCACCTCACGCTTGGTAACCTAGCACCCGCACCCGGTGCTTGGCTTCACAAAACCTCACAACCCTCCAAAGGCTGCAATCCAATTACATGACCGCCTCAAGTGCTGTCCACAATTTGCACATACATAGACGGTTGTCCATAAGGACCCACATCCCCTTTACATTCTTTGCCTTCAAAATAGACATATTTAACAAAAAATGGAGCACATGAGCACTTACTTCTCTGTGGGGGCACCAAAATGATGTAAGCATGCAAATGCGAAGGAAAACGAGTGCCACTACGAAGTTCCTTGAACAAGAGCGAATTGATCTCTGGCATTCGACTTAGAGCGTCCGCCACGACATTGTACCGGCCTTAGCGATACCTTAGCTTGGTGTCATATTCCTGAAGAATCTCAGCCCACCTGGCTTTTCGACCCTTCAAATCCATTTGTTGTGTAAACCATTTGATGCTTTCATGGTCAAACACAATCTCAAACTGAGCACCATACAGATAATGCCGCCATGTTTTTAAGGCATACACTATTGCATAGAGTTCGCATTCGTAAGTAGAATAGTTCTACTAAGTTGCATCAAGCTTCTTGCTTTCAAATGCAATCGACCGTCCGTCTTGTAACAAGACTGCTCCAATAGCACGGTCACTAGCATCGGTTTCCAAAACGAATGGTTTCAAAGGATCTACAATAGCCAGTATAGGAGCTGTAGCTAATGCATCCTTGAGCGTATCAAAACTGTGCTGTTGAGCGGATCCCCACTAAAAAGCTTTAACTTTGCCTTTTAGTTGATCCATCACAGGAACAACAATTTGAGCATAGTTTTTAACGAACCTTCGGTAAAAACCTGCAAATCCCTAAAAATATCTGTAATTCTTTCAAATTTTTAGGAGAAGGCCATTTTCGGATGGTATCCACTTTGGATTGATCCATATATAGCCCGTTAGCTGAGATAACATGCCCTAAATAATGAATTTCATCTTTTAGAAAATCACATTTCGATTCCTTGGCATATAATTTGTTTGTGCATAACAGCTCAAACACCTGCCTGAGATGTTGTAAGTGTTCTTCTTCAGAAGCACTATAGACTAGGATGTCATCGAGGAAAACAATGACAAATTTGCCCAAATATGGCTTCAAGACACTATCCATAAGTGTCATGAATGTTGCGGGCGCATTGATTAACCCAAAGGGCATCACCAAGAACTCGTATTATCCAAGCCATGTTCGGAATGCAGTTTTGGGTATATCGAAAAGTAAAAAACGGACTTGGTGATATCCTGACCGCAAGTCTATTTTCGTAAAAATGCGAGCATGAGTGAGCTTATCAAACAACTCATCTACTCTGGGCAATGGGTATTTGTTCTTAACTGTAGCCGCATTAAGCCACAGTAGTCTATGCACATGCACATACTGCCGTCTTTTTTCTTCACTAAGAGGATAGGCAAAGCCCATGGTGAAGAACTGGGTTGTATAAACCCTCTGCTAAGATAGTTAGCAAGCTGACGTTCCACCTCAGCATCTTCTGAATAACTCATATGGTAAGGTGGTTTACTAACAGGTTTACAGCCTACAGCCACGTCAATGCTATGTTGTACTGATCGTGTTGGCGGTAATCTTGATGGAAAATCATTAGGAAATACATCTTGAAATTCCTTTAACAATTTTTATAATTGACTAGCAATGTTTGCTTGTTTAGAATTAGCAATTGGTGGAATAGAGGAGCGAGAAACATGCGACATTGAGGAATGTTCAACAAACTCAATGCTAGAAAGAAAATGAGACAATGAGTAACACAAGAAAATCTGATCTATTTCATTATCCAAAAACGAGTTGCATAAGCTCAGTGGTACAAATCAGTGGTGATAAAGGTATATCTTTTTCTCCAAACAACAACACATGTGTGCCATGGGATTCAAACATCAAGCTGTTGTGCTCATAGCTACACTTCAGTGATGGTCCTAGGCTATGCAACCACTCCCTACCAAGAACCACATCAGACCTTTCCATGTTCATAACCTGAAAATCCAAACATGTGGAGTACCCTTGTACTTCCAATGGAGCAACTCGGCATTGAGTATCCCATATTTCAATATCATTTTCATTCATCATTGCTACCTTGTAGCGGTGGGTACTCGGAGTTTGAGGCAGTTTGAGTTTTTTCACCAATCCGTAATTGATGAAATTGTGAGTAGCACCGTCATCTACCAAGATGCGTACCTTGTGCCCTTGCAGATATCCATGCATACGTACTAACTCATGTGGCCCAAAGGTTGGCTGCCACATGGAAGGTGTGAGACAGCATTCATGCACCACCTCAGTGTGTGTTACTTCCATGTAGAGAATCGTCAGGAAGACTAAAGAGGCAGCAGTTGCACCGTGTGCACTGCTTTCTCCTTGCCCTGAGCAGCAGATTTCCCCTTGGGACAATCCTTTTTGCTATGACCTCTTCCTAAACATTGAAAACATAATTTTTCTTTCTTGGCTTTATCAAAGTCCTCAAAAGAGAGAGGACCCCTGGACTCCTTGGGTTTTTTAGATGCATCTGAATTGGCAACTAGAAATTTTCTTTTATTGTGCCCAACTTAGTGCGTGTATTACCATGTAGATTAGCATGCACGTGATGATTATGTGTTTTCTTTTCATCAGGATCATCATGAATATGTGCTTTCACTATGGCTTCCTCAAGTGTTTTAGGGTCTTGGGTCTTGACATACTTCTTAAGCTCGGGTGTCAGACCTCATATGAACCCCCGTACTTGTTGAAAGGTATCTAAGCCTTCCAACTTGAGGATAACGTCCCGATAGTGAGAGATATATTCAAGTAGTGATGGGTATTGGTGCATGGAACATGTGTCCCAAGCTGTTCAATTCCGATTGGCCTCGTTTGTAGGCAAAAATTCCTTGCTAAACATTGCTTCAAAAGCTGCCCAACTCTGTGGTATGATTTTCTTCTCCTTCAGAGACATCCACCATTTGTAGGCCTTGCCTTCCAGAGTTAAGGTCGTTTGCAGAGCTCTGATTGCATTCGGAGTACGTCGTAAGGCGTGAATTCCATCCCACTTACTGAGAAAGATATTCACTCCATCCTTATTACGGTCTCGGTCTTCTCCCTTAAAAATCGGTGGTTTGGAATTTTTAAACAGTTCATCCACCTCTTTTGCAGTGAGAGTATGCAACGTATCAGCATTTGGTGTTACCATATACATGTGGTAGTGATGTGTGTGAACACACTAGGACCGCCGGGGCATTTTTTCCCTCTTTAGGAGGTTTTTTCCCCCGTGCATTGTATATACGCCCATCACTCTAGGGCTATCTATCTTTCCATTGCACACTAAGTAACACACTCTCTATTGTGTGCCTTGAGCTTCCTTCGTCTTCTCCAAGCTGTGTGTGTTTCTCTGCAACCCTAATTCATACAATTGGTATCAGAGCAGGTCACGTCCTCCCGGGCTTAGTCGTCAGCTGCTCTAGCACACGCCTGCTCACTTTCTCCGATTTCAGTGAGCTTTGGCGAGCGTTCGCAAGTCGACAAAAATTTTGGGGAAACCTCGAAGAGCTTGGTTTGCCCAGAATTTCGATTTGGGCTCATTTCGGCCTCCGTTTCCACTACAGGCAGTACTACACAGGCTATTTCGTCATTTTGTATAGAATTTTTGTCAGTGCCATTTTCTGCATAACAGATGCCTTTATAGTCTTCTACGGTTTGTGCTATATAGCACAGGTTGTTCCCGCTCCGTTTCTCCTATTCTCAGGCAGTTTTCACATCAGGTGCAGCATTTACCATGGCTGACAACAACAACACAGATGTGTTCAAGATGTTTGCTGCTGAGGACAGGTTGGATGGGGACAACTACCCTATGTGGGCTTATATGATGCAACATGTTCTTGTGTCAAAGGGTGTCTGGAACATTGCGCAGGGCATTGATGTACGTCCTTGTTCTGAGGATGTAGGCAATGTTGAGGATGTTGCAGGTCTTGCTGCAAGGATTGTAGCTGTTAGAGTTGTTTTTCCTACGACTAAACAAGCTCGTTGGGATGTTAAGGATGCGCAGGCTCATGCATTGATTGCGTTTTCTGTGAAGCGCACCATTGTTCCTCACATCCGTTCACCAAAATCTGCAAAACAGGCTTGGGATATTTTAGCAGGTCTTTATGCAAGCCGCAATGAGGCTAAAATTGCTTTGCTGCGTAAAGAGCTAGAGTCGAAGATTATGCATGAGGAAGATGATATGGACACTTTCCTTGCTGGTGTCAAGGATATCAATGAGAAACTTATTTCTGTAGGTGAAGTTATTTCAGACAGTTCCCTTGTGCAGACTGTTCTTGATGCCTTACCAGATTCTTACCAGACTTTTGCTAGTACTTGGAGACTTATGACCCAAGGAAATCCTGAAGTTGTCAAGTTTGATGCATTATGCACATTGCTGTTGCAAGAGTCACTTTCCAGAAAAAACAGGACTAGGCAGCGTGCAGTTGAACAAGCTTTTATTGCTTCTCAAAGAAAGGGTGGTAACAGTAATGCAACCACTTCTTATGGTTCTGCTGCGAGTGGCAAAAATTCTATTCATAATGCTCCTTCTGGCAGCACTTCGTCTGGCAATTCTGGTGATAAGGGCAAAAAGAAGATGCGTTGCCATTATTGTAAAGCCAATGATCACTTGATCAAGTTGTGTCCTAAGTCGAAGGCCAAAGAGGCTAAGAAGAAAGAGGGTGGTTCCACTACAAATGCTGGTTCCACTACAAATGCAGCCGTTGTTGAGTCTTCTCTGAAAGGAGACTGTGTTGCTGATGTTGATGCAGAATGGGCATTTAGCGCAGAGTGCACTTACAATCCTGCTGTCCATGATGCGTGCTTGTCAGTTGCTGCAGATTCACATGTGTGGTATTTCGACAGTGGTGCTACAAAGCACATTACCTCACATCGTGAATTGTTTACCTCTCTCGAGTCTGTCCCTCATGGGAATTCAGTCACTTGTGCCAACAACGCCTCTTATCCAATTCAGGGAGCTGGAAAGATTGTGCTCACTGCTGCTAATGGCAGTTCCTTTACACTTGTTGATGCACTTTATGTACCTGGGATCAAGAAGAATCTCTTGTCTGTATCCGCACTTGCTAGAATTGGACTTGTAGTCAAATTTGTGGATGACAGATGTACAGTTCATGATCTCAGTTTTGGTGATGAAATTGTTGCATTTGGGCTTTTGTGCCGTGGGCTGTATAAGCTCACTTTGTATGACAAGTGTGGAATTTTTTTTTCAAATGCTGTTGCAGATTCAAGGGCTATTTCAGATGCAAAACTTTGGCATGCACGTTTTGGTCATCTGAATTTTTCCAGTTTGCTGCGTTTGCAGAAATTTGATATGGTTGCTTCTTTGCCACCTCTTGAAGCACCTGTCAAACATGTTTGTGAAGGCTATATTTTGGGTAAGATGCAGCGTTCTAAATTTCCAAAGGATGGTTCAGTTCGGGACACATGCAGGTTGCAACTTGTGCATAGTGATGTTTGTGGGCCCATGCAAACTCCGTCCTTGGGCAATTACCTGTACTTCATGACTTTCATTGATGATTACTCCAGGCATGCATGGGTATTTCCACTTAAAGCGAAGTCCGAAGTCTTTATGTGCTTCAACCAATTTCTGGCTATGGCTGAAAATGTCTCGAAATGTACTATGGGCACCCTCCGTTTAGATTGAGGGGGGGAGTATATGTCTCATGAATTTAATGCATTTTTGGCTAGTCATGGGATAAAACACCAATGTACAGTGACTTATACGCCTCAGCAAAATGGTGTTGCTGAGAGGAAAAACAGGTCACTAACGGAAATGGCACGATGTATGGTCAAAAGTCAAGCTTTGCCGCATTCTTTTTGGCTTGAGGCCATCATGTGTGCCACTTATGTACTAAACAGGTGTCCTACGAAAGCTTTGCAGTCTATTACTCCATATGAAGCATGGGATGATAGAAAGCCTTCTATTGAGCACATGCGTGTTTTTGGCTGTTTGGCATATGCTTTGGTGCCACAAGTGCAGCGCAGAAAATTGGATGATAAGACTGTCAAATGTATTTTTGTTGGTTATAGTGCTGAAAGCAAAGGTTACAGGTTGTATCATTCGCAAACAAAACGTATTCTGGTTTCTCGGGATGTAGTCTTTGTGGAAGATTCTGTTCAGCCCTTGCTGTCATGTACTAGAGACAGTAATGTAAGCTCACAGGACATTTATGACACTTTGTTGCCTCTTTTCAGTGGTGGAAATACGAATGTAAGTTCCAATGAGGCAAATGTACAGCCTATGGGGGTTTCTGAAAATGTTTTAGAACAGGCTATTACTGATGCAGATGTACATGATGTACTTGATGAGGAAAGGGCTGAAAATGAGCAGGCTAAAGGTATGCCAAAATGGCTGGTGCACACTTTGCGTGACAGTAAATTGGATGCACCTTTGTCTAGTCGTACTCGTTGAGGCTCTTGCCATGCATCTTATGCATCAGATTGTTATGCTTTGGCTGTGTCTAGTTTACATGATGTTGAGGAGCCTCTGTCTTTTGATGAAGCACATAATTCAGAAAATTGGATGGCTGCCATGCAATCAGAATATGATGCACTTATAGAAAATGACACATGGACTTTATGTGATTTGCCTCCTGGCAAAAAGGCCATTGGTACGAAGTTGGTTTACAAGTTGAAACGCAAACCGGATGGTGAGATCAATCGCCATAAGGATCGACTTGTTGCAAAGGGTTATGCACAGCAAAAAGGCATAGATTATTTTTGCTCCCACTTGTCGTATGACTACTGTGCGTTTTCTATGTGCATTGGCAGCTCATTTTGGGATGTACATCAATCAGACATTGTTATTGCTTTCTTGAATGGTGACATATTTGAGGAAGTTTATGTAACGTAGCCTCGCGGTTTTGTCATAAAAGGACAAGAGGACAAAGTGTGCAAATGTTTGTATAGGTTGAAGCAATCTCCTCGTGCTTGGTATGAGAAAGCTGACGCTCATTTGGTAAAACAAGGCTTTCGTAACAGTCCAACAGAAAGCACATTGTATGTAAAGCGTGAGGGTGATGTATTTCTCATTGTGGTTCTTTATGTTGATGATTTGCTGATCACTGGACCAAATGAGAGACATATTGCTGAATTTAAGGCTGATTTGAATGCTACTTTCAAGATGAAAGATTTGGGGCTGTTGCATCATTATTTGGGCATACAGTTTATGCAATGTGATGGTGGTATTGCCTTGTGTCAGAAAAGTTACATAGAGAGATTGCTATGTAAGTTTGGACTTGAGGATTGCAAACCTATTGCCACTCCCATGGAAACAGGTTCTAAGTTGAGTCTACATGATGCTGGCGATCCTGCCGATGTCACTCTTTACCAAACTGCTATTGGCTGCCTCATTTATGTATGCAACACGAGGCCGGATATTCAGTTTGCAGTCTCATAGGTCAGCAAATTTATGCATAGCCCAGGGTCTAAGCATTGGCAGGCTGTCAAGAGGATTTTCCGCTACCTTAGTGGCACTTTACATCTTGGCTTGTTTTATCCCAAGGGGGGATCATTGCCGCCAGACTTACATGCTTTTTCAGACTCAAATTGGGCTGGTTGTTTTGACACGCGAGTGTGTCCACAAGTGGTTTTTGTTTCATGCTTGGCAGTTCATGTATATCATGGTTGAGCAAGAAGCAACCTACTGTGGCCACTTTGAGTTGTGAGGCTGAGTGCAGGGCAGTCTTCACAGCTACGGTTGAGTGTGTATGGCTCAGACGCCTTATGGCTGATTTGGGTGTTGGACAGGACACTGCCAACACTATCTACACTGACAGTCAGAGAGCATTGGCAGTTGTGAGGAACCCAGTTTTTCATGCTCGCACAAAGCACATTGAGGTGCATTACCACTATGTTAGGGAGAGGCTCTTAGCAGGAGAGATCAGCTTGGCTTATGTGCCAACACAGGACAACCTTGCAGATATTTTCACAAAGGCATTGTCTCGTGAGAAGCTTGAAGCTTTCCGCAAAGCTTTGGGCTTACTCCCCTTTGTGGACTGATCATGTCCTCAGGGCATGGCACTTCCCTTTACTCATGTGCCAGCTCTCGTTCACCACATCACTCTAGGGGGGATTTGTTACCATATACATGTGGTAGTGATGTGTGTGAACACACTAGGACCGCGGGGGCATTTTTTCCCTCTTTAGGAGGTTTTTCCCCCCGTGCATTGTATATACGCCCATCACTCTAGGGATATCTATCTTTCCATTGCACACTAAGTAACACACTCTCTATTGTGTGCCTTGAGCTTCCTTCGTCTTCTCCAAGCTGTGTGTGTTTCTGTGCAACCCTAATTCCAACATTTGGGCCTTGCCCTAGATTAGGCGTGCCTTGCCCTTGTGTAGCAACGTGCTCATGCATGTGCATGTCAGCAGGACTCTTGGACTGCTGTTGCATTAATTGAATTACTAATGTGGATAGTTTAGTAACATTTTCATTTAAAGGTTTAAAATCTTCATCCATGATTGTCATGCGTGTTTGAAGTACACGAAAATCTTGAATATCGAGCAATTCGTAAGTATCTTCACCTATCGTAGCGTCGCGGGTACTCTCCTTGAGAGGATCCGGCCGCGGGCCATCATTGGTAGGATCAAGCGTACTTTGCTCAAAATCGAATGTCATATTGATATCTGAATCCATGGCGACACAGTGTAGTGGAAGGAATAGCAAGAAAAAATACCTGTAGATGTAGAATGCACCACCAACGCTAATTAAGATCAATTAGCCTTGCTAATTACGTCAATTGTCCAAAGAAAAAACGATCCGAAATTTCAACTGTGTAGGTACTTGTCTTGAACACGTTGCAGCCGAATCGAGTGTGAGGGGTATTGCTTTCGAACGCAATCAATTTGAGAACTACTGTCGCCAATGAATTAGATTATGAAGCTTTTATTGGCGTGTTGAATTTCTGCAGCCAGCACACAGGGAATTTGTGAAAGCCGTGTACTTGTCAGCCCCGTCTCGATTCCAATCGGATGTGCTCGGGTTTGTTGCTTGTGGCGGGGGTGTGTATCCCTTGGGTGTGTACTCCTTGTGGGGGTGTGTATCACCCCTTAGCTTTTAATTTGAAGTCCTAAGACCAAGAGCCTTATGCGCGTAAGTGTGAACTTCAAGCTTCAAACGGCCATAGCCGTGAGCAGGTAGCGCGCAGAGGCTTGGAACGCCAGGGGAGGACGATGAGTTGCAAGATGGGCTTTGGCCCTGTGTCGAGAAACGTCCAGCAGGACCTTGCGCCTTTGTTGAGCCCGCACGCTGTTGGTTTGGTGCTCCTACACTCATTGGCTCTCCTTGCCAAGCCCGCGTGCCCAAAGTGCTTCTTCCTTGTCGACCTCCTAGCAAGGGGTGATCCCCACAGTCTTGGACCACGACATGCAAGGTTTCGTGTGGCTAGAAAGCACCACGCCTTCCCCTTTCCCAAAATAGGCACTTAGCTCTTGTGATTCCCCGGGGGTTTACCAGTTGTCTGGGAACACTGTCTGTAAACCGTGGGGAAAACACCAGATTACAAACTATAATCTTGTGCTAAAAGGATATGCAAGTGCGTACGTTAGCACCACGAGATCCAATTAGTAAGCATTTATTGCTCTACTTGGATTTTTCTTATAAAGATAAATCATATTTGCGACTAGGTGTAGTCTCTTCATGTATAAATCAAGTTCTCAACCTTGAATACTAGTGATGGTGGGGTTGTTTACTGCTGAACTTGGAAAACAAGTCAAGGACTTAAACTTGGCTGATGAGTCATGTTAACAAGTTACTTTCATGGAAAGTGAAAAGAGGTACTCTTTAGGATACATATATGTGTGATAACTAGTTTTGCATACTCATGTGTGCTCTAAATGGAGTCTACACACTATGATTGGGCACAACGGAAGCGTGGTGGGCCCGTAACCCAGAGGTCCCAGGATTGAAACCTGGCTCTGATACTAGTGTAAGACAAGGGAAGCTAGAGCTTGAGAGTCCACCACCCAACCACCGATTATATAGCAAAGCCCCTGGCCTTTGCCCTAGTTGGACTCCCTTTCCACACCACCTAGCCCGGCCCTGCCCTTGTCTAGTCCGGCCTTGCCGGTGTCCTGACATTCCTAATGGCTTCAAAAAATTAGAAGGTCAAAATTGAAAGATTTGAAAAAATTCCTAAAAACCTATGTTAGTGTAATCCCATCTACAAATGGTGGGATTATATGAAACCTACATAGCGGAGTCCTATTGATATGATTTCACAACCTTACATAGTGCAATGAAACTCTACTTGCATAGTGCAAGGAAAGTCCCCTTTTTGTTTTTGAAAAACTCACAAATGTGAGTATAGTTTCTTAAAGACCAAAAAGAACTACAAAGAATCCTCTTCATGTCGAGCCACGATATTCACAAGTCAATCAATACTTCCATCACACAACAACATTAAAAAATGACTACTAGAACATCACAAAGTTCTAGGCTTTTACAGGGAGCCCATACCCACTAAATTTGAACCCGAGAAGCAGACAAGAACCAAGTAGCCTACAAACTAGTATAACAACATACCAATACTACTAAAAGGGAGGGGCCCAATGTCCCCATCACTAACATCGGTTACCCGGGGTGCCATAATTCCATTGCCACTACCAGTGACACATGCATGCCTCGGGAGAGTCAGAAGATGCAATTGAACAAAAGAAATGAGAAGCCATCAAAAGCCTAGACCAGACCGCAAAATCAAACACAAACCACCAGTTGAGTCATCTCCACCAGATGAATAGAAACCACATGCACTGGTAGAGTCAACTTCTCAAATCACCAACTAGAAAATCTAAATCCAAATGGGCCACATTGCAAGATGCCACTCTGACGCACCAATGTTGCCACTATTTCCGAGTCCTCTTGTGGGCGCCCCACTCCAAATCATTGGTTGTCGTTGTCCCCTATGAAGGAGAAGGGAGGATGTCCTCTCCCATGACCAAAAATAAGGGGGATGCAACTCTTGTTGGATCAGCACGGGCCGAAATAAACAACCCCCCCCTCCCCCCGCCCCCCACCACCACCACCACCACCACCACCACCGAGGCCATCCTTTGCATGTCCTTTGCACCGGCGACCCATCATCTCCCATGTGCACCTTGAAACACGTTGGGAAAGTTTAATCTCGTGCTCTAGATGACCCACTGAGCACCCCAACTCTTGGTATCTTGTAGGCCAAACCCAAGCAATCTCAACACAACTACGAGTCACTACAACAACCCTTCATGGAGTACAAAGCTTATACTGTGCAAGGAAATTCTAAAGAGAAGGAAACACTAAAAAAAGGTAATGGAGAAGAAATGCACTCGGCCACTTCTTTTATATGGAGATGAAAAGTCTTTTAACTTTCCATTTCTAATGGGCTTTTCATTTCCTATGACTTTTCATTTTCATGGGGCTTGTTTCCTATACTTACCCTTCACTTATGCATTTGATATAGTTTGAAAGTATTCTTATTTTTTTGAAACTGGGGTGCTACTTGTAGATCTTCTCTCTTAATTTAATATTTCCTAGAAATATCATTGGTGGGGGGAAATACTTCTTACTCTCTCTCTCTCTCTCTCTCTCTCTCTCTCTTTCCACAAATTATGTGTGTTAGTGTTCCTGCATGCAATGTGCATTGAATGTTGGAATGTTGCACCAATGCTAGTGCTATGTAGGAATGCTAACCGCAATGCTTGTGTGTGTGCGCGCGCGTGCGTGTGTGTGTGTGTATAAGGTTAAGAGTAGTGATAAGGAGATTAATGTAGAGGTTTACTTCAATAGCATAATGTGTGCCATGTGGGTTGATGACTAGATTTGTGATCTTGAATAGAGGAAGCCCATTCCATGGCTTTTCTCTATGAGAGTAAAGAGGTCCCTTGAATTCTCTCATTCTATGCATCAAATGATTCTCATGCCTCCAGTTGCACCTTGGATTGATAATTTTGTTCGTGTTGGGTTGTGGATTTGGCCTATGCTATGACTAGCCCCAACAAGGCCCAATACAAAATCACAATATATGTTTTGAACCCTACTTGTAGAGAGGTCCAAAATAGTAAAAGTGACTTTGATTGCTCAAATAACTATGGTTGTCTCTCTATTTGAACACTCTTTATGGTGAGAAGAGGAATAACATCTTTACTCCATCTAAGCAACATTCCTATGTTGAAAAGATATGAATTTTGTAGATAATCATCCACTCCAATGGGTGCTTTTATATTAATCACCTATGGATGGTGGTGAGTCCTTTGGTGGGTCGTTACCTTTTTGACCACTACTATGAAATCAAATTCAAGAGATGTTATGAACCAACAAACAACACATCCAATGTGGTAGAGTTAGTTCACCATATAAAGTAAATCTTGATGATCCACCAAAAATCTAAATTCATTGGCTAGTAAGTAGTGTCAAAACTTTTTTACTACATATATCATTCCCAATCCTTCTCTTAGAGTAATGATGTAGTTATTTTAACACTATTCAACCGATGAATAGCATAATATATAGGGAATATTATAGGATTTTCATGAGATTTTTTTTCTCTTGAAGAACCTCAAGGGTACGTTGAACAAGCCACCCATGTTCAATTCATTTGAGTCTCTTCTTGAACAGGGGTATACAAGTGACCCTTATCTCTTTTGTCCCAATTTTCATGGGTAGAAATTTTCTCCCATGAAATTCTCTAGGATTTTAAAATAGGGTGTTTGAATACATTGCGAGTTGAAATTTAGTGACTATAATAAGGGGTATTTGAAAGAGTGACAATATGTCCCACCAGCCCAAGTAGTCCCTGCTCAAGTACCACCAATGCCTAGGTATACAATATAAAATTTTCTAGGACCAGTAGGGGGTTAAGCGACCACAACGAGTTTTGGGGCAATAGCCACCTCTACCAAGAACAAGACCAATGGGCATTAGGTATGCACCCACTATAAAGGAATCAAGGAACAAACCTTAGTGCCTATACCTATGTATTACAAAGATCCAAGTGAATACGGGGCTAGTACAACATACTATCCACCCAAAGAACACAAATCATCGGAACCTTGGAGCATGATTGGGAATGTTGGACCACCAACAATAGCTCATACTATAGGAGAAGGTAGATACAGTTTGGATGAACGTACATTGTTGTTCATAGCCAACGGTGGGTTAATAGGACAAAGGCCTACCTATCAATAGAGAGCAGTTTTAGGAGCATCACACCAACCTTTCACATTGTGCTACGAGTGTGGTGGTGACCACCTTATGAAATATTGTCCTCATACAAACATCATTAGAGTGAATGTATACTGTCCAGATTGCGAAATTTCTCATTTGATCAGTGACTATCCAAAAAACCCAAATAAAAAAGTGAAAACAATGTTAAACATACTCAGGACAATGCCATCAAGTAGTGGTTCTAAAAATGAAACGGTGATACCTATACAGGTTGTCACAAGGGTGAAAACTCGAAAAGAAAGGGAAGAAGTGATAATTGAGGAATCCAAAACTGATGCACCAAGTCATGAAAAAGTTTTCAATGGAACACCCGGAAGGCATGCATGAAAGCTAGGAAGGAATATGAACAGACAGCCTTACGGGAGGATTTAAAAAAAACCAGGGACATGCTAGAGAGATTAGAGAATCAAACTAATCTTGAGTTGGAAATTCCAGAGACCAAAGAACCTAATGAGAAAAAGAGACCAAAAAGTGCAAGTTCGGGAGGATCTGTATTAGTTGAAAAGGTGAATGAACCTCTAGACACACTTATAGAAGCCTACAAAGCGCGGCTTCAGACTAACCAAAACCAAGAACAAAAGTGGATGACGTATCCTTGCACTGAGTTAGAAAAGCAAAGGTTGGAGATGTGTCAAGTAATGATCCAAACTGCCCAAGATTTGCTAGAGTCAACGGCAAGCAATCCAAAGAGTTGGATAGAAGTTTAAGCTCCAACACCAATAATCCCACCAAGGCATGAAATTAAAGAAACAATCAAGAATTACACAACTGCATTAGAAAAGCCAAGGATAGTGATGATTACCACAGATCAGGCATCTAAGGGCTTCTATCCTATGATACCAGAGGCATACAAAGACGAGGATGGATTAGCAGAGATTTGGAGACAAATACGAGAAGCAAATGAAGCAAATAGGTTGAGCCAAAGAGTTAACCAAACTAGTAAGGGGAGGGATGTATTTCTTCCACCTATTGAGGATTTTGAGGAAGGATCTCAAGGAGATCTAGATATTTGCTCATACTGGGGGGATGTAGGGTCAGTAGAATCTTTACATAGTCAACCTCAATCTTTAAGAACCTTACACTCTTACATGAGAGAGTATGAAGCCATGTCTGATATGAAGGTGGTGCCATAAAAAAGACTCTCATCAAGAAAGGCTATAAACTCTAAAGGATTGATAGACATATCATCTACGAGTATGACTTGCACTATTAGGCTAGCAAAGTTTATCAAATAAGATCAAACATGTGGGTGACTGTTGAAAAATGCTTGGAGAAGTTTGGGGTAAAAGATCCAACATCATAGATTTAAGAAGGGATCCAAGAACTGGAAAAATCTCAATTGAACACAAGACCTGTACCATTAAACAAGGTTGGAGAGTATTGCGAGGGTGAAGATGGAAATAATATGCTTCCAATACACCAAGTGGGGCTATCAAGCTTGCTACATTGGATGGTGAAGAAATGCCTAATTGGATTAGTGGTTGTCGATTTAAATAATATCATTTACCACTAACCCTGAACATGCTTCAACAAATACATGCAAAAAAGAAACGATCTCAAGAAAAGCAACACATAGGCAAAGAAGCTCAAGATGAAGCCAAGGAGCGCATGGCAAAATAAAAGCTTCTACAACAATAATAGCAGCAAGGACCACCACTACAAATCAATGTAATCAAAGTGGCAAATTTTGAAGAGGAGAATACGGTGGATCTGACAATTAAAGTCAAGCTTGGAGGCAATCAAGTGGAGGCTAGTGCAATCCTAGATTCCGGAGCTCAAGGAAACCTTATTTCCTACAGCCTATAGAAGTAGCTGACACTTGAGGAAGATCTTCAACCAGCACAACAAGACATTCAAAGTTATTCATAACATTCAATTAAGGCAATATAGGATGGATGGTGATACATGTGAAAATGATTAATATCTATATCTGCATAAGTTTTATGTGGTTGAAGATAAGCTAGTGCATCATCTATTATTGCTCGGGCAGCCATGTCAGAGAAAGTACAATGTACAGATTGATTGGTTCTATGATACAATCCATATTCAATAAGCAAAAGAAAACCAAGTGGTTCCATTTGTGGAAACCAAAACAACAAATTACTGGTAATGGACTTAAAAGCTAAGGGCAAACAACCCTTCCTTACAACAGATTAACAATGGATTCCAAAGAGCAAAACAAAGGAGATTACTACTACAGAGCCGAGCACTGAGAATAGTCCAAGGGATCTATCCAAAAAACCCACTAGGAAACATCCACCATTGCAATCACAAACAACACCTAAGCACATCTAGGTCAAGAAGGCAGAGGTTGCACAATTTAAGCAGACCGAGCTTACAACTACCTCAATAATGACAAATGATAAACCCCGGCAACAAACCCAACGATAGAATCAAGTATGGGTGCCAAAGAAGTTGATTGTACAAAAGGTAATCAAGAAAAAATCTGGATTCCAAAGCGGCACAAGGAAATCCTATTAGTACAAACCTCTCAGGTCCAACCAAAACCAAAGCCATCTGCCCAAAGACAAAATGTGAAGCAAATTTGGGTACCCAAGCAATTATGGCAAGCTCAAAAAGACCTAACTTAAATTTGGATACTTAAACAAAGGCCAACAAAACCGACATATGTGGATTCCAAAGATTCAAACAAGAGTTTCAACCAAAGCGGCAACACGGACCAAGAGTACACAAGCACCCATTGTCAATCAAACAATGAGTATCCCAATTAGAACGATTATTATTTCGCTGCTCTCCTATTGATACTGATTTAGCAGAAACCTCAACATTGAATGCCATAAGAAGATTGCTTATACCCTCCTCTCACACAACATTAAATTTTCCCATGCATTGACCGAGGCTCGACTAGGAGGGGGGGAGGCATCCTCAATGAGAACCCGACAGACTAAGAAAGTACTAAAAGGGCACTGTTTTCTATGTTTTTTGGATTTTCTTGCATTTGATTGCATATTTTTTTTTGTGAACCCAAGTATATATGTCCTTATCTAATGTGATTCTATAGAGATATGAGGAAGAACGCCATAAATGAGCCTCTAGGGGTGTGTGTGTGTATATATGTAAAAAATAACAGTTTTTATGCAAAGAAATGAGAAAAATGAAGCAATCCAGCCAAAAATATCACAAATGACTGTATGTAGTAGTTTATTGTAATGTTTTTGATTTATTTGGATCTATTGATATTATTTGGATTAATTTAATTATTTTCCTTTTATTTTTGTTAATTACTTGGAGAAAAACAAAGAAGAGTAGAAAAATCAAGTGAGATGGAGACACAATGAAAAAAAAATAGAGGAGTGATCAGCTAGCCAAGGGCAACATATCGTGATGTCTGGGTGCAATTATGGAAAAGGTTACAAAAAGCCCGATCCGCGGCCAGTTTTTGGACAAAATGACAATTTTTTCGAAAATGGGGCAAACGGAGTGCAAATGGAGAAATTTTTGAGCCTAAAGTGCATTTCACAATGAGATAGAAAAACATGTCAAATTTTGTGGTGGCAAGTGGGCCGGGGACCCCCCATATAAGATATTTTGGGCCCCACTTACTACCTCATTTTCACTATTCAGAGTTAGAGAGAGCTTGAGAGACCTAGAGCGCGTGGATCTTCTATGGCTTTGTACGATGCACACAGGACACCAACCGGTGCCAGACATGAGAGGTAGGATCATTACCATGTACTCTTCTTGTTCCATGCTAACTTCAACGAGAAAATCTCACGAAAGCGGCAATGATGGGAAGAGACAAAACGGCATTGTAACTCAAAAACCACTAACCCGATGGCTACAAGACTTGATAAGGGGTTAACCCTAGGCTAGATGAACACGTCTATGTCCTCCTATGTTGGTTTAGGTCAGCTAGAAAAACCCTAAATTCTCAGAGCCTATAGAAGTCAATCTAGAACAAGCCATCACATTGGCACCAAACTTCATGGGTAGGCGCTCCTTGAGGTTATCGACAAGCCCATGTAATTTCCTCCATGGACCATGGTAAAACTACCAGAAGTAGGTCAAAACATCAAGCTTGGCTTCGGACACGCAAAGTGTCATTTGTCTCCCACGGCCAAGCAGTGTGTCCGTTTGCCACCAAACTTCACGAGCATCATCGACATACGATTGATAACCAAAACATATGGTCAAACATCATGGAAAATAATTGCCGACCCTCTCCTCACAAAAAGACACAATTTGAGCAACAAATTGCCAAAAATGGTATCTGTAAGGCCAAAGGCTACACCAAAGCCATGGAAAGATGCCATACTGCATCTACAAGCTTGGTGATCAAGCTCAAAAAGAATCGTTGCGGAAAGTCATCCCCAACTGCGAAAATCCATTTCAGAGTCTGAAATGCCAAAGAGGAAGTTTCTATGCTAAATATTTGACTTTTTAAGTTGAAAACTAGCAATTAGGGCTTAGGGCACTTACCCACATCTTCCTGATGCATCAAAATGTAAATTTTTCATTCTAGACATCATATGCGTATGATGTGTGGTTGTCACTTTTATACATGCAAGTGTTATTTTTTCCACACAAGCCCCTTCACCATGCATCATACAACTCACATACCAAGTCTCATGTAAATTGGACCACATCAAGCCACCATTCAGCCAAAAATTTCTAAGTTGGAGTCCTTGGGAAAAATATGGACTTATCCATTGAAAATATGGACTTATCCATTGAAAAAATGCTCCAAACTGATCAGACAAACTTGACACAAGGCATGCACCTCTAGTATATATGTCTTATCTCCATGCTCACATGTCAATTTTACAAGATAAGACATCATATGTGTATGATGTCTAAAGCTGTCATGGAGAGGTTCAGCTGTCAACATTTTGAGTATCCATTTCCATGTCATATATAGACTCTACACTAAGTTTCGGAATCGTCGGGCATGTTTTGAACATCATACTCCTCATTTTTCTAATCAAAGAGTCAAAAACACCTCCTATGGTCTTGGGCACATGAACACTTGTCCAAATTCATACTTTCACACATCAAAGTAATGTACACATGATAAGAAAGCTATACATCAAGTTTGAGCCAAGAAAGCCAACCTAGACATCATATTGTATGATGTCTAGACCCCTTGAGTTGACATGTTGCTGTGTTTTTGACAACCCCAACACTTTTACCACACCATTATTACCTTGCCATCAAATTTTCATGACATTTGGATATCATTTGACCTATGTCTACCCACAAGGAAAATCTAGATGCACAAACCCCATTCATGTCTTATGACATCCATTTTCAAGC
Organism: Adiantum capillus-veneris; assembly: GCF_014529385.1. Lineage (NCBI taxonomy): Eukaryota > Viridiplantae > Streptophyta > Polypodiopsida > Polypodiales > Pteridaceae > Adiantum > Adiantum capillus-veneris. Next base: position 105,736,479 of record NC_140939.1, read on the forward strand.
TCAATTTCAAATTTGAGGCTATACACACCATGTAAATGCTATGAACATCTTATCCCATAAGTTTCAAGTAGTTTTGCATCAGTAAGACATCATATGTGTATGATGTCTATTCACTCATACAGATGCCAAACTCAACATTTTTCATCATAAGCATGCTCACCACATAGTAGAAAACGCCAAATGTTCAATTTGGACCAGTTTGAGCAAGCCTATGACCACTTGGACCCCAAAATCAAAAAATCTTGGCCTAAGACACAATCTATGGCTCTAACCACATGAATCCTCCTTAAATCAAAATATGAGATGATTAGAGAGTTACCCATCACTTGGGGATCCTACAAGTCAACTTTGGGCCAAAAATCTCAAAAGAGACATCATACATGTATGATGTCTCCAGAGGCCAAAATAGAGGCCAAAATGACCAATTTGGAAAAAAATTCACTTCCAATGCCTTTATCCCAGCATTCTTAGCGAATAGCTCAAGTCCATCAAGTATCAACTCTTTATACCCATCCAAACCCAATTTTTGGAACTTAGAAGCTTTATACTTAATTTTTGGCTCAAGCACATGAAAACATTTCCAAATCAAAGTCTGATACCACATGAGTCTATGCCAACCTAAAACACAGCTCTGGTACAAGTTTGAGCCCCTTTGACAAAGTAGACATCATACATATATGATGTCTCCATAGCCTAAAGATGAACCTGAGAGCTAACTTGACCTATTCTAAGGCTTCATTACATGATTATGAGAGCATCTACCAAGTTTCATTCCATTTGAGCCTCACTTGCTCAAAACTCAGCCAAAGTCCAAATTCAAAGCCTGAAAGGAGTAAAGTGGTCATAGCTTGCCCAAATGACATCGAAATTTGATCTAGGCATACATCCATGATGTACATGATATAAGCTATGCACATATAAAAACTCACCTCATTCTGATACATGTATGATGTCTCACATCATAAATCTGCACCCAAAATGCACCTTTGACCACATGCATAGCACCCATAGGCCCTAATTAGCTTATGTTTGAATTTAGAAGTAATTTGGATAGCTAGAAATAAAGAAAATGCCAGATTTTGTAAACAATGCTAACTTTTGCACTTGGAGTGCACATGGAATGAGAGCTGGTCTCTTCAGACAGCTATTCCACAGTTAGAGTTCAGAGCTACTGATTATCTAGGCGGTTTAGCTAGTGAGGATTGGAATTAAGTACTGGGCTGAAACAGAGAATTGAACTGCAATAATGTACTGAAATGGAAGACACAAACTAGAAGACTAGGAATGGGATTACAGGAGTAAGTGATTATAGAGTTGAAAGCCAAAAGCTTATGAAGCTAAAAACCTAGAAGCAAGAACCCGTAAGCCAAAAGTCAAAAAAGCTCCGGATATAGTGTAGTGGCTCCTATTTATAGTCTTACAAAGTTACTACAGTAACTACTTGTAATTACTACCAATGTAGCTGCTCCCACTGTCCGGCCTTCTAAAGGAGCAGTACCTGCCTGCTGGGATTGTCCTCGTCTTCTACATCCTTCCCTCCTTTCTTGAATTTTGGTACAAACCAAAATTTCTTTCTAACTGGGAAAAAAATTCCACTGCCTGATTCGGATTTGTTGTTGAGAAAACTAGTCGGGTTTTCTAAGTTGGCCGATGTTCCTCATAATAGTACACTTTTGATATTACGATCATTATGCCGTACTTCATGCTTGTTGAGTGCTTGACACCCATATAGTTGTAATTCCAAGGGTACCCATCCAAGGCGATTCCAGTGCCGAAAGGATAGCTAGGAAAATCCACAGTCTGATTCTGAGATGGAACTACCCAGTATCCTTCCACTGAACGCGCTTCCTCTTACCCTTCTGCTTTGGTGCCTCAGAAGTCCCAGTGCCAGCATTATCCTTCTGAATAAGTCTGTAAATGGCCTCCTACTCAAGCTGATCCCGCCTTTCAGTGGCTACCTCAAATTCATAAGCCGTGAGGGTGTTGTAAGTTTTGGTGTCGAGATTATATAAATTGCGTTTGCCCTTAGTCCAGACGGGTTCTGGCCAGTTTATGACAATGCGATGCTGTCCATCCCTATGGGAATGGCTAATTTGTCATTAGTATGGCTTCGAAGAGAATCTCCATTGTTTCTATGTATTGTGGTCCTAGTCTTGATTTGACAGTGATATCCTTTTCAGGAATCTTGGAGGACTCCACAGTCAGTTGAAGTAGCTGATTTGTGATCTTTGTTAATGCACAGAGCTGGACCTTCCATTGACCCATATAGAGGTTGAACCTTTGCATTTCTCTATGTAGATCCATGCCAGTGTCCATTTTGAGGGCATCATCGAGAAGAGATAGGCAGGCTTTCAATTCCATAGTGGCTCGCTTATACCAGTCACGGAGTTCCTCAATGATGCTAAGAGAAGTGAGCCGATCTAGTGGTTTCGGATGTTAAGGATACAAGGCTGGGAAGAATCTTGGTACTTCCGCCTCCTTGGTAGGTAAAGCATGCAGGAGTACTGGAGAATCAGGTAAAAACTCCAAAAAATGAGAACAATTTGGTTCTCCTGCTGCATCATCTTCCTAGTAATTTAGACCAGCTAAAAGATTTTGCCGAGAGCGGTTGCCTGTTCTCCTACCGACATTTGGGTTCGGGGTCCTTTACGACTAGTAGGCTAATCTTCAATGATGGCTTGCAACCTCTGATCCAAGACACCTCTGGCAATCTGCATCTGAAGCAAGAGTTCATTTAATTGAAGCATGACCTCCTTCACACATCTATATGTAGGTCTGTTTCCTAACAGCAAATCCAGTTCAATAGCTATGGAGTGGCAATTTGCAGTAGAATGTCTCTGCCAATGTGAATTGACTGTTATATAATCAAAAGTCAATGTCCACTCAATATTCTTTCCAGTAATTGAATACTACTGGGATGAATAGGTACTTGACACAAATCTTCATCATGAAAAGCAGTCAACTTCCAGTGTTACATCATCTCTCTGGCTCCTACATATAGCCTTTGGAAGAGTTTTAAATTAGAGATAAGAGTGTCATGCTCAAAATACTGCCTAGTAATATGAGATTATTGATGCCTTAATCTCTTATTCAGTGTGATGAGCTGTAAAGAGTATTGTTCATCAGCTTCAAGAGGTTCAATCACACCTTTGGTTTTTCCTTTGGTGTCGGGAATGTGCCGTGACTGGTATACTGAAGGTTCTCTAGCGTTGCCCTTAGTGTGCTGATCATTGCCTTGATGTTGCTTGTCATCTGACTATTGGTCTTGTTGGTCCCAATCAATACTCGGATTGCCTTTTTTGGGTCCACTACCCCCAGTTGTAGCTGATCCTCCAGCTCCAGAGCCTGAGGGTGGGGAAGGAGTAGAATCGTCATCATCATCAGGCTTGTCATCCCCTTCCTCCTCATGTTCTTCTTCCCGCTCAGTAGACTCCTCTTCAGTATCATCTTGCTTATGGATATGATCCATAATGGCCTGATTTACCAAGGCTATATTATATTCAATGATCTTACCTTGGAGGTAGCTCTGAATAATCTCAACGAGTACCTTCAAATTATCCATATTCAGGGTTACTTTTCCTTGTGGATTCAAAATATTAGCAAGGTTACTGTATATATATCTCTCTGCAAGGGAATCCTTTAACACAATGTGGGTGGTTAGCAGTTCTTTGAAATTTGCACGCTTCGTACGTAATAGAGTTTGAAATATATCAGCATCTCTCAAAGCAGCTTCCTTCTCTTCATTCAATCGTCAATTTTTGGTTTCTAGTTTTAGCATCTTTGTTTGCAGCTCATTAATTGTTTGAGTTGACTGATTCTCAGCAATAGCATTCTTGAGATACTGATCAACCTTTTATTTTTGAAGTTCCTGAATCTGATGTTGGCTGCTTTCCAATTCTTCTTTCAGTCGAGCCACTTCTTCACTAGAAACTTATACATTCATCATGTGTCCTAAGGAATGGACAATAGTGGGTGATCGTCGAGCAACCATCAACTACTGTAGCTAAATTAGATGCAACTGACACATAAATCATGACTGGAGCCATACATGGTAATGTTGCAAAATCTGGTTTTTGAAGTACTAATCTGCCTTTCATAGGGTTATTCTGCAATTGTTGCAATCGATCCTTCTTGACCACCATTGATAAAGCCAGCTTACTAAAAGGAGATGTGGTGACCGAGTTGGCAAGTACTTTGCCCTTTCCTTTGTCAGTATCAGCTACCACCTGTTCAGTGGTTGCTTCGTGCTGGCCTTTTTCAGTGCTGACTACTGTTTGAATTTGCTCCGTGGACATTGTTGACGTCTGGCCTTCAGAAGATTTTTCAGTGGGCAAGTGCTGGACTTGACTCTCAAGTTTCTTCAGTAGAGCAATATTCATTTCTAACAGAATCCTTGGTTTCTTTGCGCTACCGGCCTCAGCCTGTGCGGCCTTCCTCTTCTGTCCAGTGATGGCAAGTTGATTACCTGGGTCCTCTTCATCTGAAGATAACTCCACATTGTCAGTTAATGGAATAGGCTTATGATTTATTCTGTATGTTTGTAGACGTACTGGTCTGGCATCTGGCTTCAAAAGTATTCTGTGCTGGCAAACCTCTGGATCTACTCCTTTCAAATCAGTATGTTCCAATACATCTTTGTATTTCTAGAACGTAAGTCTGGCTTTTTCCTTTATTTTTGGGTTCAGATGCTTATTCATCTTGATTAATCGAGTACTTTATTCAAAAACCCAAATTCCATTCTTCAATATCTTGATCATGTGGGAGAAGCCAATTCAGGCCACCTCCCTTCCTTTTGGCCATTGACTCCGTAGCATAATCCCTAAATGGATCTATATATTAGTTCTAGATTCTCATTTTGAACTCCAATGACCTCGTTAGTGTGCATTGGCGTACTGGAATCTGAATATCCGTCTTTGGAGTCAGATGGTTCCTATGGCCGACCAGCCAACTGAACTGGTCTCTGTCCAGGATTCAGTTCAATGAACTGATCTAAACTGCTTTCTTTGTTTCTCATCTTGAGCCTTGTCAAATAACATTGCATTCAAGTTGATTTCAGCTAACAAGAAAATGTTCGTGGCTGCAAGCATCTGTTCAATCTTCTTAGCCCCATATTTTTGGCAAAGTTCCTCAGATCAAAGTGCTTTCTTCCAGCTTTGGTGTTATTTGTCTGGAGCCGAATTCTCCTCCTAGTTCTCTGAATGGTTATGGTCTGATTTGCATAATCATGAACAACTTGCATCGTCCGAAGCCATGGTCATCCTAGTAGCATACCATATGCTCCTTGGACATCCAATACCAGAAACACTATAAGAGGTACTTAATATTAGCGACGCTTGCAATGCAACACTCAAATGTGAAAACCCACGGTGTCGCTATGGGCATCGCTATGGAGTCGCTAAGTTAGAAGCAACGCCCATAGCGACGCCTATAGCGAAGCTGACAGAGGAGAAAAAATAACCGAGAATGTTCGAAAACTCAGATCTCAGATCTGAGTTTTCGACGCGCGCTCAAGTAAGCAAAGGTAACCTGCACTCTCCCTCTCTCTCTCTCTCTATCTTCTCCACACACACACACACACACACACACACACACACACACACACACACACACACGAGGAGAGGAAGGAGAGCCATGTATGCTCTTTCCCTCTCCTCACTATCATGTTCCCTTCCCCTCTTTCTCTCTCCCTCTCTCTCTCTCTCACACACACACACATTGTGTTTTAGAGAGAGAGAGAGAGAGAGAGAGAGAGAGAGAGAGAGAGAGAAGAAGAAGAAGAAGAAGAAGAAGAAGAGAGTCTTAACATCATAGGAAAATTTCCGAAGAGACCTTAAAGATCTAGTCGACAAGGTGTTGAACTCAAGACCTGTTATTCAAGAGGGAAATGGCATAACCAATCTATCACACTTGGGTGATAGAAAGGTTGTACCATTTTCCTCTTTCTATTGGCACACACACACACCCACACCCACACACACACACACACACACACACACACACACACACACACGAGAAGAAGCGAGTTTTAACGTCATAGGAAACTATCCTAAGAGACGTTAAAGATTAGGTTAGATGTAGACTTATGATAGATTAGATTTAGGTTTATTTAAGCTAGATTAGATTAGATATAGTTTTATTTTTAGTTAGATTTACGTTGCATTAGATTAGGTTTATTTACGTTAAATTAGATTAGATTTAGGTTTATTTTGAGTTTAAGATTAAATTAGATCTAGGTTTATGTTCGATGGACTAGCTTTTTTTAGATTTAGGTTAGATTTTAGTGCATGTCAATGAAGGTGCGCTCATGATGGTAAGCATTGTATGAAAAACACTTGCTCATATGAAAAACACTGAAAAAGACTCCGTTTTCCTACATGAGAAAATTTCTTGCGCTCACAACCTCGACAGTCCATGCGGACTAGCAATTCCACTTGCATGTTCGACTACTGCTACCATACAATAAACCAGCATGATTAGCCAATGGAAGAGAAAATTCAGCCTACACATAAATTAGTGATGCAAGATGACGATTCCAAGGGTCTCTCTCTCTCTCTCTCTCTCTCTCTCTCACACACACACACACACACACACACACACACACACACACACACACACACACACACACACACACACACACACACACCACAACCCATCAAATCTAGAGTAAGAATTAAGTGCTTTGAGCAGGCATCAGCTACATTGCAAGAATGGCGTACCTGCATGCTACTGACAAAGATCTACTGTGAAAAGATGTTAAGATGCTGTGAAATGCTACAGCTAGAGAAGAGGCAAATGGGTTTTGTCCACTACATGCACTATCATGTAGACATGGGTGTGTAGATTTCTTGTACCCACAAATATAGGCATTGACCAATAAAGATGAGATTATAACCTGGTGGTTCTGATCTCCATGCACCTGTAGACCGAGGTGTGCGGGGATTGGACATGACTAGAGAATGTGAGGTAGTTTACAGTGTGAACAGAGAGAGAGAGAGAGAGAGAGAGAGAGAGAGAGAGAGAGAGAGAGAGAGAGAGAGAGAGAGAGAGAGAGAGAAAAGACGAAGAATGCCAATAGAAGATTAAATTTGTTGTCCAGGTTATAAGGTTTTTACCCTCATTATGATCAGTGACGAGGATGTGGGGCCGTCCAACCGAAACACCTATCTCTCAACGAGGATCTTATGTCCTTGTAATCAATGCAAGCATGCTGTGTGATGGACAAGACGCTGGTACATCCAAACTGTGTCAATCTATGGAGGTGCAGGGTGAAAGCATGTTAACCTGTCATGCTTTTTCATGTCCCGGACAATGCTAACTAGCACAATTTTGACATATGCTAACTAGTACAATAACTTGAGCTACATCTCCAAGATCTATGACATATGATATATCAATAGAAAGCACTTGAAACAAGGAATCCAAATGTACAACCTTCAACAAATTTTGATATTATTTGTAAAAAAATTATCGGACGCCCAACTTTTTGAAGATGTGCTAACTTGAAACTGCTAACTAGCACAAAAAGCGCGACAGGTTAACATTCTTTCACCTTGCAAGAAGTCGAGGCATGGCAGTTTGCAGACAAATGGCAAGGACCTTGAGCAGATATTTGATGGAGCCTGGAGCCAGGTACTCCGAGTTGGAGCACTCGCTAGTCAAAATTGCAAGTGTTTTTTTGCTATCACACGTGACAGGAGCAAAAAATGTTTATATCCCAAGGTTGGGAACGAGGCAAGGGGTGCTGGGTGTAGGTGCCATGAAGTTTATGCTATGGAATTTGGAGCGAGATGTCTGCAGGAGGCTCTCCTTGCCAGGGTATGTATGCTACAACATGTCCGTTGAGAGCTATTGCAGGTGGTGCAACTCAATATATGGTGTTTGCGATACTCTCTACGAAGTGCCTTCCACTAAGGATTCAGTTTTATGGGCCAATTATGTTGGGTTTGTGGCCATGAGCCCTCAACATGAGAGGCGGTTCTTGTTTAGGAGGTGTCAAATCGGGGAGCAGCCTTGGTGTGGTCGTTTCATATTTGCTTGGGCTTCTTAAGAGCTGAGGTGGACTGTGCGAAGGCGAGACGGGGAACTGAATTGGAGTTTTTTTGATACGCAATCAAAGGCTTGCTGACCGTGTGACAGGGGGCTAAACCCAAAGCCTTTTGAAAGCTTTAGCTGGAAGATGCAGAGAGGTAACCGCCATGTGTTCACTGTGATGTCCATGCAAAATCCGAGAGGGCACGGCAGTTGTATAAGAGGAGAAGTCGGCCAGTTTGCTGAGGGGAAGCCAGTTTATAGAGAGGCGACCAATAGCGAGGTCGCTATTGGCCAAAGGAGGCTCGTGGAGCAGCGCTGCATGAGGAGAGGGCGCCACTTGGGCGTGCATGAGGACTAGATGGACAGAAATGGACGCCAGGGATACAAAGGGGCGCGGCAGTTGCATGAAGCGGGGGAGTCGGGTCAGTTCTTGCAGAAGGAGAGGGGCTCGTGAGGAGCTGCAAGGGAGGCCAGGAGTTGGATAGAGGAGGTGAAGGCCACGAGGTGGCGCATCTGACAAGGGGAGCCGCGAGGGACATGCAGTTGCAAGGGAAGGCCTAGCTGAGGGGGCAGGAAGGGTGGCGTGAGTAGAGAAGCACTGTAGTGTAGAGGTGGTAGGCCAGTTTTAGAAGACCAAGGTGGCTGGCGTTTTTTTTTAGAGGGCAGTAGGTTGCTGACTACAGGGAGCCGCCACTTGGGATAGGGCTGAGTATGAGAGGCAGAAGGGCTGAAGGGGGCTGAGGAGCTGGGGACAGCTCGTGAGAGCGCTAAAGAGGAGGGGGGTCATTTGCAGGGAAAGCTCAAGTGGCGCAGTTGAATATTAGAAGGAGGGCTGTCAGAAAGGAGAGCGCTGCTGAGGGTAATCATTGGTGATACAGACGGTGACCTGAAGAGGCCACCAGTTGAGGAGGCAAGGCTGCATATTGAAACCAAGTACGACTTGAGGATTACATGAGAAGGGACTCACCGGATGCTGCATCAAGGCGGGATTGTACCTGTTTTGCCAATCAAATCAACTCGACACGCCCACATGCTCGTTGCTTGTGAGGAGGGATCATTCTGGATCATATTGTTTTGTCTTTCGCTCTCTTGCCTAATGTTATCGTGTCTATGTATGCTTAGGAAGGGTGATGGTTGTATATGTGATTTCTATACGGATGTCGATGTGTACAAGTCTGCAAGCTTGAGGGCAAACATGTGTATGTCAAAGATTGGGTAGGGGTTTTTAGTATCGATTGTTATTAGTTTGCCTATTTGTTACATGGTGCTTTACAGTGTTATATGGAGGTTATCATAGCATGCTTTACAACCGGGTCTATCCAATCGAGGTTGGTCAAGATTGGACTTGGACAATAGCTGTTTGCAGTTTGCATATCATGGTGTGTGTTTTCTAGGGGACAGGGGTGCTGTGAGATCACTGAGCTATATAGAGGCATCGAGTTTATGTGCTGTTGGTTTTACTATTTTCCCCTTTTCAACACGTTTCTTTGCAGCAATTTGCGAATTTGGCGAATTCGATCCATCTATTTTAGATCGAGTTGTTGCCAATTATAACTTGTCGGACTCTGACGCTGGCCAACAGGCAGCAGTCTTGCAACCCAATAGACGTGTTCGCAGGCACTTTGGTCAAGAAGCATATGTGAGGCCACAAGATGTAGCCTCTGACAACTCGGGGGATGATCATGCAGACCACATTCCCAACAAGGCAATGTTTGAGCCCGAGATCGATGAAATGATTGAGACGATCATGGATTCAGAAAGGCTTATCCATGATGATATGAAAAGTTAAGCCGATACGCCATTGTATAATGGAGCACGTGTGTCTAGATTGAAGGCGCTCCTGGTTCTTCTCAACATGCATGCAAAGTTTGGATGGAGTGACACTAGCGTCACGACGCTTTTCAGGTGATCTATTATAATTACTTTACTTTAATAAAAAACTCTAGATGTATAATGATCTGATAGATTTTTACACAATTGTACCGTATTTTTTTCATTGTGTAGATTGCTCAAAGAGCACATACTGCCAGCTGCTGCTGCTGATAATGTGATGCCAGATTCCCGAGAGGAAGCAAGAAAGATTTTGCGAAACTTGGGGATGGATTACAATTCAATCCACGCTTGTCCTAACGACTGCATTCTTTTCAGAGGGGAATACATAGACATGGAGAAGTGTCCGAAATGTGATTCCGAGAGATATTGAGTAGATCTCCACAGAACAAAAATTCCACAAAAGGTTTTGCGTCATTTTCCTCTGCTTTCTCTCATCAAGCATTTCTTTGAATGTAAGTCCATGGGCATCATGGCATGAGGAGAATAAATCTTCGGATGGTGTGCTACAAATTCCTACAGATTGCGCAGCCTGGAAACATATAGATGAAACATGGTCTGCTTTTGCCAGGGAAGCTCGAAATTTGAGCTTAGGCCTGGCTATGGATGGCGTAAATCCATTTGGTCAAAGATCAACATCTTACAGTGTATGGCCCGTTGTCATCGTCAACTACAACATTCTCCCGTGGTTGACCGTGAAGAAGGGGCACCTATGGCTGAGCTTGATTGTGCCGGGGCGATATAAAGTGAAGAATATGGATGTGTATCTTTGTCCACTATTGGAAGAGCTACAACAATTGTGGATTGGCATAGAAGTGGTGGTTATGAGCCGGCACACAGGTCGATGGAATGCTTTGATCAAAGGCATTATAATTTGGACCATGCATGACTATCCCGGACTAACAGAATGCTTAGGTGATTTACACTCCTCACTCAAACACTGTAAATCTTGGTTTTTCTCAAGCTTATCTATTATCATGTGTATACATGCAGGGCTTCAAATAAGCGGATACAGAGCATGTGTCATATGTGGACCTAGACTGAATGCACGTAGGGCGCCATGATTGAAGAAGCAAATCTACGAAGGTCATCAAGCATATCTTCCAGAGAATCATGTGTTACACGATGGATTTTTGGGAAGAGAGCCACCGAGGACTGCTAAAGCATGGTTAGAGCAGAAGGAGATGTGTGATGACGGTTTGCCCCGAGGGATGAAGAGACTATCTCTATGGTACGAGTTACCATACTGGCCGCGACTCATGATCAATCACTTGCTCGATCCAATGCACATATTCAAGAATGTGGGTAATCTACTATGGGACCATTTGATCGGCAACAAAGATACTTTGGGAGCCAGGATTGACCTTAGAAATGTGGATCATATGGAGCAATATTGGCCGCAAACAGCGTCCATTGGATCGATAAAACTCCCTAAAGCACTATGGATTTTCACAGGAGCCCAAGAACGCAAAGTAAAAGAGACCATTCGATCTTTGCGGAGCCCCACTGGCCTAATGCACTCACTCCGAACGTGTTTTACTAAAGAAGGAAATCTTACCGGTTTGCAGTCACACGACTGGCATAAAATGTGTCAGGTATGTTCATAGTGGAATATATCATAGTGGGAATGGTGTAACAAATTCGTGTGTGGACTTTAATATCATTGCTGCACGTGTTTTGCAGTTTATTTTACCGGTGGCCATTGAGGGATGTTTGTCTCTTGACGTCCGTAACACAATCTACAAACTTGCGAAGTTGGTGCAATGGATCTCACAAAAGGAGATCAACGTAGACTCCATATCATTCGCCAAACTAAACGCTGCGGAGGTTATGTGCATGTTTGAGAAACACTTTCCTACTACCATGCTAACCATTCAGGTGCATCTTCTTGTTCACATAGTTGATGAGGTGGGAATAGCTGGCACAGTACATTCCAGATGAATGTTCTTTTTAGAACGTTTCATGAAAACGCTCAAGGAATATGTGCGTGAGAAGGCATGTCCGAAGGGTAGCATGGTAGAAGGTTGGCTGGTATCAGAGTCCCTAGTGTACATTGTAGAGTGGCTAGACGGATTTGATAAAGCTCGGGATACGCTATGGCGAACCATAGATGATGAGCGCATATCTGGGATTGTCATGTGCAATCTCGGTGTTGAGAAGAAGATGACGGAAGATCTAGAGGCTAAAATCAACCGATTTTGCATGCTTCACAATCCAGTGATGCAAAAGTGGATTTCACAATATATGGATGCAAAGCAAGAGCGAAAAAGGGCACGAATCAAGTGGAGACGGGGAAGACGACCACCGATGCACTATCCGACGGGTCTGGAGAGCCTACCAACATTCATGAGCTTAAGATGGTTGCACAACCCATTGAAAAGCGCACAACAGTGCGGTGAAGAAGTGATTGAGGAGGAATCGGAGTACCCTCGGGGTTGTGTGACCAAGGTAAGTTTGCAATGTACGACTAGTGACTTTCTAGATGTTTGAACGGCCGCTCATAATCTTTGTTCATTGTAGTATAAGTCATACACAACAACATGGTGTAAAGGTCGAGATTTTAAGGTGGAACGGATCGACAAAAAGCATTTTACTCAAGATTGTGGAATCATAGCAAAATTTGAACAGTCTAGTCGATGACGGTCCTCTGATGCAGATCCTATGGTGGCCGAACTCACTTACTTTGGCACACTACAAGAGATTTTGAGGATTGATTATAGAGGATTTTTTGTTGACTTTTTTGACGTGAAATGGTTCAAGATAATCATGGAGGGTCTCAACGCTACTGTGCATAGAGAAGAGTTTAGTTTTCTTGAGGTGGATTCAACTAAGAAATGGACTGACCTAAGAGACACTTTCGTAGTACCCGAGCATTGTGAACAAGTAAGTATGTAAATAGTTAACATCCCATTTTAGAAGTTATGTGCTTGGAAGCTCTCATGTAAGTTATGTGGCTCTGGCAGGTGATATTTCATCGTACAAATTCTGCATCAAACTGGTGGTACGTCATAGAGGTAGCCCCTCGTAGTGCACGAATGTATGAAGGCTACCATGTGCCAATCACAGTGGCATCAATGGAGGAGATCGGAGAAGATGCTCAGTCAGAAGCCGCTGAGGTGGTGCCAGACGAGCATCAAGCTGCTACTCTCTATGGGATGCATGCAGAGGATCTACAAAATGAAACGGAGGACATCTATCTCAACGGAGAGCTCTATATAGATATAGGAAGTTATGCTGAGCTATGCGAGGATGAGAGAGAGACCTCTTAAAGCCATGTTGTATAACACTCTTTTGATTTTGCGCTCACATCCTGGGCAAAAATCCATGGCTCTCTAGGTACCTTCCATGTTGTATAACGCTCTTTTGATTTTGCGCTCACATCCTGGACAATCGTGGCTCTCTAGGTAACTTCCATGTTGTATAACGCTCTTTTGATTTTGTGCTCACATCTTGGGCAATCCATGGCCATGTGTAGCTCTACCACCTAGTTTTTTGACTGCAAGATTTGATTGTGTGCGCTCTCTCTCTCTCTCTCTCTCTGTGTGTGTGTGTTTCGCTTGAAAATTCTGAGTTATCGACTTGCCTCTTTCATCACTCAAGTTGAATAGAAGGAAAAACGCGCTCTGTTGTTGCTAGCCTTTGTGCATTCCAAAGCTACAAGCACCTTCAAGCTCTACGTCAAAAACGAAAGAGATGGTTGGGATTTTTGTAGAATTCTCCCCTTCTTTACCAATTATGCTGAGCTTTGTGAGGATGAGAGAGAGAGACCTCTTAAAGCCATAAATATTGTATTTTAACAATTTTGCTCCGTTTTATAATATATATTGTATTCACGTGGCAACTTCTATGAGCAGACCTTCACGATGCAGCTTCAGTCTCCATTGCACCCGGAGCGCAGTGCTTTTACAAATTCACAGAAATTCAATGAAATCTCTCTACACAAGAATCCCTCCCCCTTTATGAGTCCCCTCTCTCTTTCTCTCTCTCTCTCTCTCTCTCTCTCTATCTATCTACTTATCCATGTTTTCTTCTCCATTCATTCAATATAAAGTTTAAATGTTCGTGTGTTTAATGCAGGTATGGATGATGAGCAGTTTCTTTCTTCTTTGTCACCCGAGCAGAGACAGTGGTACGTGGAGCGTCATTGCTCAGGCGCACCATCGCGGGTTCTTACTCTCGCCGCGTCTCCCTCTGTTTCAGAGCATTCAACACGCTCCGAAGCTTCGCTATCAAAACGAGACGATCTTCACACTCGTCCAGGCACCGACACTCTAGTTGTAGCGGTGGCGGTTGTTGTGGGGATGCCACCGCGGATGTTTCGACACTGCGTCGTGTTCGACGAGTCTCTTTACCCTCCCCTTCTGTGCCCGCCTCAACACCAGCCACGACATCGCCATCGACACCAGGTTTTGTGCGGTTGACGGCTGTTGCTAGTGGCTACACACCACTAGCTACTCCTCCAGGAGTCAGTCTAGTGGACACTCCTCGCTTCGGGGCCCAGACTCCAGTGGAGACACCTGACGTCCGTGCACGCGACACGCCGCTAGAGACCCCTACCGGGATACCTAGGTTCAACGCATCACCGCCGAGAGGGCTTGCCTTACTCCATTGACTTCAGTGGCGGAATCATCTTGGATGATGAAGGCAAGAAGGTGATTTCACACATGCGCAGTCTTTGCTCTCCGGGGTTTAGACACTACATACTAAACACTTGGAGTGAAGTACTGAGTGATTTAAAAGAAAGAGTCATCAGCATGCTTCACGACGAGTTTCCCGTTCCAACACGGGATGACCGCTTCAATGAAGACCTGATGAAGGTTTGAATGCGCAAATACTACAAGCACAAGCGTTCCAAAGTGCAAAAAGCAATCATGGGTGGAACAGACTAGATTGGTTGGCCAAAGAAGATTGGAAGAATGCAAAGAAAGCAGCACGAGAGAATCCCGACAAGTGGAAGCAACAAAAGGAGGCAGCCAGAGTGCGAGTAGAGCAGGCAGGGAGTTCGCACCACTTGGGGAGCGACGGGTGGGCATCATTTGAGACCGATTTTGTAAGTGTTTTCGCATTGCTCTTTATGTTTGATGGTTTATGGTTTAGGGGTTTTTAAATTCTAAAGTAATGGATTCTTTGTATGTTGTGACAGTGGTCAATGACAGGACGTAACCCCACACCGTACGAGCGCGAGTACGCAGGCAGGAAGGGCTTAAATGCCCTAATGGACATTCTGAGTTCTCGCGGTGGCATGGTTAGTATTAGGGTTTACTCTGTTACCATATACATGTGGTAGTGATGTGTGTGAACACACTAGGACCGCCGGGGCATTTTTTCCCTCTTTAGGAGGTTTTTTCCCCCGTGCATTGTATATACGCCCATCACTCTAGGGCTATCTATCTTTCCATTGCACACTAAGTAACACACTCTCTATTGTGTGCCTTGAGCTTCCTTCGTCTTCTCCAAGCTGTGTGTGTTTCTCTGCAACCCTAATTCCAACAATTGGTATCAGAGCAGGTCACGTCCTCCCGGGCTTAGTCGCCAGCTGCTCCAGCACACGCCTTCTCACTTTCTCCGATTTCAGTGAGCTTTGGCGAGCGTTCGCAGGTCGACAAATATTTTGGGAGAGCTTGAAGAGCTTGGTCTGCTCAGAATTTTGATTTGGGCTCATTTCGGCCTCCGTTTCCACTACGGGCAGTACTGCACAGGCTATTTCGTCATTTTGTGCAGATTTTCTGTCAGTGCCGTTTTCTGCATAACAGGTGCCTTATAGTCTTCTACGGTTTGTGCTATATAGCACAAGTTGTTCCCGCTCCATTTCTCCTATTTTCGGGCAGTTTTCACATCAGGTGCAGCATTTACCATGGCTGACAACAACAACACAGATGTGTTCAAGATGTTTGCTGCTGAGGACAGGTTGGATGGGGACAACTACCCTATGTGGGCTTATATGATGCAACACGTTCTTGTGTCAAAAGGTGTCTGGAACATTGTGCAGGGCATTGATGTACGTCCTGGTTCTGAAGATGTAGGCGATATTGAGGATGTTGAAGGTCTTGCTGCAAGGATTGCAGCTGTTAGAGTTGTTTTGCCTACAGCAGAACAAGCTCGTTGGGATGTTAAGGATGCGCAGGCTCATGCATTGATTGCGTTGTCTGTGAAGCGCACCATTATTCCTCACATCCGTTCAGCAAAATCTGCAAAACAGGCTTGGGATATTCTAGCAGGTCTTTATGCAAGCCGCAATGAGGCTAAAATTGCTTTGCTGCGTAAAGAGCTAGAGTCGAAGATTATGCATGAGGAAGATGATATGGACACATTCCTTGCTAGTGTCAAGGATACCAATGAGCAACTCATTTCTGCAGGTGAAGTCATTTCGGACAGTTCCCTTGTGCAGACTGTTCTTGATGCCTTACCAGATTCCTACCAGACTTTTGCTAGTACTTGGAGACTGATGACCCAAGGAAATCCTGAAGTTGTCAAGTTTGATGCATTATGCACATTGCTGTTGCAAGAGTCACTTTCTAGAAAAAACAGGACTAGGCAGCGTGCAGTTGAACAGGCTTTTATTGCTTCTCAAAGAAAGGGTGGTAACAGTAATACAGCCACTTCTTATGGTTCTGCTGCGAGTGGCAAAAATTCTGTTCCTAATGCTTCTGCTGGCAGCACTTCGTCTGGCAATTCTGGTGATAAGGGCAAAAAGAAGATGCGTTGCCATTATTGTAAAGCCAATGATCACTTGATCAAGTCGTGTCCTAAGTTGAAGGCCAAAGAGGCTAAGAAGAAAGAGGGTGGTTCCACTGCAAATGCTGGTTCCACTACAAATGCAGCCATTGTTGAGTCTTCTGTGAAAGGAGATTGTGATGCTGATGTTGATGCAGAATGGGCTTTTAGCGCAGAGTGCACTTACAATCCTGCTGTCCATGATGCATGCTTGTCAATTGCTGCAGATTCACATGTGTGGTATTTCGACAGTGGTGCTACAAAGCACATTACCTCACATCGTGAATTGTTTACCTCTCTCGAGTCTGTCCCTCATGGGAATTCAGTCACTTGTGCCAACAACGCCTCTTATCCAGTTCAGGGAGTTGGAAAGATTGTGCTCACTGCTGCTAATGGCAGTTCCTTCACACTTGTTGATGCACTTTATGTACCTGGGATCAAGAAGAATCTATTGTCTGTATCCGCACTTGCTAGACTTGGACTTGTAGTCAAATTTGTGGATGATAGATGTACAGTTCATGATCTCAGTTTTGGTGATGAAATTGTTGCATCTGGGCTTTTGTGCCGTGGGCTGTATAAGCTCACTTTGTATGACAAGTGTGGACAAAATTTTGCAAATGCTGTTGCAGATTCAAGGGCTATTTCAGATGCAAAACTTTGGCATGCACGTTTTGGTCATCTGAATTTTGCCAGTTTGCTGCGTTTGCAGAAATCTGATATGGTTGCTTCTTTGCCGCCTCTTGAAGCACCTATCAAACATGTTTGTGAAGGCTGTATTCTGGGTAAAATGCAGCGTTCTAAGTTTCCAAAGGATGGTTCAGTTAGGGCCACATGCAGGTTGCAGCTTGTGCATAGTGACGTTTGTGGGCCCATGCAAACTCCGTCCTTGGGCAATTACCTGTACTTCGTGACTTTCATTGATGATTACTCCAGGCATGCATGGGTATTTCCGCTTAAAGCGAAGTCCGAAGTTTTTATGTGCTTCAAACAATTTTTGGCTATGGCTGAAAATGTCTCAAAATGTACTATGGGCACCCTCCGTTCCGATCGAGGGGGGGAGTATATGTCTCATGAATTTAATGCATTTCTGGCTAGTCGTGGGATAAAACACCAATGTACAGTGCCTTATACACCTCAGCAAAATGGTGTTGCTGAGAGGAAAAACAGGTCACTAACGGAAATGGCACGATGTATGGTCAAAAGTCAAGCTTTGCCGCATTCTTTTTGGCTTGAGGCCATCATGTGTGCCACTTATGTACTTAACAGGTGTCCTACGAAAGCTTTGCAGTCTATTACTCCATATGAAGCATGGCATGATAGAAAACCTTCTATTGAGCACATGCGTGTTTTTGGCTGTTTGGCATATGCTTTGGTGCCACAAGTGCAGCGCAGAAAATTGGATGATAAGGCTGTCAAGTGTATTTTTGTTGGTTATAGTGCTGAAAGCAAAGGTTACAGGTTGTATCATCCGCAAACAAAACGTATTTTGGTTTCACGGGATGTAGTGTTTGTGGAAGATTCTGTTCAACCCTTGCTGTCATGTACTAGAGACAGTAATGTAAGCTCACAGGACATCTATGACACTTTGTTGCCTCTTTTCAGTGGTGGAAATACGAATGTAAGTTCCAATGAGGCAAATGTACAGCCTATGGGGGTTTCTGAAAATGTTTTAGAACAGCCTATTACTGATGCAGATGTACATGATGTACTTGATGAGGAAAGGGCTGAAAATGAGCAGGCTAGAGGTATGCCAAAATGGCTGGTGCACACTTTGCGTGACAGTAAATTGGATGCACCTTTATCTAGTCGTACTCGTTCAGGCTCTCGCCATGCATCTTATGCATCAGATTGTTATGCTTTGGCTGTGTCTAGTTTACATGATGTTGAGGAGCCTCTGTCTTTTGATGAAGCACAGAATTCAGAAAATTGGATTGCTGCCATGAAATCAGAATATGATGCACTTATAGAGAATGACACATGGACTTTATGTGATTTGCCTCCTGGCAAAAAGGCCATTGGTACGAAGTGGGTTTACAAGTTGAAACGCAAGCCGGATGGTGAGATCGATCGCCATAAGGCTCGACTTGTTGCAAAGGGTTATGCACAACAAAAAGGTATAGATTATGAAGAGACTTTTGCTCCCACTTGTCGTATGACTACTGTGCGTTTTCTATGTGCATTGGCAGCTCATTTTGGTTGGGATGTACATCAATCAGACATTGTTACTGCTTTCTTGAATGGTGACATATTTGAGGAAGTTTATGTAACGCAGCCTCGCGGTTTTGTCATAAAAGGACAAGAGGACAAAGTGTGCAAATGTAAGAAGGCTTTGTATGGGTTGAAGCAATCTCCTCGTGCTTGGTATGAGAAAGCTGACACTCATTTGGTTAAACGAGGCTTTCGTAACAGTCCAACAGAAAGCACATTGTATGTAAAGCGTGAGGATGATGTATTTCTCATTGTGGTTCTTTATGTTGATGATTTGCTGATCACTGGACCAAATGAGAGACATATTGCTGAATTTAAGGCTGATTTGAATGCTACTTTCAAGATGAAAGATTTGGGGCTGTTGCATCATTACTTGGGTATACAGTTTAAGCAGTGTGATGGTGGTATTGCCTTGTGTCAGAAAAGTTACATAGAGACATTGCTATGTAAGTTTGGACTTGAGGATTGCAAACCTATTGCCACTCCCATGAAAACAGGTTTGAAGTTGAGTCTACATGATGCTGGCGATCCTGCTGATGTCACTCTTTACCAAACTGCTGTTGGCTGCCTCATTTGTGTATGCAACACGAGGCCAGATATTCAGTTTGCAGTCTCGCAGGTCAGCAGATTTATGCATAGCCCAGGGTCTAAGCATTGGCAGGCTGTCAAGAGGATTTTCCGCTACCTTAGTGGCACTTTACATCTTGGCTTGTTTTATCCCAAGGGGGGATCATTGCCGCCAGACTTACATGCTTTTTCGGACTCAGATTGGGCTGGTTGTTTTGACACGCGAGTGTCCACAAGTGGTTTTTGTTTCATGCTTGGCAGTTCATGTATATCATGGTTGAGCAAGAAGCAGCCTACTGTGGCCACTTCGAGTTGTGAGGCTGAGTACAGGGCAGTCTTCACAGCTACGGTTGAGTGTGTATGGCTCAGACGCCTTATGGCTGACTTGGGTGTTGGACAGGACACTGCCAACACTATCTACACTGACAGTCAGAGCGCATTGGCAGTTGCGAGGAACCCAGTTTTTCATGCTCGCACAAAGCACATTGAGGTGCATTACCACTATGTCAGGGAGAGGCTCTCAGCAGGAGAGATCAGCTTGGCTTATGTGCCAACACAGGACAACCTTGCAGATCTTTTCACAAAGGCATTGTCTCGTGAGAAGCTTGAAGCTTTCCGCAAAGCTTTGGGCTTACTCCCCTTTGTGGACTGATCCTGTCCTCAGGGCATGGCACTTCCCTTTACTCATGTGCCAGCTCTCGTTCACCGCATCACTCCAGGGGGGATTTGTTACCATATACATGTGGTAGTGATGTGTGTGAACACACTAGGACCGCCGGGGCATTTTTTCCCTCTTTAGGAGGTTTTTTCCCCCGTGCATTGTATATACGCCCATCACTCTAGGGCTATCTATCTTTCCATTGCACACTAAGTAACACACTCTCTATTGTGTGCCTTGAGCTTCCTTCGTCTTCTCCAAGCTGTGTGTGTTTCTCTGCAACCCTAATTCCAACATACTCTTTTCTATTTGTTGTATTGTTTTATAAACGTCGCTATATGTTTATACTTACAGAAAGCTGCCTTATTGTTTTTTTTTGCAGAATCCGACAGATACGCCGCTTGGACTCGATGAGACATTTGATTAGAGGATGTCAGTCTAGCCGTAGCTAGATAGAATTAGTTTCTTTTTGTCATAGCATATGTATCATGAGACGACTTTTATACGTCTTTTTGAAAACCATGTATATTTTTTCAATAATGAGAATGGTGTTGTAACTATTACATTTGCAAAGTTTAACAATCAAGATTTTGCCTATGATGTGTAAAATTGTCATTGATTTACTTTCATCAATTTACGCTTGTCAGTTTTTTATCTTTATTCTATAAACAATACTAGGAATGATGGAGTTAATGGTTATATTGTCTTGTGGGTGACTACTTTGGGTCTATATCTAAGCTTGCACTTTTTTTCAAAGGTGAATCAATTAATGAAACATTCAATATGGTTGAATGGGTGGCAGGGAATTCAATATGGTTGAATGGGTGGCAGGACATTCAATATGGTTGAATGGGTGGCAGGACATTCAATATGGTTGATGGGTGGCAGGGCATTCAATGCCCTGCCACCAATTTTTTTTCTCTCAGGCATCGCTATGACCGTCGCTATATAAGGCTCTGCAGTGTTGCTAGTTGATGGCCTGTAATAAACGTCGCTATGATCGTCGCTATAATCATCGCTATATAGCGACTGTTATAGCGACACTTATAGTGATGTTCCCGTATCGACGCTATTAGGGATGGTCTTAGCGACGCCGGGGGTTATAAAAACTCAATGTATTTCCGTCGCTAACAGCATCACAGGAGCACACAACCTCTTGTAGTGAAAGCTGGTTTTGATTTTCTCTTTACCCACCCTAATCTGCATATTCACGATCATACTAGCTGCCTAATCAACTCTATGATTAGCCATTCTAATCTTAAAGGGTGTTGGCTTTAAATCAGTGATACCAAGACTTTTTTGAAGATGTGTCCCTAATTCGCACCTGCCCCTCCATCCAGTATAACACCGGATAGCGGATTCCATTGTTTCCTGACCTTGTAATCCACCTGGATTACTGACACCTCATCATCTATGACAGTCGACAAATCAACTGCTCTGGCATCAGCTTCAACTTTTATCCGCTGTCTGATAAACTTTGCTGCTTCAGGAAAAGTCTTCCTGATATCATCTAATTTGACCATCAATTTCTGAATTCGTTCACAGATTTTGACATTGATCTCTTCTCTCACCTGGTCAGAATTATCATCCAAACTCAAGGAATCCGGACTTTCTTCACATTGCCAATCCTCCGTTCTGGTGTCTATACTGAGCCTTGATTGACACTGAGAAAGACACTGTGATTTTCCCAGTTCAATGTTTTCTATTGTAGTCAAATCTAATTTGATCTGCCCTAGATTATCCACCACTCCTTGCACTATAGCAAGCATGGTCTTAGAGATTCTAGATCCTGACTAATTTGGCTGCCTTTTCTCAAAAGACAGGGCTGATATCTTTTGGATAACACAAGCATTAGAACTCTCTGGCTATTCTGGTAGCTTCTTAGCTAGATCCTCTGTGATCTTAGCTGCCAGTTTTTGCTACTCTTGCCATTCATCAACTACCTTCTCCTTGCCCTTAGCCTTCCAAACTACTCTCTGCTGAGTCCATTTACTAGTTTCAGGAATGACTAGTTTCACAGACTTGTCTGGAAGTTCTTCAATAGTCACCCCTTTACTGCGAGTGACTGCCGGTACTGGAATTGGTTTAGATGCTCCTCAGTAGCCTCAATACTAGGTGCATATGGACACTGAGCTGCAAAGTGCCCATATTTCTCACAACTATAGCAGTTAAGACTTTGCGTCTAGAAATTGCCGTGATCTCGACCTCGGCCATTACCCCCTTGGTATCTGTCACACCCAGTACCAGTCCCAGTGGTATCTGAGTTTTCCTCTTTAGGTCCACTGGTCATCTCTACCTTAGCTGATTCATCATTTGCAAATGATTTAGAGACAGATCCTTACCTTCCTTGAAATGATGGATTCGAATGCCACAATTATTTCAATGATGGCCATACACTTTGCAGTACGTGCACTGTGGGAATCCGTTGGAAACATGATCTCTCGATTTGCATTTGGAGCACCAAATTTCCATCTTCCTGACTGGTGGTTTGGTATGGCTGATTTTAGCAATCTAGTTGGCCATTTCATTAGTTTTCCAGGACCAAGACCCTTTCTTAGCCTCGTCCTTGCTCTTTTCATCTGAACTATCATCAAAACTCATGGGAGTCTCACTAGAGTTGGAATTCCCCGTAGAACATCTGGCGTCATGTCCGTATGTACAAATCATAAACAACGAGGTGTTAGAAATGCACCCAACATAGTTTACCAAACCCCCAGTTTGCTAGAGCATTCATGCTTAGCAGTAGCATAACAATCTTGCCCACATGGATCAAAAGGCCATACAACATAAGCACCAAATGCATGAAGAAACACCAGCTATATCAATTTTCTCACTCCTAATATGAAAGCACAAACCGTGTGTAGAATCCAAATCCTATTTACTCTCAATAGATACCACACAGAGAAAGCTTTCACAACTACAACATCCAAAGAAGCATTTAACATCTTCTCCAAAAGGTCTTCAACCTTTAACTCAACTATTTTCATATCCTCATGCATATTCATATCATTACCCCCACTCTTCATTAAGCATCCATCCAATTCAACCATACCATGTTTGATAGGTAAGCCACCCTTCATACATAACTTAGGCTTCTTAATAAGAGGATCAAGAAAGGTAGCATCAGCCATATTCACATGAGGTATAAAAAGAGCATCTCCATTATTTTTCACATCATCTAATCTCTCAATATTCTCTTCATCATCAGTTACGGCACAGCTACCCACATCATCATACAAATCATCCAATTTCTCATTAATAGGCTCTTCATCAACAACACAAGTAGTATACCTAAATGCTTCATCGCCCTTTTGCATACAATCACCCAAACCATATACTCAAGATCCCTCATCATACACATCACCCTCTTTGTCATTTTTATCTTCCTTGACCTCCATCCTGTGATCCTTGACTACCTCATCTATAAGAGAAGAACTAACAGCAATAACATTCGTATCAAAAGCATACTCATCCTCATTGTAACATATATGAGAAGCATTAGCCATGTGACTTGGACATTCAAAATGATCATCTCCTTGAATTTGAGACTCATTCATGACCATGGTAGCCTTCTTGCCTACATCCACCTTACTAACATCATTATCTTTGACAGGAAGGTTGACATCAAAGATGGCATACATTGTGCATTCTTCTTGATCTCACTATGCATATGACATTCTTCTTTCACATGCTCAAGAGAATGATAAACATGGAAGTATGCATTGCATACGTTGTCCATATTTATGTCTAAAACATAAGATACATTTGGCTTCACATCTTCTTGCAATCCAAGCTGCTTCACTCTCTCTTGCTTCCATTCCTTATGTTTTGCAACCTTTACTGCATCATCAAATGTAAGTGGACTTTTAAGCTCAAACTTTAACCTAAAATCAGCCCTCAAACTTTGCATAAGCATACACTTTTTAAGCATAAGAGGAGGAGCATCACTTCCCAAAGAAACACACCATCTTCTCTACAAAGCATTGAACTCCTTGACAAAGGCATCTGCACTTTGACCATCACATTGCACAAGTCCTTAATGGAGTGCCATACATCCGTTGGGTCCTCTACCTTCTTGAACTTCTCAAAAAAATCCTTCTTTAATGCATCATAAGTCATCGCCAATGGAGGATGAGATGATTTCAATAAAAACTCATACTCATCATACCATATCCTTGCATCCTCTTTCAAGCAAAAGAACAAAATCTTGAGCATAATCAATTGATCTTCTTTATTTCCATCAAATAAGAAAACTCCATCTTTCCAATGAATGCATCAGTATCCTCACCAAGATGGACATAGAACCTTGGAAAATCTGTCACCATAGCCATCAAAGCTATCAATTGAAGGTCACCTGAAGAAGATCCTCGGTGGCGGGCACCAAAACACTGTTGGAAAAACAAGAGCAAGGGACACCTCTATAGCAATGTCTCCCAATAGCGCTCAAGGCAGAAGATCAGCGCCACAGACGGTATCAAAAGAAACTCAACAAAACCACAATCCAAAAACAAGTGATCTCTTGGGAATTTACCAGCACACACCTACCCAAAAGACCACCATGAAAATTAGGAAGCACTTATCGTGCATGGATTTACAACACACGCCAACCAATGCACTTGAGAAAAAGATCTTCCACATTCACCAAATAACTCTTCAATTTTTTTTTTTGAAGTGTACACACATCTCCAAACAAGAGAGCTTCCACAACCTACCATACACCAAACTGCCTGCAAGATGCCATATCCTGTGCGCTGTGGGAAATAGATTGTATCTCGCAAACCGCAACTCCAAAAGGGATTCTTTCAAGCCTCAAATTTTTTTTGTATTTTCTACAACAAAAGTTTTGAAGACCACAAATTTCAATTCTATGTACCTTTATGTGAAAAAGTGGCGCGAATAGCAAGCTGCCAAGGCCCGACTACGCGTAAAAGGCTAGTCGAGGGCAAAAAACGACATCCAAAAGCATCAAGAAGACACAACGACCCAAAACTTGTAAATTTTTGATATTTTGACTGAACTTTTTTCAGTTTGTACATGAGTTTTAGTTACATATAAATCTCCCTCCAAAAAACTCACTCACGGGCACTTACAGTAGCCCGACAACTGTCACTAGACTAGCGACTTGCAGTGCATGTATATGTGCTTGCTAAAGCAAGCTAAAAAACCCACAAAAAGAAAGCCCACACACCCTTTTGACATCGTGCGTCATGTCCTTATGTACAAATTTACAAAAAATGGGGTGTCAGAAATTCATCCAACAAAGTATGCTGCTTGACAAAAGCGCCTGCGAACACGCCTATTGGATTGCAAGATTGTTGCCTGTTGGCCAACGTCGGAGTCCAACGAGTTATAATTGGCAACAACATGATCTATAATAGATGGATCAAACTCACCAAATTTGTGAACGTGCTGCAAAGAAACATGTCTTGTCCGTCCCACAGCATGTTTGCGTTGATTGCAAGGACATAAGATCCTTGTTGAGCCATAGGTGTTTCAGTTGGACGGCCCCACATCGTCGTCACTTCTCATAATGAATGTAAAAACCTTATAACCTGTACATAAATTTAATCTTTTATTGACATCCTCCGTCCTTTATCTCTCTCTCTCTCTCTCTCTCTCTCTCTCTCTCTCTCTCTCTCTTTGTTCACATTGTAAACTACCTCACATTCTCTAGTCATGCCCGATCTCCGCACACCTCGGTCTAGAGATGCGAGATCACAACCCCCGAGTTATAATCTCGTCTTTATTGGTCAATGCCTATATTTGTGGGTACAAGAAATATACACACCCACGTCTACATGACAATGCATGTAGTGGACAAAACCCCTTTGCCTCTTCTCTAGCTGTAGCAATTCACAACATCTTAACATCTCTTCACAACAGATCCTTGTTTGAGGGATTACTTAGCACATTACATGTTAGCCTCCAATTTGAATATCATGGCGTTGAAAGCTTTCCAACTTAAGGTCACATCCGTAGAGAGGAAGAGAGGGATCACCGTTTGCCTAGCTCTAAGTTTTTTTGTAATCCCGAAGGTAGATTTTAATATAAAATTAAATCCAAAATCTAATCTAATTGAACATATGGTGATTCTGAGCTAATTGAACATGGTTAGTGGGTGAGCTAATAGGTGTCAAATTTTGATGGGAATATAAATATTGTTGTGTACCTAGTGTTTGCTCTTTGTTGGGCAAAGCCTTGAGCTTAACTGGAACTCCCCCTTCATTGACATGCCCTAAAATTAAACCTAAATCTAAATCTAATCTAGTCTTAAACCTAATCTAGCTAATCTTAAATCTTGCCCTAATCTTAAATCTAGCATAAATCTATAATTAATCTAATCGTAAATCTAACCTAGCTAATCTTAAATCTTACCCTAATCTTAAATCTAACATAAAGATAAATCTAATCTAATCTTAAACTCAACATAAACCTAACTCTAATCTAATCTTAAATCTAACATAAACATAAATCTAATCTAATCTTCAATCTAACCTAAACCTAAATATTAATGTAATGTAGTTTGCCGCTTGTGTTTCGTGTAGCTCTAACCTGCAATAGAGGTGAGTTATGCTAGTGCAGTTGTCCCGAGAGAGAGAGAGAGAGAGAGAGAGAGAGAGAGAGAGAGAGAGAGAGAGAGAGAGAGAGAGGTGCCTTTGTTTCGAAGTAGAGCTAACATGATTAAGTTGCAAATACACAGTGAGATTGGGAAGGTGGCAACTTTAGCTGATCGTGGAAGAACGCAACGCTGTCTGTGGGTGGGGAGTGGTTGAGGGCTGACTGCTGAAACACCTATGGGGCAATGCAGAAGAGTATCATCTACCTCAATGACAAGGTGTTCAACAACGGAGGCCAGCTCGTCTGCCACAACTGCAATGGCGGGCCCTTCAATGCACTCATGAAACGTTGCGAGTTCTCTCACTCCTACTCCAACATCAGCCTATAGGATGGCCCCGTCCTCTGTGCCTCCTGCACAACCCCCAAATCACCCTCTGGCGTCTCAACCTCCCTGTACCTCAACTATTGCATCACCAACAAACATGGTCCCTGCGAATACGTCTATTGGGTTACAAGATTGCTGTCTATTGGCCAGCGTTAGAGTCCGACGAGTTATAATTGGCAACAAGTCGAGTTATAATCTAATCTAATCTTAAACTCAACATAAACCTAAATCTAATCTAATCTTAAATCTAACCTAAACCTAAATGTAATCTAACTTAAATGTAATCTAACCTAATTTAAATCTTAACCTAATCTTCAATTTAGCATAAATTTTAAATATAAGCTAAATGTAATCTAGCCTAATCTTCAATCTTAAATTAATCTAGTCTTTAATGTAATTTTAAATCTAATATAATCCTAGATCTTAATATAACATTTCATTAATTCATATTTTCTCTACTTTTTTTATTTATCTCTCTCTCTCTTTATTTTCTCCCCTTACCTCTCTCTTTTTGTCTTCTCCCCCCTCTATCTCTTTGTTTTTTTTCTCTCTTTCTCTCTCACTCTTTCTCTTTTTTTTCTCCTCTTATCTGTGTGTGTGTGTGTGTGTGTGTGTGTCTCAATGTGTCTGAATGCATTCTTTGTTTATGCATATGTGTGTAATTTTTTGTACATTCAATGTGTGTGTATGTGTTTTGTTTATGCATGTGTGTACATTCTCTCTCTCTCTCTCTCTCTCTCTCTCTCTCTCTCTCTCTCTCTCTCTCTTCTTCTCTCAATAAGTGTGTATGCATTCTTTGTTTATGCATATGTGTGTAATTGTTTGTACATTCAATGTGTGTGTATGTGTTTTGTTTATGCATGTGTGCACATTATCTCTCTCTCTCTCTCTCTCTCTCTCTCTCTCTCTCTCTCTCTCTCTCTCTCTCTCTCTCTCTCTCTCTCTCAAAGACACAATGTGTGTGTGTGTGTGTGTGTGTGTGTGTGTGATTGAGAGGGAGAGAGAGAAATAGGGGAAGGGAACATGAGAGGGAGGAGAGGGAAGGAGAATACCTAGCTCTCCTTCTGCTTCTCCTTGCGCGCGTGCACTTGTGTGTTTGTTGGGGGGGGGGAGGGGGAAGAGAGAGATAGAGAGAGAGGGAGAGGCATGGGTTTATCCGTTTTGCTAGAGCGTCAAAACTCAAATATGAGATCTGAATTTTTGGCGCTCTTGGTTTATTTTTTACCCTCGTCGGCGTCGCTATGCAACAAAGAAAATAGCAACACCCATAGCGATGCCATGGATTTTAACTTTTGAGCGTCACATTGCGAGCTCACTAATGTGAAGTACCACTTGTAGTGTTTTTGGCTGCACGCATGAAGACCTTGGCTCCAAGATATATATGCCTATTATGCCTTCCCTTCTTCTTTTGGACTTTTCGTGGTTCAATTCTCTGATCCCTCCAATCGATGTTAGGATTATGTAATTCAAGCCACGGTAGCCCAATAACCATATCAGACTGCTTGGGCTTTGTATAATAGTGAACGCCATTCTTGAAACATGCTCCTTCAATGTTACTTCTATGGGGCGAGTTTCATACCTGACATCCCCTGAAGCGAGGGGACAACCATCAATGAATTCTACAATTACTGTATTAGACTTCTCCACAAGTGGTATGCCTTGTTCTGTTGCAAATTCTTTGTCCATGAAGCACACCGCTGCACCTAAATCTAGTAATTCTTCACAACCCATGTGCCTACCTGGCATATGGATCTTGAATGGTAGCATAAAACTTGAAGTGGAATCAACAGGAAGAAAGAGACCTTCTTTTGCTTGTCTTTTGTCCAACAAATCGGTCTCTATTGAGGTTGGACGTCCATGTTTTCCGAACACATTGAGGCCATTTCACCATGAACCTTCATCCTTCTCTTCCTTGGACACCGTTGAACAATGTGCCCCTACTCTCTGCAATACATACATAAGCCATTAATGCGTCACCTTTTCTTCTCTTGGGTTGAGAGAGGTTGAAACCATGCTAAATCAATTTGCATGGGCTCAGTGCTTGATTCATGGCCATGTTGAGGTGAGTAGCCATTATGTGTCACTTTTGTTTGGGTTTGCAATGGTGCCCCAAGAAGCCTCTCTTGTCGTCTCTCAAATAGTCGATTATCACATTCTATTCCTTGAGAGATGAACTTGTTTAGTTTGTGTACCTTTGGCATAGTCAATAAAATATCTTTTATGTCATCCTGTAATCCCCACCGAAATTGGCTAATGAAATAGTCCTCATGCCAAGTTAAATCACAAGTGAGCTGTTGAACTTCGGATGCAGGTCTTGATCCTTAGCGGAGATTTCTAAGTTTGGTTTCAGCATCCCTTGCTCTATCAGTATCGCCCAAGGTTGTAGAGAACTCCCACACAAAAGATTCAAAGCCATGAAGGAGAGGAGATTCTTTTTCAAGTAAGGGAGCAAACCAAGAGAGAGCCATACCCGAGAAGAGGGTCCCATTAAGATCTATTTGAGAGAATCATCTGGATAACACTCTCGTTGCATTTGAATGAAGAGATACAATTGTTGGAGAAAACCTCTAAAATTTGATCTAGTCCCATCAAAATTTTCAGACATGTTGACCTTCAGCTCCTTCTTATGTTGTTGAGAATAGCTAGATCTTGCAGCTTGTGCTTGATGTGTGCTTGTCTCTTGAAGCTCTTGAATTTGACATTGAAGATCTTACAATGCAGGTCCCAAGATTAGGGGTTTCCCAGCTTGAAGTTGAGCGTTACTCTTGCGAAGTTCTTGTAACTGAGCTTGGATCCTTTGCAATGTATTGATGACACCTTCCATCATTGGCTCCATGATGGCTTGAGAAGATGAAGAGATGGTAGTCTTGCCAAACTGTTATGAGCACCTATAGAGCTAGAAGAGAGCAAGAGGAGGTGCTCACTGCAATGTACAAGAACTTGGACTTGATGATAAGCTTAATATTGATTACAAGACTTAATTCTTTATTAAGAGAGCTAGATACAAGACTTGGATTACATGACTTGAGTACAAGACAAGGCTTGATTGCAAGGACAAGACTTGAATATAAGAACTAGAAGAGGGATTTCCTCATAGGAGCCTCACAACTGGGGTTGGCGAGACTGAGGGACTTGTGGCCCATGACCCTTATTTATACTAGTGCTTGAGGAGGTTAGAACTTTCTAGGTTCTTCTTGAGGAGGTTAGAATCTTCTAAAACCTTCTAGTTCTTCTAGAACCTTTTGGATCCTTCTTCAACTTTCTAGAGCTTTCCAAAAACTTCTAGATTCTTTCTCCAAGCTTCTAGAAACTTCTTGATCCTTCTAGTTCTTCTAGAACCTTCTAGATCCTTCTTCAAATTTCTAGAGCTTTCCACAAACTTATAGATTCTTTTGGAATCTTCTCCAAGCTTCTAAAAGCTTCTAGAATCTCCTTGATACTTTTAGAAACCTTCTAGGTTCTTCTAGAACCTTCTAGATCCTTCTAGATTCTTCTAGAGCCTTCTAGTGATGATGTAGGCAATGACACAGGCGATGATGCAAGCAACAATTGACTCTCAAGCACCCGTGAAATCGGCAAGCATTTGAAGTACTCTCCAGCTTGATGATCTGCAAAATATAGCCAAGGTTTGAAAGGTATCTGGTACTCTTTTTCGTTTCTGTCCGGCTTGATGCTACATGGGCGTACTACGTGGAAAAGAATTGGTGTGAATCTTGAGAATTATGCATGGGACCTACTACATATCATCTCCATGAACATTGAAGGATGGCCAAGGGCACAGGGTTGTTGAATTTGCATGAGCTATACTTGGAGAGGCATAATGCTGGCCATACCTTCTTGCACCTACAGAAAGGAGCTGAGTAAGGTAGTTGAAGCTGGACATATATACTATTCAACTAGACACTAGGTCTTGTTGCACACAAAGATGCTATGATTGCTACGCGGGGAAGGTGCAAAGGCTTCACTACAAAAGAAGGTCGATTCCGATATGCCAATGGGGCAAACAGTGACATTGGTGACCTCCTACTGCTGGAGTGAATAGGGATGAGCTTGGTCTACAGACTCTATGCTACTGAAGAATGCTCTATGAACATGCTCTCGCCATATGAACATGTATAAGGTGCCAGTACATCAGCTAGCTGGGTGTTGCCATTTCCAACACCATAGATGGCTGTTGCCACTCCCAACACCATAGATCAGAGGATGAGTCAAAGGCAGTAGGGTCCGCGTTTTATGGTTCCATTAAAGCTGCAGTGTACAAGAAAGTACTTTAGACTTTTGTCTCCATTGCTTTCTCTTATATGACTTCATATGTGAGTAGACGTTGTTCAATCTGCTCAAAGCGTGGTTAGGAGCATTAATCAGCTTCTAATTAATCTCCTAATAAGTTTCTTAAGTGTAGGGTAAATGCGAGCTATTCTGGAGCACATAAGAAAAGCATGGAAAGAGAAGGGTAATCTGTAGACCCACATCCAACAATGCTTGTCATCTTCCTACAATACTAGAGCTAGAAAGAAGTCGCAGCCTCCTGTAGAAATTACTCTTGTGAATGTGTGTGTGTGGAAATTGTAACGTGCTGCAATGATGGCTTTGGCTAAAAGAAGGAGCGTCAAATGATGCTACTAGCTTCATAGCCTTCTCTCTCTCTCTCTCTCTCTCTCTCTCTCTCTCTCTCTCTCTCTCTCTCTCTATTTCTCTCTCAAATGGTGGCCAGAGACAAACCTACAGACAAAGCTCTGAGCTGCTTCTAGGAACTTGCGAACTGCTTGTATAGAAGATCAAATTGCTGCTGAGAGCAACACATAATGCTTTTTTTATTTTATTCACTTGGTATAGCTGGTAGCTTTTGAATGTGTAGTTTTTTTTAGAGCTTTTCATCACAGCGATGTTACTTTAATAATTTTAAATCTAATGCCACGTGGTGGATTTTGCATTCAAAAACCGCAAAAAGAGCCTTGGGCTCACCAAGTAAATATCTCTCCGGTTGTCACAATTTTGGATAGTAAGTAATAAGTAGTACTTGCCTTGCAAATTTTTGAATGCAATGCAAAATCTCTCTAAATAGGGGAGCACCAGTTTTGAAAAGTGGTTGTATTAGATGGCATCGGTCGAGATCCTTTTGATTGAAGATGCTAAGTTTGCTTTGTAGAGAAAACAAGTGATAAAATCACAAGGCCTACCAAATTAGTGTGGAAGATAAGCAAAATGTAATTCCATCACTTCTTTTAGTTTTAGAGATGAAGAAATGATGGCTTTAGTTGTGATTTGAGTCAATCGCTATAATCGCGTTATTCTATTTCTTCAATACTACCTCTTGTTATTTTTTTTGGTCTAGCACGCCTCTCTCTCTCTCTCTCTCTCTCTCTCTCTCTCTCTCTCACACACACACACACACACACACACACACACACACACACACACACACACACACACACACACACACACACCCCTTTTTTTCCACCAAAAATGCTTTTGGCCATTATATTAGATGAGGAGAATTTTACAAAGTGGCTCCCAAAGGAGTGAGGGTATTGCAGGGACATACAACTTGGGCTATTCCACATTACTGCTTTCTCACGTTGATGATTGGAGTCAAAGAGGAAGGGTGACTTTGGAAGCATGATCAATTTCATTGACAAGTCAAAACAACCATGTACGGCACATACGCTAATGTCTATGGACAGGGCAGAGATACACCGGTTCCTTAACATGTATCTCACAAGGAAATACTCAACACTAAAATGCCCAAGCCATCTAGTCACCCGCATTCAGCATCATGCATGGCCATCTAAGGACTATCCATGGTGATCAATAGGTGGTTGCCATGGTGGGTGATGTAGGGATCTGCCGTAGAGGGGGTTGTAGGCAAGGTGGGGCTGACGTAGGGAAGACCATAGTTGGCGAAGCTCAAGACTAAAATGGCCAATTAGCACTTCCAACATCGACTCACATGCATTCTACGTCCCTTTGAAGTGGCGGCAGGCATGGCCAGGTAGAAGGCTATCGATGGTGATGAGTAGGTAGCTACAATGGTGGGTGATGTAGGGATGTGGCTATAGAGGGGGTTGTGCATAGTGGAGCTACTGCAGCAAAGACCATTTGAGCCGACAGAAAATGGTAAACAATAGTATGCAATAATACGAATTGGCAATGAAAATGCTAGCGAGGACCAATGTGAAGGCTATTGCCAAGAAGGGCACGCAGTCGACGCGCAGCATTGTAATCACTTCCTCGACCTTGCTCATTACCAACTGAGTTGTTACTCCTGAATCGAAGCGTCCCGTGTGTGGGTTTGCTGAGTCCTCGTATCTGCGCTCGTGCGAGCCTTCCACAGTGTGCGGCTAGACACTCAAAGGAAGTAAACGGGCCCTCTCCACCCTCAATTTTTCTACAGCGATGGGCACCATCCTCACCTGCAGATCGTCATGGGCTGCTATTGCAGGTCAGCATGTCCTTAGACGTGGCAACTGACCAGGCGGCACAGTTGGTCAAGCTGGCGGTGCAGGTAGTGAGGTGGACCGGATAGTGTAGGCACTCCGTTGCAGCATCAAAAAGCGTGTGATCACTGGTGCACCGTATTCCTATGACACTACCCATGAAGCTCGTCACCGCAAGAACAAAATATATTATATGTTAGGCCTATATAGAGCACGCAACATCGATAGCGAGAGACAAGCTGCAAGAAAACAATACACAGACAGAACCGGATCTTCAGGGAGAAGCTGTGCGAGTGAGTCGTGCAAGGAAATCCTGCACTCGAAAACCTTCATCTTGGTGTTGATAAAAAACAACAGGGCTTATTAGTGTCTCTCTCTCTCTCTCTCTCTCTCTCTCTCTCTCTCTCTCTCACACACACACACACGCACGCACGCACGCATGCACACACACATACACAAAATTGTGTACATGGCACGAGAATACATCATCTCCTTTCGATGATTCACTCGTGCAAGAATACATCTTTCCCTTTTCACGATTCAGTGGTGATTTTTCTATCTCCTCCAACCAATAAAAAACTTCAAAAGCTTTGCATTCTTTGCCCTTTTTCACTAGAAAAAAGGGAACAAATAATCATGACATATAGTGTTTTTTAAAACATCTAAAAATAAAATACTATATTTTAAAAAAAAAATCCTCCTTTTCATTAGCAAAAAGGAAACCATCACTAGGGCCTCCCCCCTTTGGGGTAGGCCAAAAAAGGGTGGTTGGCATGTGGAGGGGAGAGAGAGAGAGAGAGAGAGAGAGAGAGAGATGGCAAGCGTCAGTACGAGCGTGCAGAGAGGGAGAGATGTTTTTTTTTTAATATTTGTAGGACGAATGCGGGGATAGAGTGTAATGCACACGTTTTACCTGCAACAAAGAATGTTTGTCTCTAATTTTTCAAGCCTCCGCATCACTCGGTATCAAGGCATAAAGCAATAGGAGTAACCGTTCTGAGATAATTAAGATATGCATTCTCCCCGGTAGTTTATCTTGGTTAGGACCAGTGAGGAGGTGTCCTTGTGTTGGGGGACTTGTGAGAGGAGAGCGTTGTGTTGTGGGGCAGGGTAGCCTCTCATTATTCATTTTTCTGGAGAGGAGGGGAGGCAATCACAAGGTCAAAGCTGAGGGCTGAAGACCAATGGAGCTCTCTCTCTCTCTCTCCCCCCCCCTTTCTCTCTCATTGTTGTACACAATGCATGGATTCTCCTTATAGTTGGTTTTCACAAGCATAACCTTTGTTTTGGATTCATTCACAACCAACCCACTATGCAAGAAAAAGTTCTCAAGGACAACCATAAGCTTTTGTGCATCTTTTAAAGTGTGTGCTAGAAGCACTACATCATCCGCATACAACAAAAGCATGATTACCGCAATGAAGATAGTGACCTCTTCAATGCCTTCTTCTTGCATAAGGTCAAGTACATTTGTTCCAATTAATCGATGCATAGACCAAAGAGAGTCGGTGACAATAGACATTCTTGTTTAACCCCAATAGTGCTTGCAAAAATTTCTAAAATTCCTCTTCCCATGCGCAATTGACACATCACCTTCTCATAGATTTGAGAAACCATAAGCATAAACTCACTTGGCACTTGGAGTTCTTCCATCATTCTCCACAAATTCTTATGTGGAATCATATCAAAGGCTTTCTGAAAGTCCACAAAACAACAATACAATCGCTTGCCTTTCAATAAACTTTCCTCCATGAGAACACGAAGAGTGACAAGATGATCTCAATGGTGCTATGGTATCAAAAAAAACCCGCCATTCTCTTCATTCCAATCAATCAATTTCATCTCCATTATGCATCCAAACAACTTTGCCATAAGAGACCCAATCATTATAGTCTGGTAGTTGTTTACATTATTTACATCCCCTCCTTTATGCAAAGGCTGGACCCAATTAGTACTCCAGTCATAAGGCTCTGGCTTGATACCTTGAAGATCTCCCGCTTTGCGAGTGGCCAACTTTTCAAGCCCATCGCATACAGCCTCAATAGTAAAAAAAGATGGCATTCATGGGAATGAACCATAAAATGACATTTTTTCAGCATTTGGTTGCTCATATAGTTTCCTACAATGTGTGTACATATCCACAAGACTCAAGTTAGCAAAATTCTCAATCCGTTTGTCCCTCAAGTTTTTCCAAAATCTTCTACATGCATGTGGCTTTTCTTAGACTTGAAAAAATTGTTGCTTTACTTCCCATCTTCTTCTCTTCTTTTGAACTAATGCCTTGTATGTATGCAAATGACTTTGACAGTTGTCTAGTCCATAGTTGCATCAACTTTATCAAGGACTTTTGGGCATCTTGACATTCTTTATCAAACGACCTTTTGCATGATCTTTGTTGATACCATGGACATGCTTTATGGCAAAGCATTCTTCAGCACAAGAACCAATAACTTTCGTTAAAGCTTTCTATTTAGTTTTTAATGGTGCGTCATTGAAGCGTTGTCATCCATAAAGTTTGCTCAACCATTTCAATGTACATTGGTGCCTGTTTGAAATTCATACACAATGATAACTTCTCTTCCCTTTGGCTTAGATTATCATGCTTAGTTGCTTCTCCACATGCAAAGTCAATACATAAGGTCCGATGGTCTAATTCCGGGGTTCATTGGCCAAACATAAAACTCTTTACGTGATACATGATGGTTTCAGAGAGTACATTATAAGAGGAGTAGTCTATAACCGCTAGCATTTCCGCGGAAAAACAAAGGAAAATGGAAAGTAAAAATATTACATTCGCTGGAATAACCACGGCTCCTCGCGATAGTGGTTTGAAAGCAATAATCACGATAATAGCTGTGGTAATATACCCGCAGCTATTACTACATCCATTATCGCTTGTATTGCTGTGCTAATTATCACTAAACGCCTCTTCAAAAATAAAGGTGTTCATTTGGGCTACCCAAAATAGGGTGGCTTAAATGAGCACCTTTATATTTTACCTTCATAAACAATGAAACATCAATTGTTTTTTGAAAAAGTATACAAAAAAAACAAAGAATTGAAATTGAATTTACTCTACCTTGATAATTTAATGTGCAGAAGATCAACTATTTAAAAAAGCTACAAATAGAATGAAAATAGTTGTATATACATTGTGCCACATTGGGACTTTACAAAAGTTTGGACAAATATTTTTCAATTTAATCCTCCTTGTTCTCGTTGCCGTCCTGAGGCACATACGTTTGATCACCTTGACTCTACATAAACCCAAACTAAATTAAACAATTATCAACAGCTCAAAACAATTGATACAAAATGATTTGTTTAAACTTATTGCTTGTAGTGATCCAACCACTGCGTCGTATTGCTCGCAAGAGATGTGGTTGTTCTTGAACAACCATCGCCAAGTATCAAATTCCTCTAGTTGGTCGAGTAAGAGTGATATTTTCCTAAGTTAGCAATAACAATAACAAATCATCAACTATAATCTTTATAATCACCAATTTGATTGTAATTTAATCAATCTTACATATTTGTCCTTCCAGTGAAAGGCCATAGGAAAGATAGATATTCCAATAACCACCCAACCATACTTATATATAGGCCCTTGGACCTCTGGCTATTAGCTATATATAGCCTTTGTACCGCATGTGTACCCGTTTGTCCTTGCCCAGGGTCATGCCCTTCTATAGTCCTACCTTTGGCATGACATTACTCCCCCCTTGGAGAAGCCTTTTTGTTTGCAAAAATAAAAGTAGTAGGATCTTCATAAGAACACTAATGTTTTCCACAGTGGTATCCCTAATGGATCCAACAATTTGTTTGACCGAAACACGGTTCAGTAGGAGGTCCAATGAAGTCAAGAATAACATCTTGATTTTGTACATTGTTGTCCATTTGCAACCATCTTGTATTCCCGGTTCCAATCCAATCATAGTGTGTAGACTCCATTTAGAATGCACATGAGTATGCTAAACGAGTTATCACAACAAAGATGTACTTGAAAGAGTACCTCTTTTCACTTTCCATGAAAGTAACTTGATGACATAACTCATCAACCAAGTGTAAGTCCTTGACTTGTTCTCAAATTTCATCAATAAAGAACCCCACCATAACTAGTGTTCAAGGTTGAGAACCTGACTTATACATGAAGAGACTAAACCTAGTCGCAAACATGCTTAAACTGATGGTAAGCAAACTCCAAGTAGAGCAATAAATGCTTATTAATTGGATCCCTTGGTTCTAATGTACGCACTTTGCATACCCTTTAGCACAAGAGTACACTTTGTAATCTGCCTATCCCCTTGGGTAACTGTCAATACTGATGTGTGTTTCCCACACGGTTTATAGACAGTCTTCCCAGATGACTGGTAAACGGGGATCACAAGTACAACATTGTTGAGGAATCAACAATGTCCTAAATAACCATCATGGTTAACTTGAAATATCCCCAAGCACCCAAACCGAGCCATGACTTTGTTGGTAGCTAGACCCAAAAGTAATCTCAGAGAGATACTCCACATGGAGTGAAAAATGCTTCATAAGCAACAACTTCATGAATACGCATGTCGTTCCAAATCAGCCTTTGCTAAACACTAGGACCCATAGCACCTATTGTGCAAAAAACACATCCAAACCTGTATATCCATAATCGTCCTTGCCAATAGGTATGACGAATGCGATGCCTAGCACACATTGAAGAGGAGTCTAAATAGTTGCAAAAAGAAACTAAATACTTTCTATTGCAATCATTTGCAAGCCTTGCTAAAATGTTTGAACCATAATAGAACGTGAAATAGAAGTCACTTCTAGGTGCAAACAATGAAACTTTTTCATTAACAACGCATAGCCTTGCTATATGTATAAACAACCATCTATAATGTTGTTTAGCAGCACGTGTACCTTAACAAGTCATTCTAAGTATTCAAAAATTTTTGGCCACTGAAATTGCTTCTGATATGTCGTCTTGAAAATGGTCTAGAGAACATATTTGACTAGCACCTAGGGACATCGTCGCGACACATAATTGAAGTAGTGGCGCCAGTGTCTGTCCAAGCTAGAAACTCATATTCTCCACATGTGGAATATGTCTCAGGTAAGGATGTCTGAAAAAATGTCCTTCAACTACGAGATGTACTTGGGTGTGGAGGTAACTATAAACACGCATGCGGTGCGCGTGAGAGAGACCTTCATTATCCATGCTCCACACTGGCTAAACCAAAATCCTTTTCCTGGACCATGTTGCATCCCATGTGACAACATGTGCCAATAAACCCTACAAGTAAGTCTATAACTGCATAATGCAGAAACTTATATTGGACACGACATCCCAAATTTCTTGGCTCTTACACGACCTTGTCATTTCTCGTAAGAGAAAAAAAGGAGGATAACAGAGTTTGTGCATCCTACGTGGAAAAAGAAAAAAGAAAAAAAACCAAAGCAGATGCGTACCTGAAGGTTAAACTTAGTGTTCACTAATCCATAGTGAAAAGGCACCTGCCCAAATTTCCCGCCTGCAAAGGCCTAGGGACACTAATTGAAAATTAGTGAAATGCAAGTAGTATTGCACATGTAATCTTGGGTGTTGCCTTTGCAATCTAGACCCCTTGGTTAAAATCAACATTGTCAAACCCTTTGGTTAAAGTGTGCAAGAAAAATGCTCAACTAGCAGCCGCGCCAAGCGCCCTTGGCCCCTGTCTGTGACCCCCCCTTGGGTTTGCTCGTGGCATTACATTTCTTTGGAAAGAGAAAATTTTCCACGATACGTTGGCAGTTTGTGGCCTTCGTTCCTTGAAAATGCAAGTGTGAAGGTTCCAAAAATTGACCATCCACCCTTACTAAGTGATTTAGTGATCACGAGTTGGGTCTTACCCCAAAGTTGTACTCATATAGGCACTTTTAGTGTTAATAGGAGCTCCACTAAAGTTGGAGTTGTATTCACAACTAGATCTTTTTCCCACCCAAAAATCCATAAGCGTGGGTTTTTGTGAACAATCGTGCAGTCTAAATTGTTGGTTTCATCTATACACCTTGGTAGAGATAAGCCTTTATGAGTTTAAGACGTTAAAAAACTCAACTTGACTTTCACACTTAAAATATGTAGTGCTAAAATATTCCAAAAAAATCACTAATGGCAAGACTCTTGATTGTCCATTATAATCTATGGGTACTCAACTAGATGGATTACAAAAATATGGCTCTTATCCATTCCAAAATAGGTGGCAATAGATGGCTCTTAGCCGTTCCTGTTACCGTATTGACAGAGAAAGATTTCAAGAAAATCATGCTTAGTTTCTCTTTTCCCGAAGAGAAGTTGAGAAGAGAGAGAGAGAGAGAGAGGGAGTGTTGGGCTGAAAAAAACCCCTTATTCAAATGTGATGTATGCCCCATGCATATGATCCCATACAAACCATGTCTATGCCTTAGCGTAGCCTAGAAGTGTACAACTACACACCCTTGTAGAGAGAGGTTGAGTTTATCCTATAAACATACAACTGTGTACTTGTGCCACGCCCTTTTAGAGAGAGGTACCATAAGTCACATCTTGTCCCATTGACCTTGTATGTGATCGTGATTGTATCAGGGTGACTTTAAATATGGAACTTTTCCTTTGAACAACATAAAAAATGTTTTAAGATATTAGTTATGCACCTTGTCCTTAACAGAGTATTTAGCGTTATAGCAGAAGCGTATGCAATGATGGTTGTTGTACGGCCATTGTACTAGTATGCCATGCATACAAAGAAAAAAATAGACTAAGAAGCCCTTGGCTTCCATGATAGCCTCAACCATGTGAGCCGTTGGTATACATGCCGTGCACGATTACACTGGAATGGATACATCACAGGGCAACATTGCCTGTGAGCTTATATCCACGGAGTGATAAAGATGTGTGCCATTATCATTGATCTATAGTCAATCAATAATACTTGGGTACATAAAAGAAGTTGTACTTCACATGAAGACATGCGAAGCACTTTGCTTTGTAGTGGATTTGTATGGAGTCTACCCAAGCACTTTGCTTTGCACAGCAGAGAGATCTTGTCCCAAAATGAAAAGTAAAACATAGACAAGGACAAACATAACTTGAAAATTGACTAAACTTGTCACCCACTTGTGGGCAGGTTTCTGGTAGTGTGCTCAAATTCGGCTCATAGCCATAGACGCGAATAACTTGAGAGCTATTGGATGTCCCTCAGATGCCTTCTTGGCTTGGTTTAATGCGATCTCTAGTGAGAAAACATGCAAACATGTTTCAAAGACTTCCAAGTTTGTATGCTAATAGCATAATCCGAACGTCAAAAACTGCTATGCAGTATGTATTAGAGTGAAGCCTTGTTTCCTACCTGAATGCTCATAGCAGACAGGTATGCTTGTTGACACACATGTGTCCAAGTAGAGAAGAATCAACTTAATGATCGGCCTTGCTGAAGAAGTTTTTCTTATAAGGCAGAGGCCATGCCTAAGTTGCATGTACTAGTAGACAACCTTGCATTGTTCTCAATGCGATCCAAGGCCGTGCCGATCTCCGTGAGATTTGTAAGCACATGCTTTTGGTAATGATTTCAAGCCTTGCTAGCACGACAACATACATACTACTAGCTGGGTTCAATTTGAGCATGCCTTGCGTGCTTTTATTGAAAGTCCTTTACTTGTGACCATTTTCTTTTTTTTTTTCAACGAGTTCGCCATGCTGAATAACCTTTGCCTTACATGACTCAATTTGCCTTACATGTCATAGGCCTTGCCTGTGCTAGTATGAAAAAGGCCTTGCCTGAACATTGGGACATTTGTCCTTGACAAACATCCCTTGGAACAAAATCCCCTTCCACCATTAGTCTTGGTATCAAAGCTTGCTTTTACTAATGAACAAGTTTCTGCAAAATAAACTCAAAAGCAAGTTAGCTTTACATAAATCTGCGTACTGACGACCTTGTCAACCCATTGATGTTGTTAACTGCTTGCATAAATATATCATGCTTGCTTGTAAATTAACTAGATGGTCACTCGGTACCAAACCAATGCTTTATGAATCATTTGTTGAACTTTTAAAACGCCATCTCCTTCTCTAACATCTCTTAATAGCTTTGTAGCATCGTAAGTGGAGGCCTTTGAGAATGGCACAACCTCTGCTGCCAACTTTCTGTGCCAAATTCTACAATGATAGTAAAACAACAGCTTGTGATTATTGCAAAGATATTTAACCTTGCCATGGTATGGTGGATGCCTTGTATGGAGTGCGTGGCCAGTGTGGGCACACCCTTTATAAGTTTAAAGTTCACAATTGACCTTCAAGTGGCCACCAATGTGAAGGCCTTGTCCTTGCAGCGATGGAGGCTGCACAATGGACGACTCCGTAGGCGAGGGAACTCCGCATGTAGCTCATTGGGCTGCCCGCCTTTGACAAGATCTCCTTGGCTCGGCAGTGAGAACAGATCAAGCCCAACCTCTTGGCAGTTGATGCAGGTTGGAAGCAGCCGTGCACACCTTCTCGACTTTGACCTCCTCCTTAAACAAGCCACCAGTCCCACGTCCTCTGTTGGTCTCTTGAGATCTCCATGAACCTCCCCATATAAGGGGTTACTCTTGCAGATCCACCCTTGGGTGGCCCCTCCATGCACGCCCTCATGAAAACGCGAGAGAGAGAGAGAGAGAGAGAGAGAGAGAGAGAGAGAGAGAGAGAGAGAGAGAGAGAGAGAGAGAGAGAGAGAGAGAGAGAGAGAGAGAGAGAGAGAGAGAGAGATTCTCATGCAGCCATCATGCCAAATCTTTCCCCCTCTTCCATAGCTTTGATACCAGTCAAAGGCCATAGGGAAGATAGATATGCCAATAACCACCCAACCATACCTATATATAGGCCCTTGGCCCTCTGGCTCTTAGCTATATTTAGCTCTTGTACAGTATGTGTATCCCTCGGTCCTTGGCCAGGGTCGTGCCCTCCTATAGTCCTACCCTTGGCATGACATCCATGCTACTTTGCCTCCCGAGCCAGAGTGCATGGGAGTTTTTCTGGCACGAGCTTTGCGTTGTTGTCTGTAGGACGAGCCCGTCGTAGCCTCTGATACTCCTTTCTTGCATTGGCTACTCCCACTCCGCCTCTGCCATGTTGCCACCACGATAGATACTGTCTGGATCTCTAACATGGTTCATTGTTGTGCGCCATACATTGGATTGCTTGTTTTGCACAAAAACAATTATGTAGCTCTCCAACCACTATTGTGAAAAACGTTGATCGGGGGCATTTGGACATCTAGCATGCATCAAGTCCTCAATGTAGAGTGCATGATCTGGTATCTGGTCCCTAAAATTTACAAAAAAAATCTTATATGCTGAATGTATAAGAATATGAAGATGGCATCAAAACACCTTGCCGTGTGCTGTACCAAAGTCCACCTCCCCACCATATTTTATCGTATAGTAGCACCCATGCCTGTCTAGCACAGATGTGGCGATATCCTCATCCACTACGTCAAGGGTGACACGCTTTGAAATAGGGGCTCCGTTCCCCCGCCACTATCAAAACAAGAAAAGCCACAGATCCCTTTCCGCTTCATTTCTCCCGATGCTCACTGCCTTGAGATGAGCGCCGATGCACAACACCACTAGAAGAAGTGCGTTGACAGTGTTTTGGCAAAGCAAGAGTGGAATGGAGTGGCTTGGGACCTTGTGATGCCATGAGAGTGGGACCGTGCGATGCCATGGGAGTGGGACCCTGCAATGGAAGGGGAGTAGGATGATAAGAAGGGTTCGTAGACTGAGGTGCCATCGGTACGAGGCTTTGGATGTAAGGAGTATCTCCCTGACTTCCCCATGGTGTGGACTACGGAGAAAGACCGTAGGTCACAAGGTGCTGCAGAGTGTAGCAGCCAAACAATCCCTCCATCAAACAGAGGTACTCGTCTCGTAAATAGAGAGCCTGCTATAGGTATCGATCTACGACCAATGGAGGAACCTGAGTAGAGTAGGTGTAGGATGGCTATGCCTGCAAACTAACAAAAAAAAACCTGACACTCATGATTTAGGATTAACTAGCCAGAAATAATCTTTATTTCTTTGCTTGTTCTCACCGCCTCAAGACTCGAGTCCACTAGAGGTGATGTCCACCCTGGGCGGGAACCCACCTAGGATGTGCACCAACCAAAAGAAGAGCCAGATGGTTGCTCCCCACCAGGTGGTCTCTCGTCTGACATCTACATTACAAAGAGTAATATGAGATTTAGCTTTCCCCCCTAATCACTCATCTATATATACGTACACA
This sequence comes from Adiantum capillus-veneris, assembly GCF_014529385.1. NCBI lineage: Eukaryota > Viridiplantae > Streptophyta > Polypodiopsida > Polypodiales > Pteridaceae > Adiantum > Adiantum capillus-veneris. Next base: position 105,780,125 of record NC_140939.1, read on the forward strand.
AGTATATTAGCACACAAGCACGTAGATACATATACATACTAGTAGACCTAAGTAGAGGCTGGTAATACGAAAGGTCAAGTGGTGCCTCTTTAGATATCATCACAGTCTCAACCATGGCAAAACTAAAGGTACGTTGCGGTGATCCATGCATGAGTGGATCAATGACCACAACGACACGATTAAAAAAGGAATATAGCCAAGAGGAAGCGTCTTATCTTCTAGTGCTATGCTCACGTACTTAGTGCCTACATACAATTATATATATAGTTACACAAATGTAGCTATCGTTTTGAGTAGAGATAAAGAGATATGGTTGCATTAGAAAAAATATGAACCCTCTAGGGGCCCTTTGGGATTAAGGTTAATTAGAGGTCAACCAATAGGAAGAGGGTGGTGGACACACTCTATACCCTCAAAAAAGTAGGGGGACAAGGTAGTCTTACACCTCTTAATTGTCTCTTACCTAGTGAGAAGGTAAGGGAGGTGGCTAGGGGAAAGAGGGGGGGGGGGGGGGGGGGGGACCACTTTGACCTCTTTTCCCCCACTTTTTGGCCCGGATTTAAAAATACACTAAAAAATTCAAATTTTCAAAAAAATTCAAATTTCAAGTTTTCCCTCCTTAAAAGGTCCCCAAACCTATTTCATGGTCAAAAATGTATTTTTGACCTTCAAAAGTTAAAAACGTGCACTAAAAAATCCAAAAAATTGATTAAAAAAAAAAAAACAAATCAATACATCATTTTCACCCTCCAAAGTCTTTCCAAATCTATTCTATAGCTAAAAAGTGTTTTTCTCTCTCTACAAACCTTTTTCCAAGCTCTCCATTGCTGCAACAACCACATGTACCCCCTATAGTCCATCATTATCTCTCTGCTAGCTTTCTCCCACCTCCATTGTAGCACCAAGCAAGCTCCTCCTCCATCTCTTCCCCTTACCCACCACATAGTTTCACACCAAGCTAGCTCCTCTCCCTTCTCTCATCTCCATTACAACATGAAACAAGATTCTACTCCTTCTACTTTCATTCACTCACACTACATGGAAACCTCTACTCCCGAAGGTGGCAAAAGTATGAGCTCACATGAGTTGCATACCACAACAATAGGAGGTGTGAATATCGCGTGGGCATTGCAAGGGTTCATCTCCAACATAAATATAGAATGGTAAGAAAACTACCCTTGTAGCTTACATTCAGAGCTTAACATCATCTCCATCTTTAAGTTTATCATGCTGGAGAGAATTAACCTCTTTATGGATTTCAGTGTTTAGGCTTCACACCTCATAACACTGGGTGGTGCTATTTTGTTGATGACTTTGGTGCGCCATCTATAGTTGTGTAGCATGTGATTTGAGTCTCACAATGTAAGTAAGTTGTGTTATCTATGGAGAGTCATCAAAGATTTTTCTTGTAATTTATTCTTCGTATAATTGTCATTAGATAATTGGAATGATATCATTTTGTACTTTATAACTTTGTGCTCACATAATCTTTTGTTTACTTACAGATTCAACTTGTTTTAAGAGGACATGAGCAAGCAACCATGTGCAGAGATAGAAATCACTCTATTTTTGTTCCTTGAGGAACCTTTCACTACTATGTTAAAAGATTTTGATAAGAATAGTAGGTGTTTTTTAGAATCTTGAACCAATAGGGACTCTCTAGGAGCTCTCATAGAAGCCATCCATATAGTACTACTATCTTCCATAGTGTCATAGACACACAAATACTCAAGTGTATATGAATCTCTAGATGAGGAAGACAAATACTTGTAAGATAAGCCTAACAGCAACAACATTGTCTCCATTTGTAATTATTTTTCATGAGGCTGGATTCCTCTATAAATACAATATAAATATGTTTTTTTGTTAAATGGTGTCACATTGAGTGAGAGTATTTAATTTAGATTACTGAAGTTCATACAGATCTGAGAAATATTGTTTACTTTTATGGATATTTTGATTTGCCTGTACGATGATTCAAGTCGCAAGTCTTAATCACTCCACCTTGAAGAAATTCAAGCAATATTTTGATTTCAGTTTAATCATTAATGGTTATTTTTATTAAAGTGGATCATAAACTTTGTCAAGATGTCCTCATTTGGGGATGTTGAATATATATCATTAGCAATGTTTCACAAGAACACTAGGTGGACACAAAGAAGTAAAAATTGGCTCCTTGTTTGGTCGATTTCTAGTGTTTAATGTTTAGTGCACAGGATTTGTGAGGCCGTTGACATGGGGAGTTCACTAAAGTATATGTAACATAGCACATGTGTTCAACAGAAGGGATTTTATATTCTTGTAAAGTTGCAGAAACATGTGTAGATAAGGCCTATAAGGGGTACTTTTAATCCATTCTAGTGAACGCACGTGATATAGGAAAATTTTACATAGTGAATGCTCCGGACCTTTGAACACAAAGAAAGGGGGGGGAGGGGGGGGAGCTCTAATTACATCTGAGTGAAAAGAAGTGGAATTTGTACTGTCATGTTGCATAAAGATTTGCTTTCACTTAATCTAAAAGAAATTTGGTATCCTGGGGTGCAGACAAGGCCATATAATGCAAAAAAGGGGTGGCCACAAGCGCGCGTAGTGAGCCATCCAAAACTGTTGGATGGGCCATATGTGGGCCCTTGTGGCCACCCTTTTTTTGCATAATTAGGCTATTGTTGCACTCTAGAACCCTGGAAAAGATGAGATGAACCTAAAATTGAACTTTTCAAGCACATTATGCCTTCCTTCAACTCAACTTACTAGTTCCCTGCACCAAAAGGGCAAATCACATTGGACAGTATAAAAATCTAGTCTCATGCTGCATAAACATCTGGTTTCATCAAATATTAACATTCTTGCTATTATAAGGGGCAGACAAGGCCATATAATGCAAAAAAGGGTGGCCACAAGGGCGCGTAGGTGAGCCATCCAAAACTGTTGGATGGGCCATCTGCGCGCCCTTGTGGCAACCCTTTTTTTTGCATAATTAGGCTATTGTTGCACTCCAGGACCTTGGAAAAGGTGAGATGAATGTAAAATTTAACTTTTCAAGCACATTATGCCTTCCTTCAACTCAACTTACTAGTTCCCTGCACCAAAAGGCCAAATCACATTGGACAATATAAAAATCTAGTCTCATGCTACATAAACATCTGGTTTCATCAGCTATTAACATTTTTGCTATCCTAAGGGGCAAACAAAGCTAGAAAATGCAAAAAAAAGGGTGGCCACAAGGGCGCGCAGATGAGCCATCCAAAACTGCTGGATGGGCCATCTGCGCGCCCTTGTGGCCACCCTTTTTTTTGCATTTTCTAGCTTTGTTTGCCCCTTAGGATGGCAAACATGTTAATATTTGATTTAAATTTAACTCTTCATGGACAAAACCACTTAACTTAAAACACATGGATAAACCAAAAAGCCAAATCACTATGGAGACAGTAGACACAACTCTTAATCATTTTGTCATTGCAAAGTCATCTGAAATGATGTGAGCCTCTACAACTTCTTGAATAGCCTCCAACGCTATTGCTTGCATTTTATACTGATTTCCATAGCTTTGAAGCACCTCCTTCACCGTGTGAGCATATTTTTGATGCATGGCCATGATTCAAAAGTTAGGTTTTTTTTAAAAAAAAAACTTATTTTTTAAGTGTTGAACTTTTCGGTTGTTTTCAACAGCTTCTAGATTTCAATCGGCTCCGAATCTGTCTGGGCTTGTCTCACATGAACTTGTTCATCTCATCGCGTTCTTCGACCATCATGTGATGAGAAAAAATCATATCTTGCTCGCATTCTCCAAAAATCAATGTGCAAGTTGACAATTTATTTAAAAATGATGTAAAACATACATTTTTTACTTTTTTCTTAATCTACGGGCTCCAACGAGCATTAAAACCATGGAATCTGAAAATACTCAAAGAACCATTGTTTTTTATTGTGTTAAGGACTGTATTTCCTACATACAAAACTTTCCCAAAATCTCGCCCTAACACCTTCAAAAGTGGCTTCCAAGGAGTGTACTCGGCCAAAATTTGAAACTGAAGAAAAACAATCAGAATGAACTCCTAGACTGTGTATAAACTTTAGAATAACCAAAATTTCCTTCAAAAAAAAATTATGCTAAAAATTTGAAAATAGCCCCCCATTGGACTCCCCACAACGATAGAAGTCAAAGGGTTCAAGGAGAGGTATGGTGTCACAAGTGCATGGTGGGAATCTCATCGAGGTTTATTCCGTCAAGATCTCTTGTACTTTATCATGTCTTCTCATGTACAATCTTACAAAAAAAAAATGATACTTTAAATGACTACAAATCTTATTTAACTTATCAAACAATCTAAAATATGGTAGACCAAGAGTGCTCTTACACATCAACAAACAAAAAAGTCCAAACTTCTTCTCATTAACTTTGATAATCATACATTCGTGAACAACTTCCAAGGGGTAGTGTAGTCATAGTTCTTACATCCATTCCATGACATGGTATGCTCATGGGGTGACCTATCATATAAAAATATCTCTGGTGGGGGTGCCCTCATGTTAGGAAAGGGTGTGCTGCTGATGAAAAGTTGTTGTATTGTCCTACTAGGGATCTCTCCATGTTAGCATAGTGATTTTTGGTGTAGTGGGAGCCACATTGCTTGAGGAGAGCTTTGTGCCACCGTAAAAGCTTCATGTTATGCTAGTTCCTTAAGCCATTCTTGCATTAGGATGAGATTACCCACCTCTAATAAGGATGGATTTGAAGCACCTACCTGCAAGATGTAACAAAGAAGGCTGTTTTAGAGAAAAAGTGGTGACACTTGACCTCTCTAACCTGCACCCACTATTTCTTGTAATGCCACTGTTTTGAGCTGAAGAGCTTGATATTCGTGCATCCACGAATGCAAAGAAGCACCTACACCCATACACAACCAATTGCAATAGCCTAACAAGCCTACTTCTCCCCTCCCAAGATATTGAAGAACCATACACATTCGTCTCACCGACAGTATGACGATCTTGGGATGACCTCTGCTCACCCTCACGTGCGGCCTTCGGTGCAAACACCGCGGACAAGCAATATGTACACTTTTGTTGTGCGGAGTACATGGTGGTGGAGGGATACGATTTGTGATGTCCGTTAGCACCATGACAGTTGTTGCGTGAGGAAGCAAAGAATGAAAAGAAAGAGGGGGGAGGGAGAGGGAGGAACATGGGAGGAGAGAAGGGGGCAGAGGGGGAGAGGGAGAGAGAGGGGAGGAGGAGGAGAGAAGGGGGTAGGGAGGGAGAGGAGAGGAACATGGGAGGAGAGAAGGGGGCAGAGGGGGGAGAGGGGAGGAGGAGGAGAGAAGGGGGTAGGGAGGGAGAGGAGAGGGAGAGAGGAGGAAGGAGGAGGAGAGAACAAAGGTTTTTTTTTGGGGGGGGATTTTTTTTTTGAAAAAGTGGACTTTTAGTGTTTGTAGGTTTAAAAAAATGTCAAAAAATGATTTTTTGATGTGTATATATGTTGGGAGGGAATTTTAAGTCAAAAATAAGTAAAAATAACTTTTTTGAAAAAAAGTTAAATTTTGGCTCTTAGTGACCCACGTTTTTGCTGATGTGGCCACATCCCTTTACTCCCTTCACTTTTCAAAAGCTAGAGAGAGAAAGTGACCTCTTAGGTCCACATCCTACATGTGTCTAAAAAAAGGCTAGAAAAGTCTACTCAAAACTAGCTTTTTGAATGCCCTTGTCCCCTTAACCCTACACAACATTAGCTTTAATCCCTAAAAATTAGGATTCCTTACAAGGCCCATGCAAGGTTCATATTTCTCCTAATGGTAAATGTAGCCATCATTTTGTGTTGTGCACCGTGCAAGAGTGCTCCTACTTCTGTAGGGTGCTATGAAGAAGAGCTTCTTTATTGTGCTTCTTGTGCAGCATCTCTTCACAGTAGCTCCTTGTTCGAGGGATTTTGCACATTGCATGCCTGCCTCCATTCTGTGGTATGGTACTGTTGAAAGCTGTCCAACCTTATGCCTATTCCGTGGGGAGAAAGAGATAGGAAGTAAGAGAAAGAGAAAGATAGAGAAGCTAAGGAAAAGAGAGTAGAAAATAATTTTTGAATTCCATCGCCTTCACGTTCATAGCACTCTACAAAAGTAGAAGCGTACCCACATTGCGCACACCACAAAATGGTTGCTTCACCTACAACCATTGCTCTTTATCTCCTACAATTGTTGCGTGTGCAGAACATTGACCGGGATGATTGTGGCCCCCTTGGAGGCCTTGAACGCGATCGATGGCTCAAGGAAAAACTCCCTTGTCCTTGCACCAAGTGCAAAAGGGCAATCCCTTGCTTGAGGCGCGTTGCATTAGAGCACGTAGAGAATGAAGGGCTTTGGCATCCTCAAAAAATCACTTGCATTGGAGAGATGAGAGTGTCACTCACCCTTCACTTGATGAGGTGCCCCATTGGTCTATGTTCGGTGGTGGTGCACCGACGCACAAATCCAAACGGCAAAGACAAGAGCTATTGGACAAATTGGGTGCACCGCATGGTGATCCTCCCATTAGCTCTACTTCGACATCTCCTTTTCCCTCTCAGTCGCACGCTAAGGAAGAGAATGAGCACATGCTCCACATGTGTGATGAGTTATTGGCTCATGAACGTGATGTGTGCAAGGAGGATTGCCAACCATGCACTCAACGGGCAGCGGCAATGAAGGACATATTGATGGTGACTGCCCAAACACCTCTTTACAACTGTGCACTGTACTCAGCTCTCCTAGCATAGTTGGAAGTCCTCAACTTGCAAGAAAAATTTGGTTGGAGCAATGCAAGTGTCTATGCACTCCTTGGGTAAGTTTGATATATGACTTTTTATACATCTCTCTAGCTCGCTTTATGGTGCCGCCTCCTTGCAATTGTATAAATTTTTCTATTTGTTGTAGTTTGATGGTGGACAAAATGTTGCCAAAAGATCACGACATGCCTGCAGATCATCGACAAGTTAGATTGTATGCCACTGCACTTGGAATGGAGTATGAGCGCATCCATGCGTGCGTCAACAATTGCATGCTATACCACAATGAGCAGGCACATGCTACCTCATGTCCTGTGTGCGGGGAAGCACGATACAAGACCGGAGTGAGTGGGGTGCACCTACTGTGCAAGATATTGACACATTTTTATTTAATTTCTCGCATTCAACACATGTTTAAAAGCAGGATTACCATGGAGCTTCTTGCATGGCAAGCCAACCACCACTCAAATGATGAAATGATGCGTGTCCCTACCAATCACCTACATGGAGGCACATCAAAACTCAATGGCTAGAGTTTGGGTTGGAGCCTCGACACTTGAGACTTGGGTTAGAAAGTGATGGTTTCAACCCCTTTGGCATTAAGTCTACTTCATGGAGCACTTGGCCTGTGGTGATTGTCCACTACAATATTCCACCATGGGAGACAACCAAGAAGGGCAATATACTTCTTTCCTTGCTTTTGCCAGGGAAGTACAAATTGTCAAATATTGACATCTACCTTGAGCCCCTCATCAAGGAGTTGGACGATTTATGGAGAGGCATTCCTGTTGTAGATGTTGATGGGGGCTTTTCACAAGCCAAGCTCCCATACCCCTCTTCTCTCGTCCCCACCCCATGAAAACCCCCTCTTAGGGAGGGAGTGATAAAAGACATTGGAAAAAAGTAAGAAAAAAATAAAGTATGATTATGTAAATATATGAGAAAGGTAAAATAGGCCACCTCATGCCTGCGGGGCAGCCCATCCCCACCTTGCCTCCTTTTTCTTCACTGTTGCCCCGCCGTGTGTCCCTTTTCCTCTCCTCCACTCAAAAGGTCAACCCCCTCTCTCTTCCCCTTGTCCTTTCTCCTTTCTCTCTCCCCTCAAGCTACCCCACCTCTCACCAATAATGCATTCTAACTCACCAATAATGCACCCTAACTCACATGCAACTTACCCTATCTTCCAAAATAGTATACCCCACCCCCCCTTTCTCTCTCCTATCATATCCCATGACCCAAATACCCCCCTCTCTCTCTAAAGGGCGCCATGTCTCTTGTCTTGTAGCTATAACCTCCCCCACACTCACACACACTCAGTTTCACTAAAAAAGGTGCCCACAGACCCATCCCCACCCGATGATTACCTGATTTTTCTTGTGTTCACACACATCTGCACACAGATTCACCTCTGAACACACTCCTCTCTCTCCCCTCTTGTAATTACTTTATTCTCCATGTCACCTCTCACTTTTTTTCATCAACCCATCTCTCTCTCTTAGTCTCTCTCTCATGAGACTGCTGTTCTGGCACATATACACACAGTTAGACAAGTGGGGCCCATAGTCACATGGCCTATGTAGATAATGATTTCTTCATTTCTAAATTCTAGAATTTCTCCCCCCCCTCCTCCCCTATATAAAGAGGGGTCACCATCACACAAACACACACAACATCACCAAAGAACACACTATGCACTGTGTGTGCCTAGTGCACACACACACACACCCACACTATCACCATCACCATCATCGCAATCACCATGCTTGTCTTGAGCATGACCTCTACACCCTTGGATATGGAAGATGAAGGGCAACTAAATGAAGGATGATGGCCATAATTCTCGTGCGAGTCTTCGCTATCAACTCCCACCTATCTACCATGTGCTCTACCACTCTCTCCCTTCTCATTCCCCTACCCTATGCTCCCCATTTCATCGCCTAATTCTCTAAATAAAGCTTGAGGTTTTGTGAGTATGTTTTCTTGCAATGTTTTGCCCATGTGAGGTGTGTGGAATCGCCACCTAGTCTTGTGTTTTGGAGTGAGCTTGTGTATGTGTGAAGGGTGTGCGGATTCGCCACCCTTTTGTGGTGCCTAAGTACTAAGCCGCTATACCCCCTCCCTCTCTCTCTCTCTCTCTCACTTGATCTCATTCCCTTTCCTCTTCATCATTACTCCTAAGCATCCATCTCTCTTGGATGAAAACTTTGTTATGGTGGTGTGTTGTTTGCGTCCTAGCCGCTGAAGCTAGGTGGTGCCCTCTGTTTGCTTTACCATGACAGGCTCGAGGCGCGCCATTCGGTCCCCGGTGTTTTAGAGGCCGTCGGGGTTCGGGGTTCGCTTTGCTCCCGTCAATGTCTCACTTGCAAAGGGGGGGAGAAAAGCCATTGTGAGGGAATCCTTATGTGGACTATGCACGACTATCCTGGGCTTGGAGAGATTTATGATATATCCTTTCTCCTCTCTCTCTCTCTCTCTCTCTCTCTCTCTCTCTCTCTCTCCCCCTTTAGCCCTCTATCTCCTTAACGATATGATATGTATGCAGGGTTGTCCACATCGGGTCACAATGCATGTCCTACTGAGGCGGTCCGGGGCGGGCAACAAGAAGAGCAACCTCTAGACACCCTTCAAGGCTCCCGTGCTGCTCAATTGGGTTGGGGTTGGAAAAGAACAACAAACACACACACAAACCCGCAACCTAACCCTACACAAATTTGGGGCACCACCTAGTTTTGGATGCGAACTAGGACGCGTAACGAGAGAGAGAGAGAGAGAGAGAGAGAGAGAGAGAGAGAGGGAGAGAGAGAGAGAGAGAGAGAGATAGTGCTCGGGCTGCTTTGAAACGTATCGGCAATGATCAAGCAAACACAACTATATATTTAAGAAAGAGAGAGAAAGGGGGAGGGGGTGCTTGTTGCATTAATACCTTCTTACAAATCTGTCATGACAAATCAAAGTGAGATTAGTATTTGTTCAACAAAGCTTGCGTAAATTTCACCACAACACATCACAAGAAAAGCCACCCCAATCACTGTCTTAAGGCCAGGGGAGTCCTCTCCACCCTGTCGCCCTCTTACAGTATGTGGGATTTATGGCTAGATTGATGACAACACCAGAGACAAGCTATCAAGAACTTAACAAAAAACACCAAGACACTTACACATCATTGTTGTCCATTACTTCACGTTGGAAGGGAGACAAAGTATCCAAGCTTAGTCCAAATCCACCCTCCTTGATTCAACGAATGTTGGGCTTACACTAATAGGAGAAATGATAGATTTCCTACTCTCAATTGAATGATCACTCTCTCTCTTACAATAGCATAGAGTTCCCTTGCTAATCCCCTATTACAACACATGCACATGCATAAGACAATGAGCTTCCACTCAAGAGCTCCTTCTAGAGAGGTTGAGTTTGGCTTCTCAAGCTATAGCATAGTGCTCTTGCTTATGGCTCCCCCTTTTGTGCTAGCTACACCCTCCTTTTATAGCAATTTTGAAGGCTAGGGTTACTTCTCTAACCATGGTTGGGTTAGATTTTCAGCAATTTATCTAATTTCCTTTGCTTGGAATTATCAAGAAGTTGGTGGGGAAAGAGAGAGGAGAGAAATGGAGGTGATAGGACTTTTCATAGTGGGTTAGTGTTAGTAGAGTTAGTATTAATTTACAAATGGAATTGGATATTTACAATGGGAGTATCCATGTAGGATACAAATAAGGAAGAAAAACTCTTAAGAGGTAAGAAAAGGTGGATTTCTTACAAGGTTGATGCTCCAAGTGTCTTGAGTAGGGCCAATTTTGACGCTTGTTGACGGTCCACTAGCTTTGACGGTACATTTTTTCTCCACTCTTGACCTTCCTTGAGAGACAAGGTAATTGAAGCTGAGTAATCAACCACCATGATGCTGTCTTTTAAGAGAAGAGGCTGAATTTTGTGGTTTTTTTATAGATATGGGTAATTTGGAGGAGGAAAAATGAGACTAGGTGGTCAATTTTGGAATGGAATTGTGTGTGGGAGGTATGAGTTCACCATGGTTTCTCTTATTCTTCAAGGTTGAGGAGAAGGTGAGTAGGGTGCAGAGAGGAGTGGTGAGAGAGGTGGGGATGATGAGTGGAGAAGTGTGTGTGAAAGAGGAAAATGATAAAGTGGAAGAGAGAGTGTGGCTGCATAGTATGGGAAAACTGGGGTCCACTAATAAAATCATAACTCACAGATCGTAGCTCAAAAAAATATGAAAAAATTTGAGGCAAAAGCTCAGCCCACCAGCTACAACTTTTGTTTGTATCACCGTTTCAAATTCGGAGAGCAAGTGAACTTTAAAAATTCAGCAAAACCGACTGTTTTTTTCCACTGCACAAAGTCCTTGTGGGGTCCTTCTTTGGATGATTCTTTTGAATACCTCCAAGAGTGGGCCCTCCATAGTGCATGTATGCATGCTACCTACCCTTGACCTTATTTGGTAGGTCTATAATTGAAGATATTGTTGAGATCATGATATAAGTGAATAGTACAACTAAGAAAATCAAATATTGAGGGGTCTAAAAATATATGTACATGTCAAATATAAATAATATAGGTGGAAAAAATATAAAGGGGTCAAAATAAATCTCTCTCATCATAAGTCTACCATAAAAAAATGAATATTTTTTATGGTCTAATTTATGAGAGTAATAGAGAATAGATGTAGGAAGGAAAAAAATCACAATAGTGAAAAAATATACACATAAAGATAACTAGTTTTTTTGTTTTTTTGTTGGGATGGAGTTACACCAAATATAAGAGAAGCTTACATGAAAATATTTCTATATGGAATAAAGAGTATGAAAAATGGTAAGAAAAAATTGTGGTAATGGTGAGGCAATGTACAGAGCATAAATAACACACACCTAGGTAGAAATATTTAAATAAATACCAAAATAATTATGAAAAAATCTTTTATTTAGGCCCTATATACAAAGAAATATTTACATACGCATGGGCCATAATATACTTATATTTTTTATTTTTTTGGCTCAACTAACCCAATGACTAGCTAATTGAGGGTTTTTTAAGAAGATATGGAAAAAGTCCCGTGACTCACGCACGCCTATGTACAGTGAAATGGTAGGGATAGCCACAGTGTTTGGGTGATTTTGGTAGGGTGAGGTAACTCACTGTGGCAATTACAAAGAGCCGAAAAACGGCTATCATTAGCCCTCCCCTTGGATGATGGTATATTCATGTACCATCATAGAGCATCTTTTCCAAAGAGAGTGCTTCAGAGTCCTTGACGAGATCTTTATTGTTTGGCCCCTCAGAATTTTGGCTAGAGTTACACTCATGCCTCATGTAACAATACTTACATGAGACAGTGGCCTTTTGACAGATGTTTGGTAGATCCTTTGGTAGAAGGCGTCTCAAATAGGGCTTCAAGCGATACCCGTTTACTTTCCTGGAGTGCTCTTTACCATTCAAGTCCATAAGCTGATAGTAGCTTGAATTGAAAGCCTTCTTGACTATGTATGGCCCTTGCCATCTAGTTTCAAACTTGGCATTAAAACGATTATCGAGTCGATTGTCATACCTTAGCACCAGATCTCCTTCATTGATGCCTTTGTCCTTTAGTTTCTTGTCAAGCTTCTCCTTCGCCTGCGTAGCTTTCCTCTTGTAGCACTCGTATGCTGCTTCTCTTTTCCACTCAAGCTCAGCTAAGGTAAGAAGTCGATCCATCCATGCTTCTTGATCATCTTGTGCTTCTTTGTCATGAAGTCGCATTGTTGGAATGTTGAGCTCAATTGGTTGTAAAGCCTCTTGACCATAGACCAAGTGAAATGGTGTAAACTCCATGGATTTCCTATATGTGGTTCGATACGCCCACAAGGCACCATCCAAGAAGTCATCCCACAACTTTGTCTTGTTTCTCACCATCTTTCTAATGATGCCTGCAATGACACCATTAGCTTTTTCTACCAAACCATTTGATTGGGGATAGTAGGGTGTACTGTGACGATGTAGAATGTGAAGTTCTTTACAGACTTCTGTGAGCAATCCCTTTCTAAACCCTGGACCATTATCAGAAACAATCTCCAAAGGTGTGCGAAATCTACAACAAATGTGAGTGTAGACGAATTTGCTCACTGTCCTCTCATTTAACTTTGCCACACTTTGTGCTTCCACCCACCTAGTCATATAGTCTACAGCCACTAGAATGTAGAGTTTACCATTTTTTGTCCTAGGCAGAGGACCCATAGCATCAATGCCCCACTTTTCAAAGGGTCCATTTGCAAGCACGATTTGCCTTGGACCATAAACCAATCTTCTATTCCCATTTACCTGACAATTGTGACAACTTTTACACCAATGTTGGACATCCACATGCAGACTTGGCCAAACATACCCCGCAAGCAAAATCTTCTTCATAGTTAATTCTTGGGCAAAATGACCACCACATGCTTCTTCATGCAAACCTTTTAGAATGGCTGGAATTTCCTCAATAGTTGGTACTCTTCTGCATACTTGATCCCTCCCTCTTTGATAGAGGGAGCCTTCTAGGAAGAGATATGCGCTTGCCTTCTTCATGAGTCTCCTCTTCTGAGCCTTCGTGAAGTCTTTTGGAAACTCGCCCTCCAAAATGTAGCTAATAATGGGAGTCAATGACTCCAATCCCTGGTATCTCGGTTGCTTGACAGTTGCTGCCACCATGATGACCTGCACTTCTTTCTCAACACATGTAACTACTTGCTGTGCAAGTAAATCGGCATCTTCATTCTGTTTCCTAGGAATATGATATAGTTTCACTTCTTCAAATTGATTAAACAATCTACGAATGGCATGAACTTTTGTCCTTAAGCTTTCATTCTTGCATGCCCAAATGCCTAAAATTTGTTTAACAGTGAGAAGTGCATCTCCCTTTACTATGAGACGTTTTATCCCTTGGCCAATGCACATCTTCAAACCATGAAGTAGTGTGTCGTATTCTGATTCATTGTTGCTAGTTGAACCTGGTAGATTGACCTTCTCTTTCATGACCACCTCTCCACTTGGGTTGAGCAACACTAGCCCTCCCCCTGCTTTCCCTATGGCTCGTCGAAAAGCTCCATCAAAGAACAAGGTAAAAGCATTGGGATTACTTTTTGGTGGTGGCAATGGTAGGGTCTTTACTTGAGGCACCTTAATTTCCTTCTCATGTACCCTATAAGTGAGAATCCCTGCCAATTGTGCACACACACTATCTTCTACCTTGAAAGAATATTGGAACTCTTGCAACTCCATAATCCACTTTGAGATCCTAGTACTAAGATTCATTTGAGATGACACCCAAGGGAACAAATTTTCTGCAGTGAGAACTACAAAAGGTTTTGGTAGCAGGTAGGATCTAAACTTTCTCACCGCAAACATGAGAGAAAGCATCATCAGTTCTGCTTCTGTGTAGTCTCTCTCCAAAGCATTCATGACCCTACTAGCAAAGTAGATGGGTCGCATCCTTGTACTGTGGGGATCTTGTTGTAGCAACACAGCACCAATTGTTTCCCTTCCAACACTAGAGCTAACAAAGAATGTGTACTCCCAACAAGGAGGCATGAGTGTTGGTAGCTCTGACAAAATGACTTTAATGTTACAAAAATACTCTTCAAGCTCATCAGACCATGCAAATTCTACTTGTTGTGTCAACTTTTGCAAAGGATGAAGCAACTCCGAGGCTAAGTGAATGAAGCATGACATATACTTCACCTTCTGAATGAAAGATATGACCTCCTTAAGACTCTTCGGTGATGGGAGCTCAATAAGAGCCTTTGCCTTTGAAGGATCCACCTCAATGCCTTTATAGGAAACCTTGTGACCGAGCAAGATCACTTCATCCTCACCTATGTGGCACTTGTCGGGGTTGAGCTGACCTCCCATGTCGTAGAGCTTCTTTAAACCTTCTTCTACCCTTTGTAGATGCAATGATTTTGAGCTATATATGCAGAAATCATCAATGAACACCCTAATTGACTTTCCAAAGAATGCGTGAAACACCATGTTCATGAAACGTTGGAATGTTGCAGGAGCATTTGTCAGACCAAATGGCATGACTCTAAAAGCATAACAACCCCAAGGAGTGATAAAGGTTGTTTTCAATTGATCTTCCAATGCGATACCTATTTGAAAGTAGCCTGAGTAGCCATCACACACAATGTACTTCTCATGACCAGCTACCTCATTTAGTATCTCATCCTGAAATGGGAGGGGAAAGTGATCTCTTTTTGTTGCCTCATTGAGTGGACGGTAATCCACACACACCCTCCACTTTCCGTTTTTCTTAGGAGTGACAACAACGGGAGAGACCCACTCTGAATTCTCCACTGGATAAATAAAACCTGCTGCTAGAAGCTTTCTTACCTCCTTGAGTAAAGCCTGCTCCTTGATGACTCCTAGCCTTCGTAGCTTCTGAGCCTTAGGTGTGGCCTGTGGCTTCAACTCAATCTTGTGTTGAACAACATCTACTCCACGCACATCGGTGTAGTCTTTAGCAAAAAGCCTAGGAAACTTCCTTAGCACACATTTGAACTCCTCTCTTTCATCCTTTGTAAGTGTTGTTGATAGCATAACTTCCAGCATCCCTTCATCTTGAACACCTTCATTCTCTTGAGGACCTACCTCCTCCAAGCCTTGACAAGAGGTCTCTTGGTTGCTTGGCTTAAACCTTACCCCCATGACTTCGATGGAAGACTCCTCTTCAGTAATGCTGCCACTACTTTCTTCTTCTGAAGTGCTATCGGTCCAACCTTCTTCCGTCTCACTTTGAGATGATTCTTCATGGAGCTCCTCTTGGCGTTGCTCCTTCATGTCAAAGACAACCTTCTTATGATTGTCATTCCTGCAAATTAATTTCCCACTCTCCCAATCCTGCAAAGCTCGCATTTTCATTAGCCATGGTCTTCCTAGGATAAATGGATAACCACTTCCCTTGGTCGACATAACATAAAAATCCACCGCTTTCTTAATGCCAAAGGCCTCTACAAAG
Source organism: Adiantum capillus-veneris (assembly GCF_014529385.1). Lineage (NCBI taxonomy): Eukaryota > Viridiplantae > Streptophyta > Polypodiopsida > Polypodiales > Pteridaceae > Adiantum > Adiantum capillus-veneris. The sequence goes on from NC_140939.1 coordinate 105,795,868, forward strand.
ACATTTTTACAAATGCCTACACACCTAGCCTTGCTATTGTTTGCCATCTTGACTTTGATTTCAGGTGTCTCATGGATGTGCATGCCTAGTCTTTGCATGAGTCCCTCTGTCATGATGCAAATTTGTGCACCCCCATCCACTAGACCTTTCCTAACCAATCTTCCTTTGATGTAACAGTCTAGCACCGGTGTAATGTCCTCATTCATTTCAGCTTGTGCAATTTTTACAACAGGCACACTCTCTTTTACCTTTCTCCTAGTGCTAACTGCCCTTGTTAAATCCCTCCTAACTTGTGGACATAATGCAAGAAATTGAGGCCATGAAATATCAGGACCCTTACCTCTCATGTCTTCCAACAAGTTGTACGGAGCCACACCATGTCCAAGAGGGAAGTCTTGGAGGTTGATACGACGTCGATTCCTCTTGGTTTCCTTGGTTTCCTTTGCCTTCTTGCCTTGTCCATGGTCACTCTGTGATGTGACTCCTTCTTTTTCTTTACCTTTTCCTCGACCACGCTTAATGCCATTGGCTTCCATGTCAACCTCATTTGAATTTGTCACCTCTACCACATGCACATTTGGATCTAGCAAAGGTGGAACTCCTTCTACCCCTTGTGGAGGTGGTCTTGGTCCATTTGGCCTTTGTAGAAGCCTTGGTTGTTGACCAGCTCCTTCTCCTGCATTCATCACTGGGTAATTCAAGTTAGGTCTCCCTGGCTCTCCACGGGGCCAAGGACAATTATACATCCCATGTCTAGACTCTCCGCAATTCCAACATTGCAAGACTCTCCTAGTTCGTGGCTCTCTCTCTTCTGACTTCTTTGCTTGTCCCTTTGGACCTACAGCTTGTGCAAGGTGAATTGACACGATGCTTAAAGATTCATTTAACTTCTCAATCACTTCAGCCGTTATCTCAGGAAGCTCCCTAGATGTTGATGCTTGTGACTTACCTTTGGGTCTAAGAACTTCTATTGGAACCTCTCCCCTTAAGCACTTGAGTTTTCTATACTTCTCAGCAGCCCTAGTTTCCGCTGCATCAAAAGTAGCAGGTGCACCCGCCTCAACTTTTACCTTAAGGTCAGGAAAGAGTCCGGCTATGAACCTCTCCTTCTTTAAAAATTCTGCACCATCACCAGGGTTAGCAACATTTCGTATCCATAGAGCCCAAAGACGTAGAAACTCTTACTTGTACAAGTAGTAGTCATCTAAGTCTTTTTGCTTATGAGAAACAATGTCTTGCCATAGTTTTTGAGTGTTTTGGGGATCAAAGAAGTATCTCTTAAAACGATTCAAAACTTCTGTGTAATTCCCCTTAACTTCCTCAGGCAAAGAGTCAAACCAAGTACTAGCATCTTTCCTAAGGACCACCTCAAACATTTCTACACGTTCTTGATCGGTTACTATCCTCTTGATACGGCAAGACATCTTGAAATTTGCTAAAAATAATTCTGCATCCTCTCCAGGCTCTCCAAAGAAAAGAGGATATCCAGACATTTGGCGTTGGCTCTCCATTATTATGAAAGATTACAACACGAGTTACGATAAGGGATACAATAGAGATTTAGAAGCACTCGCCTGCAAATGAAGAAGTAAGAAAATACCACTCTAGGTTTTCTTCCTCAGCTATCCAAGCTTCAATAAGGTCTCGATTTGTTTGATCAAAACAAAAAGGTAGACTATTGATGAGCTCTAAGAAGGGTTGAAATTCTTCAAAGCTAAGGCGATAAACAGAAATCTCTAGAACTTCATTTTCTGGATCCAAAAGAGCAACCACGTCCCAAGTGATAAATTGCACTTTCTCTACAATTCCCAACGCACAAGCGGTTTGTATAAAAACTAGATCTTCATGCTCGTCGAAGGCCGTGAGAAAGTAGCAATTGACTAGGAGCTCCTTTCCTTCGAGTTCCACACAATCGGAGTGAGGCAACCTTCTCACAATTTCATAAAGAACATCCTCATCAAGTCCAATCAAGTTTGCAAGATTTAAAGACTCCACTTGTGCTACAAAATTCCTGGACAAAAACTCCTTAGGATTATGGTTAAATCATGCAAAAGCATAAAGAGATTTACAATGTCTCTATGAAAAAAGTGTCATAGAAGGTAGAGAAGGATGAGAATTTATACAAATTTGCAATCTTCTCTATGCTCTCTTTATTAAGACAAGCTCTGAATACCTCCCTATCTCCTTTGTTGAAAGCGAAAGGAAGACTATTAATAAGACGCAAATGAGGAAAAAATTCACCAAATGTGAGTCTATGAAGCATGAACTCTGGCCGCAAGTTTCCTGAAGAGTCTTCCTCAATGGTGAAATGCACTCGCCAAACGCCAAATTTCACTCTATTTACCAATCTTAGGGCACACACTAGTTGGATGAATGCGCGGTCTTCCTTAGTGCCCAACAACAAGAGGAAAATGGAATCCACGCGTAGGACCTTCCGTCTTAACTTCACCACCCTCTTGTTATGAGGGAGACGCCTTACTACTTGCTCCTGCAACTCAATTGGTAATAGAGCTAGATCTCTAAGGATTGAACTTTCACTACACACACATTCCCAGTTAGAACAAATGATCGTTTTTTTGTTTCTTGTAACAACTTGGACAAAGAAAAAACAAACATACACACTATTTTGCCGGGCTGCACTTCATTTTAAAATAAAATGAACACATGTACATCAAAAGAAGTGTGGTAGTTGATGAGAGGTAGAATGACAGGGTTTGGTGATGCAAGAATTTCTCCTACTCTTCGGGCACCAAACATGAACACCATTCGTTGTTGAAAATGGATCTTTCTACTAATTGCAACGTTTATTCTAATGTGTGGAGTAAAATGAAAGGGAAAAACCTCTATTCCTGGGCCATTATCCATGGCCTATGCATGTCCTAATGCTTAAAATAACACAAAAATATAGACGTCCAAGCTAATATCGTACCTAATGAGAGGCAAAATAAAAGGTTTTACCGAAGTGTTTATCTCGGCTAACCAAAGAGGACCTAAAATTCTACGAATTACTCGTTGAAATTGCAACTTAGTACTAACAATTATGTGTACCTTTTGCCTTGCAATGGGAATGAAGGGATCATACAAATTCTCGTGATTCATGCAAGCTACTTGATTATGCTAAAGGTTGAGCCTTCACAAAACATACACAAGCCTGTTCCTCCGTGGGGGCACCAATTTGAGGCGGTCCGGGGCGGGCAACAAGAAGGGCAACCTCTAGACACCCTTCAAGGCTCCCATGCTACTCAATTGGGTTGGGGTTGGAAAAAAACAACAAACACACACACAAACCCGCAACCTAACCCTACACAAATTTGGGGCACCACCTAGTTTTGGATGCGAACTAGGACGCGTAAAGAGAGAGAGAGAGAGAGAGAGAGAGAGAGAGAGAGAGAGAGAGAGAGAGGGAGGGAGGGAAAGAGAGAGAGAGAGAGAGAGAGAGATAGTGCTCGGGCTGCATTGAAATGTATCGGCAATGATCAAGCAAACACAACTATATATTTAAGAAAGAGAGAGAAAGGGGGAGGGGGTGCTTGTTGCATTAATACCTTCTTACAAATCTGTCAAGACAAACCAAAGTGAGATTAGTATTTGTTCAACATAGCTTGCGTAAATTTCACCACAACACATCACAAGAAAAGCCACCCCAATCACTGTCTTAAGGCCAGGGGAGTCCTCTCCACTCTGTCACCCTCTTACAGTATGTGGGATTTATGGCTAGATTGATGACAACACCAGAGACAAGCTATCAAGAACTTAACAAAAAACACCAAGACACTTACGCATCATTGTTGTCCATTACTTCACGTTGGAAGGGAGACAAAGTATCCAAGCTTAGTCCAAATCCACCCTCCTTGATTCAGCGAATGTTGGGCTTACACTAATAGGAGAAATGATAGATTTCCTACTCTCAATTGAATGATCACTCTCTCTCTTACAATGGCATAGAGTTCCCTTGCTAATCCCCTATTACAACACATGCACATGCATAAGACAATGAGCTTCCACTCAAGAGCTCCTTCTAGAGAGGTTGAGCTTGGCTTCTCAAGCTATATCATAGTGCTCTTGCTTATGGCTCCCCCTTTTGTGCTAGCTACACCCTCCTTTTATAGCAATTTTGAAGGCTAGGGTTACTTCTCTAACCATGGTTGGGTTAGATTTTCAGCAATTTATCTAATTTCCTTTGCTTGGAATTATCAAGAAGTTGGTGGGGAAAGAGAGAGGAGAGAAATGGAGGTGATAGGACTTTTCATAGTGGGTTAGTGTTAGTAGAGTTAGTATTAATTTACAAATGGAATTGGATATTTACAATGGGAGTATCCATGTAGGATACAAATAAGGAAGAAAAACTCTTAAGAGGTAAGAAAAGGTGGATTTCTTACAAGGTTGATGCTCCAAGTGTCTTGAGTAGGGCCAATTTTGACGCTTGTTGACGGTCCACTAGCTTTGACGGTACATTTTTTCTCCACTCTTGACCTTCCTTGAGAGACAAGGTAATTGAAGCTGAGTAATCAACCACCATGATGCTGTCTTTTAAGAGAAGAGGCTGAATTTTGTGGTTTTTTTATAGATATGGGTAATTTGGAGGAGGAAAAATGAGACTAGGTGGTCAATTTTGGAATGGAACTGTGTGTGGGAGGTATGAGTTCACCATGGTTTCTCTTATTCTTCAAGGTTGAGGACAAGGTGAGTAGGGTGCAGAGAGGAGTGGTGAGAGAGGTGGGGATGATGAGTGGAGAAGTGTGTGTGAAAGAGGAAAATGATAAAGTGGAAGAGAGAGTGTGGCTGCATAGTATGGGAAAACTGGGGTCCACTAATAAAATCATAACTCACAGATCGTAGCTCAAAAAAATATGAAAAACTTTGAGGCAAAAGCTCAGCCCACCAGCTACAACTTTTGTTTGTATCACCGTTTCAAATTCGGAGAGTAAGTGAACTTTAAAAATTCAGCAAAACCGACTGTTTTTTTCCACTGCACAAAGTCCTTGTGGGGTCCTTCTTTGGATGATTCTTTTGAATACCTCCAAGAGTGGGCCCTCCATAGTGCATGTATGCATGCATGCCACCTACCCTTGACCTTATTTGGTAGGTCTATAATTGAAGATATTGTTGAGATCATGATATAAGTGAATAGTACAACTAAGAAAATCAAATATTGAGGGGTCTAAAAAAATATGTACATGTCAAATATAAATAATATAGGTGGGAAAAATATAAAGGGGTCAAAATAAATCTCTCTCATCATAAGTCTACCATAAAAAAATGAATATTTTTTATGGTCTAATTTATGAGAGTAATAGAGAATAGATGTAGGAAGGAAAAAAATCACAATAGTGAAAAAATATACACATAAATAGAACTAGTTTTTTTGGTTTTTTGTTGGGATGGAGTTACACCAAATATAAGAGAATCTTACATGAAAATATTTCTATATGGAATAAAGAGTATGAAAAATGGTAAGAAAAAATTGTGGTAATGGTGAGGCAATGTACAGAGCATAAATAACACACACCTAGGTAGAAATATTTAAATAAATACCAAAATAATTATGAAAAAATCTTTTATTTAGGCCCTATATACAAAGAAATATTTACATACGCATGGGCCATAATATACTTATATTTTTTATTTTTTTTATTTTTTTGGCTCAACTAGCCCAATGACTAGCTAATTGAGGGTTTTTTAAGAAGATATGGGAAAAGTCCCGTGACTCACGCACGCCTATGTACAGTGAAATGGTAGGGATAGCCATAGTGTTTGGGTGATTTTGGTAGGGTGAGATAACTCACTGTGGCAATTACAAAGAGCCGAAAAACGGCTATCATTAGCCCTCCCCCTGGATGATGGTATATTCATGTACCATCATAGAGCATCTTTTCCAAAGAGAGTGCTTCAGAGTCCTTGACGAGATCTTTATTGTTTGGCCCCTCAGAATTTTGGCTAGAGTTACACTCATGCCTCATGTAACAATACTTACATGAGACAGTGGCCTTTTGACAGATGTTTGGTAGATCCTTTGGTAGAAGGCGACTCAAATAGGGCTTCAAGCGATACCCGTTTACTTTCCTGGAGTGCTCTTTACCATTCAAGTCCATAAGCTGATAGTAGCTTGAATTGAAAGCCTAATTTACATTGTAGTTCATTCTGCCGGTGAGTATGTGTATATGTCAGGACAAGAAAGTCAGGGATGCTATTTTCAAACTTGGAGAGCTAGTAAGATACAGCACAAGACTCCAATCAACTACACTTTTTTATGTACACAATGATCTCAAATAGCACTTAGTGTATCCTTGTGTGTTTTCTTACATATTTGTAAGCTCCAAGGAAACCAAAATAGATGCTATCTCTAATGCTCAAACACTTGCAACAGAAATTGTGTGTGCCATTGAGGATGCATTTCCTCGATCGGTCCTTCTTAGTCAAATCCACCTCTTGGTTCACGTGGTGGAGGAGATTTCTATATGTAGAGTAGTGCAGGCACGATGGGTGTTCTTCTTAGAGAGGTTTTTAAAGGCTCTCAAAGATTTTGTGTGGCTATGGTCTCAACCAGAGGCATAAATGGCCGAAGTGAAACATTTAATGGCCAGGTAACTTGTGTGTAGCGGAAAATAGCATAGACATAGTGAGCATTTCATTAGAATAGATTCCTAATGATCATATCAAGAGTGCTTGGCCGATGGAGAGAGCAACAAAAAGCATAACACCTAGTTAGATAAGCATGAAAAATCCTTCAAAAGAGAGAGAAATTAAGCTATTGACAATAGTTGAGGACCGGATTTACATGGAGCCGGTCCCCCCTCCAAAAGGCTTTGTATTATAGGTTTCCCCAATCAAGGGAGACATTTTACAATACAATTCTTTGTGTTCTTTCAATAACTAGCTAGTGCAATGAAGATGGAAACTTCAAGCACTAAGAAAACACTTATAAAACACAACATCAATTCCCTCACATGGTATAAGACCCAAGATCTCACACACAATGGAAGATGGTGAGAGCTAGTGGGGTGTGAGAGTAGATTGAGAGGAAGAAGGAGTAGTCTTACGAGAAAAAAGTATATCTCCTCACCTAATCACTCATAATAGCTTAGTAGTTAGCATGGTAGAGGAGACGAACATGCATTGAAGCTTGGATCTTGGTTGGATTTGCATCACAAAGCCAACATACTACGCCATTTCTTCAATTGAGCCCGCACAAAATTATTGTTTTTGCTCTCCAAAATCCATTTCTTTGAAGACAGTGGCTTTGAGATGTAAGTCCCAAAACTTGTCTACATATTTATGAATGGATTTGTAGGGAGAGAGCTTCAAGATTCACCATTTGGTGAGTACTTTGTCTTTGGCATCGGTGGTCAAAAACTGCTTCACAATGGAAGCTCTCAAAGATTTCCATGTTTGTGGAGCTTCACTGTTTGCCTATAGGCTAGACCATCATTGCGTGGTGGAGTTTTGAAAGTGCATAGCTACATGGTGTAGCTTAGAGGAGTCCGTGAAGTACTCATCTCCAAACGCCGCATCGAATTGTTGATGAAAGCCAAGACATTGTCTGTAGCTCTAAAGGTACCATCGTAGGTAAGAAAAGAGATGCTCTTTCCTCCCTTTTTGAACTTCTTAAGATTGGACAATCTCTTCCACGCAGAATAGGATTTCCTATCACCTGTTTTTTTTTATGGTTTCAAAGTTGCACCATTGCTTTCTTCAGAAGGTGAATAATTTGAGTAAGATGGAGAAGAGGGTGACCTCTTTCTCACCTTTTTCTTGCCTTGGTCCTCCTTGTCTGCACCATCACTTTATTCATAAGAGGAAGAGGATGAAGAAGATGGAGAAGAGGGTGACCTCTTTCTCGCCTTTTTCTTCTCTTGTTTTCTGTCAACCCTCTTTGAATTATGGTTTGGAGAGGTGCGTGATGGTCTTCTTCGTTTAGGAGGTGATGGAGAGCGTTTTGCCTGCCGTCTTCGTGTAGCCATGTCCACCGAGGTGGCAGGAGACTCACTTCTTTATCGTTCCTTTGTTGGGGGCTCTCGAGTTCTCCTTTGGGAAGGAGATGCGTCATCAAGAAGAAGAGTTTTGAGCCCTTCGTATGGATCCTCTTCTTCTTCCCAAATCGGAGAGAGGCCTCTTTTGGAAGTCACACAAGGAGGCTTCCTAGGTAGTCTCTCGTCATGGTGGGGACCTTGGAGAATCCCATGAGCAGGAAGCTGCCGTTGCACTTCACTTTGGAGGGATGGATTGCCCATGGCTTGTTAAAGCCTAGAAACAAGGTATTTAACAAGCATAGGGGCATCATTAGTAGCCTTCTCATTAGCAAAATCAAATCTATCAAAATTAATTTCACTCTCTTTACTATTGTCTGCCATTCTATCAATTTTTAGGTGTACTTTGGCACTTCAAGCCCTAGTTGCTGCTCCTCTTTACCCCTTTAGAAAAGCACTCAAGCTACTGTACCCATGGCTCGAATATCATTAATTGCAAGGAGTAGAAGAGAGGGTCTTTCAACACCAAAACAACAACGGGTCCTATCAAGCTTCTAATAGCTCAATAGTGGTTAAGCCATAGGCAAGCCCCGTAGAACTCCACTATTAAGACCATAGCTCTCTACAGTGATGCCCCTTTATCTGCATGAAGGCAGACGCATTGAAAGGCTGTAAAATCCCTATTCTACTTACTCAATTGCAATTAATAACAACAACCATTTATAGCTAGCTTGAGGACCTCCCTTCTTGAGCAAGAAAAGAGAAACCTTGTGCTCTGATACCAATGTAGCATTTAATGGCCTAGTAACTTGTGTGTAGCGGAAAATAGCATAGACATAGTGAGCATTTCATTAGAATAGATTCCTAATGAGCATAACAAGAGTGCTTGGACGGAGAGAGCAACAAAAAGCATAACACCTAGTTAGATAGGCATGAACAATACTTCAAAAGAGAGATAAATCAAGCTATTGACAACAATTGAGGACCATATTTACATGGAGCCGGTCCCCCCTCCAAAAGGCTTTGTATTATAGGTTTCACTCATCAAGGTAGACATTTTACAATACAATTCTTTGTGTTCCTTCAATAACTATCTAGTGCAATGAAGATGGAAACTTCAAGCACTAAGCAAACACTTATAAAACACAACATCAATTCCCTCACAGTCTTAGACCCAAGACCTCACACACCTTCGAAGATGGTGAGAGCTAGCAGGGTATGAGAGTAGATTGAGAGGAAGAAGGAGTATTCTTACGAGAAAGAGTATATCTCCTCACCTAATCACTCATAATAGCTTAGCATAGCTTAGCAATTAGCATGGTAGAGGAGATTAGCATGCATGAAGCTTGGCTCTTGGTTGGATTTTCATCACAAAGTATGGTGTGATGGGAGTATATATCCAATTGGTCCTTGCTTATTCTCAACTCCTAGTTCTTGAAAATCCAACATCTCTTTTACAATTTGCTGGAGATGGAGCAAAAGGTCTTTATGGTTACTGTTGCCATTTGTCGGACGCATCAAAGCAGGTAATTGCTTTGAATCAAAAATTGATTGAAGAAAATGCTATTTTAATCCAAAATCATCACTTGAGCAATCGAAAATCCAATTCTCTCACCGAGACTATATCTGAGCTAGAAAGAGATTTGAAAAAATCTCATATAAAGAATGCTGCTTTGGGATTGAGACAAAGATGTCGAACAATTTCTAAAATTGAAACATTGAAAGTTGGAGGTGGTGGACTTAAGACAAGAAATAGGTCCATAAAGTAAGTAGTTTATTTTATTTTGTTTCTTTGCAAGCTTAACATAATGTTTAGTTTAATTTCCTTGTTTTTCTTACATATCATGCTTTGTGTGCATTGTTTGACTTTGTAGGGACATGATGCATCCTGAAAAAGAAAACATTGATCCAATCATGGCACAAAAATTTTATTCTTCTTGATCTCATCATCTATTTCTCGGGAGCTTATTGATTCTTCCAAATTCAAGAAGGTGAAACATAATATTATTATGAGTTAATTAATGAAGCAGAGGTGAGTACTTCAAACATACGAAAGGTCATTGATGACAGTGGTATAAGTAAGATGGGTTATTCACAAATCTTTAAAGCGGTGAAAAATAGATTGAAAGATAAGAAAATATCTTCATCTGTATTGCCTACTCCTGCTAGTATGAAAACATCTAGAAGAATGCTCAACTCAAAAGTTGCAGACTTTTTGGGTCCTCCTCTACACATCGAAGGAGACTTTTCTACAAACAAAAGAGTGGTGCACTTCAACAAGTTCAACAATATATTTTTTGATTTGGAGAATCTTCAACAACAAATGGTCCATTTTTATCGAATTACTCCTGAAGAAGTAAACAACAAAATTATTTTTGTGATCAAGCTCGATGAGTGTGAAATGGTCAAGCATAAAAAGATTGAACGTGTGACAATCACACTCATGAATCGAGCACTTACAAAACAATTTTTTGGTCATACAAATTGTAGCCCAGATGAAGACAAGGAGAGAGATTTTAGTGTACAATCCAAAAATCATATTTGGTGGCTTGGATTATTTGAGGTAAAATGCTAAGTGATATTTTTCTTATCAAAACATTGCAGATTATCACACTTTTAAAACCTTATGAGTGACTGTGATTGATGGTTATATAATGCAGGTTGATAAGGAAGATCATGATATTTTATACTGGGCTTTTCATCAAACCCAAGTACCAACAATCATTCAAAAACAAACAACAGGAAAACTTTTACAAGTGAAGGGTGTTGGCAGTTTTTCTATTGAGTGGCACATGGCAGGTGACCTCAAAACATTGAAATGCATGTATAACATCTCGAAGGGTGCTCTCTTAAAATCCCCTTGTTTATATTGCATGCAATCAGCAGATTATTTAAATCAGCGAAGCCAATTACAAAAACCTACAAGGGATCTTGAAGAATCAAACTTCAAACCTATTCTAAATATTCCACTATCACATGTACATGTTTGTACATTACATGCATTTTACAGAATTGTAGAGAAAATAATCTACTTGTATATGCAATTTGCGTGGAAGCTCAAACCTGAAAAAGGCATCAAAAGAGGGTATTCAAAAAATCGAAGAAGTCCTTTCTAGCATTGGACTTCATGGAGGTCATGTCAACGTCACAGAATGCTCTAAAAGGTCAACAACATCACATGAAGTTCCGAAAAAACCATCAATTGGTGGTTTTCTATCAAACCATGGAAAGGTCTCAAACTCAACGATTAGATTTAACTTGTGGAAGCTATTACATAATGCAGTAAAAGATCATGCTGACACGAATGAGGCCAGGAATTGTAAAGCAGAGGTACGGATATCTTTAGATGAAATTTTTTCTATATTTGGCAAAAAAACATGGACCCAAGAGGACAACATTAAGTTAAGACTTGCAAGAAGCTTGGTCATCTCAGAACTTAACACATTACATGGTATGTTTATTTTTCTCTTATACATGAATTGTTTTTTTATAGTTTTATTTAGAGAGAAATATACAAACCACATGCTATTATGTACACATTAATTTTATTCATGTGTATAAATTTAATGTACTACTCGTTTACATCATATTTTACACAACCATATTCCATGGTTAATAAAACATATGGATGTCCTTCAATATGGAGCACACAAGGAATGGAAAATTCACACTATCAAGCACGAGGAGCTTATTTTTTCCATACACAACATGGGGGTGGAGCTACTAGAGTCAACAGGTACAAAGAGGTTTTCTTTTGTTTTTTATAGCAGGATGATTCTCCATAAACAAAAAAACAAGCTCTCAAAAGAAAGATGACAAGCACAAGCAATCATAATATCGTAGCAAATTCAAAGACGACAATGCTAGAAGAATTGTACCACACAACAAAAGTTAGATTCCTAGAGACTCAATAGAACCAGAGATAATAGAGTTTGGGTTCTTAATAATCAAACAACAAAAAATGAAAGTGTAAGCAGGTACACGAGCTACACACTTCCACTTGATATTTTCTACATAAATTTCTCGAGTACTTTCATGTCTTCCTCTCGAGTACTTTCATGTCTTCCTCTTCTTCCAAAACTCTTTTTGATGTATTTTCTTGGCCTTGAACCTTTTCAAACTCACAGTGTCATAGCAAATGTCTCTTTCCACCAGGCGTCAGCCTATTTGGATCTTTTTCTCCAATGGAAAACGCATATCCTGTGTACCTTAGATAATGTCCAGCTAAAGATCCTTGGAGACCATGCACATAGCCAAAAATTTTGATTGTAGTATTTCTTTCAAGTAGAATGAATTTGTTGCTATTTGCAGGAACTTTATAGCCACCAAGATACCTTGACAATGTTTTCAAAGCAAAAATTGATATGTATGCATTAATGGAATACTTTGAATGGAATATGATAAGATGTGGATTCGCTATTTTTCCTATATAAAACTTAAAAGCAACATCTCTACTAAAGTCAGGTTCTCTTGATCCTCCTGGTCTGTTAAAAAAGTCATCCTTGTGTGCTTGTACCTTCAAACCAAAGAAAAATAGATTGATTCGTAATGACAAATAGCTTAAAGAGATATACAAAAATAAGTGAAGAAGACTTACGCTAATGTTTTCATCATAGACTAGTTGTTTTTCATTCCAAATGTTGAACGATCCCTCGATCTTCTCCTGGTTTTGTGGGTCTTCTACAATTGGAATGGTAACTTGAGATCCTCTTGACTTTGCATCATTGCCCTTTTCATTTGGAGAGCGGGGATCCTTAATAGTTTGTTGTGCCAAGAGATTCTAAGAGCTTTTGCTGAGTCAAAACATGTTTCAAGTGTTTGGAATGTAGATCCTTGATCCACAAAGTCTTTATATTTCATTGGCTCATCATCAGTACCCACATTGAAATTCCATCTTTGAGCAAGAATAGCAAGCATTTCATCTTCTCTCAGATTAAAAGATCTTTGAATATCGGTCAATAGAACATACTCACATTCATTGAGAGGGAAGGTCGGAAGAATAGGTACAGGTAAGTGTTCCACAAGCTTACTTAGGCTTTCAAAGATCTTGGTGTCTGATCTAATAATTGCAAGATTAAGCTTTTTAGATCGTGTTACTCTGATAACATGTTGAGCTCTTCTTCAAATTCAACATCCTCATTGACCTCTCCAATGATAGCACTATTAGTCTCTTCGTCCTCAAGTTCCCCTTCATCGTCTTGAATAAAAAACAAATACACTAAGAAACCCTCATTCCTCTTAAGGAGTCGACACTTATGCTTGCACTTTGGACAATGAAAGAGAATAAGTTTGCTATTCTTAGGAATTTCCGCATATTTTTTGTTTAGCCTTGAAGTTGCTGACGGGAAATCTTTTATAAGATTTGTTGCATGGACATAAACTTCTGTAAGGTAGGTTACTTCTCTTGCCCTCACCAGTCGCTCATAACCTAATGCTTGTTCCTCTAAGAAATATGAATGAAAGGATAATACTTTTGTGATGTCAAGAGGAGTATTAAACATTTTGTAGTAGAGATCATAATCTTCAAGGGCTTTGCTATCATAGATTAGCTCTATAAGAAAACTCTCTGGGTCCTCTATTTCTGTCACAAAAACCAGTACAAGATTCATATGCACATTTTTTTTTCTTTGCAAGCCATTTCAATAGCACAAAGTTACCATTTTTAGTTTTCTTTTTCTCAGACTCTTCCAGGTCATTGTATATACTTGAGGATCGACTTTGCTTTGGAAATATCGTCTTGGTTTTCTGGCATAGCCATGGTCTTCCACACAAAAAATAGAGATATTTATTCTTTTTTCTTAGCCAATATTACAGGCTTCAAACCATATATATATATATATATATATATATATATATATATATATATATATATATATATATATATATATATATATATATATATATATATATATATATACATATATACATATATACATATATATATATATACATATATATATATATACATATATACATATATACATATATATATATATACATATATATATATATACATATATATATATATATAATTTATTTATTCCTTGCTAGTTGTACCATACATCCTTTTTATATAAACAATTTGGTTCTCTCATTCAAATTAAAAAAATTTAAATAAAAGAAATTTCAAAGATAAGGACCCAAATTTACACATCCTATGGTAATTGCATGTAATATTCATGCTGAAATGTCCTCTCCTACTCTACTTTGCAACCAATAATATTGACTAAAACTAGATACTCAGAAACCCCCCGACCGACAGATACCACTACGTCACTTATACGTCATGATTTTATTCAACTAGATCTCCGCATTCATGGCTACTACATGATCCTAACAAATAAAACGTATGAGATATTCAAAAGATCCCCCTCCCCTTTTTGTCCAGTCTCCCTCGCCCTCTAAAACCTACACTCCAACTAGGTCTGCGCGCTACAACTTCCTTGTCGCCCTTATCTTCACGGCCCTTGCCATGGCAATCTCCCAATGGCTCCCACCCTACCATGGTCTTGTTTTTCCCTGCTCTCCTCACCCTCTTTTGCCTCCTTCACACCCTCTTCTCTCATAGTCGTATAACCCTGTATAAAGTTGAGTCGCTCTCTTTCCTCCTATGCAAGCAATACAAAGATTGACACTCTGTGTTTCCATCCGTAGACCATCATCTCTCTCTCTCTCTCTCTCTCTCTCTCTCTCACACACACACACACACACACACACACACACACACACACATTAGGAAATTTCGGAGGTCATTTGGAGGGCCATATGAAGAGAGAGAAAAATAGAGCGCGTCCAATGAGCACGAAGGCTACGTTACGTAGGAAAGTACGTGGAAAGACTCAAAAAATAGGAAAATAGCATAAACTTTCACGAATCTAGGATTGTGGCATCGTAATTTCTTTCCTTTTACCGAGTTGTTAGGTGCTTTTCAGTGGTCCCACTTCTGATATTCTCTTATGGTCATTAACGTACTGGAGGGTGACCATTAAGCCCGCACAAGATATTGGAATTCTAAAACACTTTCCCTCCTCCATTAGAATGCTTTCAAAGTGAATCTCCCTCCACTAAAGCTTTTCTCTGAGAGCTATGGCTTCCATGTCTTCTCACCCAAGAAGCTCCAGGTGTTTACTGTCTCTCACACCAACAACCAACAGCTGCACTTTGCCTAGAAGGCCAAGTAGTAGCATATCCTCAATTACAATATCAACTTCAATAAGTGCAGAGAACCAATGGGTTGGACAAAGGATAAACAAAGGTTCATGGGTCCTCATGCAACCAAGAAGACTCAAGAGGTCTAGTGGTATCAACGTTTACCGCTCAGCATGGAAGGCCAGAGTGTTGGATTTCAAAGTTGAAATCGGCAAAAGATCTGTAAAGGAAGTTCTTGTTCAGCATGTGTTTACCCATCCAGACGTGATAGCAAACGGTGGAAATGTATAAGATATACATCAACCACGTTGCAATTGTAAGTACTCTTGACATATGAACTTCATTTGATCTGTGAGTACTCTTGACATCTGAACTTACTGATACTCTTATTATAACTTTTCTTATATATTTTGCAATGTTTCTCCGTCTTCTTATGAGCAATGTCTCCATTCTTCACAGCTCAATTACATTAGATTTGTCATTTTTACTTATTGATACTCTTATTTTAACTCTTCTTATATATATTGCAGATGTTTATCCCTCTTCTTATGAGCAATGGGAGCCTGTGGAGTGCATAATAGGCCTCTTCCTTGTTGTTCATGCCCACATTGGTTCTCTACAGTATTCAGGGAGGAGCAGCAAAAGCCTGGCTGATGAAGGAATATTTTTTAATGACCACTTCTACCAACTTAGCTCAAGGAATAAGAATGGCATGTTGGTGAAAGTGCCTCTACCAACCGATTGGAACACTGTGGACTGGCCAGTTCCCGAGGAAACAATGGCGGAGGCAATGCGAAGTAAGCTCTACAAGGATATACAGAGGTCTCTACGTAGCTCTATTCCCACCAAACTGGTTAGAATTGCAAACTTTTGTCCTGCTGCACTCTTCATAGAGTTGTTTCATAGCTACAACATCCGTGTTACGAAAACTATGTTCATGTGCAAGTCCTTTCAGCAGTCATCCTGTGACAAACTTCTTGACAGAGGATGGTATGTAAAGGAAGAGATTGGCTTACGGTGCGAGGTCGCGCTTGATACTCTAGTTGTCAAGTAAATGATTGCAAGCCAATCACTGTTACTCTTGTTTTGGTATATGCGATCACAAATGCTCAATAGTAAGTACACTCCTATGGACCAGGTTTCTGCAGGTTTGGAAGATAATCTTGTTGCGGATGTGGAAGTGATTGATAAAGAGCATGGCCTACTGTTGGTGGTTACAATAAGGGAGCTATGCAGTCTTCAGCAGTTGCGGCATGACATAATTGAAGAGTCAATGGACAGGGACCTATCAGATTTTTCCTTTTTCCTAGCTGGCCGTAAGGTGATGCGGCGAAGGGAAAAAGATATTTTGTGCAAAGAGTTGGATGGTCGGGTTGAAGTAGTGTCAATGTAATAGATATTCTTGCGAACCCAAGTGTATACAAATGACTTTCAATACAAGAAGTTTTTTGAGCTCATTTGTCAATTGTGCCCTGTGAATAAGTGTGCTTGAAATACATTTCTTTACCATGTCAAATCTCTCTCTCTCTCTCTGAATGTTAGACAAGACAAAGACATGATAGAAGAGTCATCTTAATTCATTAGAAAGTACAAACTCATCCATGAACAATGGACTGAGATACAATTTCTGTAAGTATGGAATCTGAATGTCTTCAAGGTAAAAATCGAAGGAATGCCCCTCGAAAGAAGGTGGTGAGATAGTTGTTCCGGGCGGATTTAGTTCTCCCTTTTCAGGAGTATCATCAATCAGTAGTGTATTAGTTGCATCAAAGGGTACACCGATTTGGCTAAACGGTTGGTACAAAAGAGGTAAGTGTGGTTTTTTAGGGTGGTAGTGGCCCTCGACGATAACGCATTTTATTTGATCATACAAAAAGGCAAAATCTGACGTGTGAGTGCCGCATACACTGCAAACTATTGTAACTAGTGACGACAAGTTTTGCCTTTGCATTGAAGACCATATGGCAACTCTGAAGCGCGGAAGAAGAAACTGAATAAATTCCTTGGTTCTTGGATGAAGCACGACTCGACAAGTTCCCATCCGAAACGTTTGCAAATCCTGAAATGGTTTTGTGTCACCAAGAGGCACGCGCATCAGCAGCAATCCATTGAGGTCCAAGATAATCAACCTCTGTAAAAGTTGACAAGTACATATAAGTAGTTAGAAGCTAAACATATTTTTCCATACTTGAATAGACATTACCGGAACAACCGTATCTACAGGTAGCTGCCTCGGTTGACCGGATTGCATCATCTATCCTTGCCTCATCCATCCTTGCCTGATCCATATCAGTTTGCTCATCCCTAGGCCTGCTTTCCTCATCCATATCCTTTTGCTCATCCATAGGCCTGCTTTCCTCATCCATATCCTTTTGCTCATCCATAGGCCTGCTTTCCTCATCTTGGATTTCATCCATATGCTCTTTTGGCTCCTCCACTGGCTGACTTGGCTCTTTCATTGTCTCCTCTCGTTGTACACTAGCACCTTCCATATGCTGATTTGACCTTTCCTCATCCTCGGCTCTTTCATCTTCTGATGATATGAACCCCTCGGCCCGTTGTGATTCCACTGTATCGGATGCAGGGGTTTGTCGTGGTGGCACGTCATGTATTGTCATATCTATAGTGCGGTCATCCAAGCCGCTATCTTCAGACTCTATGGGGCTAGACATAGTAAGCAGGTGTTGTATTAAACTTACCCGGTATCTTTGCAAATAATCATGTGTAGTCTTTTAAAGCACTCTGAAAAATTGAAAGACCACATGGTGAGAATTCTTCTATAAACTAAACCAAAACTGACTAAATGCATTGCCAAATGGTTACCTTAGTCATGAAAGGTTTTAATGCAAAGTATCTTTGCAGGAAATATTCTGCATGGAGAAGACATCTCCAGCCGCAAGAATTTACATCGGTTTGATTTGGGACAGGTACATCTTTGATTGGGGCCTTGTATAGTTCATACCTTCCACATAGCTTGCCATAGGCAAGCAACAACCTCTTTATACAACTGCACAAAGCAGTATCAAGATGTTAGCTTGAGGCTTCAAATTTACATGGATATCTATAAGAAACACTTTCTGATACATAACACTTACAGCCTAAGTTCAGGATGGGTTCCTTTTATTGAATTGAACACCCACACTGTTGGTTGGTCAACATCAAGGCATATGAGACTCCAGTGATGGTTGTTCTCATATGGAAAGATGATGACAGTAACTTCCAGCATAGCACAGTGGAGAAACCAACTCTCAAAGGTCCCAGATGGATTGTTCTTATGTCTAATAATCACTGACATTTGTGGATCAAGAAGAAACACCTCCGTGTGGGTGTGCAATGGGAGTTGACTTTTGATCAAGCTGCAGAGAGTATACCTGAGTTAGCAAACCTATTATCTGAGTTTTCAAAGCTAGCAAGATATTAACACTTACTTAAGACAAGCATAGATAATTGTGTCTGAAATCTGAGCATCTGGATTCTGCAATAAATTAATGTCCACTTTTTCCAGAGCTAGCTTTCTGGCTCCATCTACAAATGGTATCTCTGCAAGCAAACCATCCTTCATTGAAAGTAGAGTTTCTTGATTGCTTGCCTCTATGGACAGGGTCACATTGCATTCTGTTTGCCTCTGGGACTCCACTGCTACTTTTGCTTTCTCCTTAAGCTGTGCTTCCCTCATGTCCTTTGTTTGGCGAGCAGCAGTCTCTGCCCTTGCCCTTGTATTCACATTATGTGTGACATCTACAACTGTGAGTTGTGGCACTAGCTCAGGGGGGTATAACAAAATTTCCCTCATTTTCTTATCCCTGCAGACATTGGGGACCAGTAGTTTGTCATACCTCCACCTTATTCTTTTCAGTGTCTCACTATCTTTGTCCATTATAGTAACCCTATGGGCATGGGCTGCAACAATGGTGATGTCACTGAAGTACTCCAGTAGGAAGTCCTTTGCTGCTTCTTGTAGAGCCATCAATGCCACCACCTTCCACCTTTTGGTGCCCCAGGTACCTTCTTCACATATGGACCTCACCATCCTCTGAAAGGGCAGCTTTGGTATGCATAAATCTACACATTTCTGTGCCTTTCTGATTTCTCTGAAAAGTCCCATGCAGGTTTGTAACTTCTTCACCCTTGGACCTTTCAGAAATTTATTGGGTTTTCCAGGTCTTTTCTTTGGGGTTACAGATCTGCTACTTGCCTTAGTTGCTAATCCTGGTCCCTTTCTTGCCTTCCTTGCAGTGGCTTTTGTTCTAGCCATTTCACTCTATACAAATAGAGGAGTCTCTCTCTCTCTCTCTCTCTCTCTCTCTCTCTCTCTCTCTTTCTCCCTCTCCCTCTCCCTCTCCTTTCTATAGCTTAGCATATTTAGAGAGAGAGAGAGAGAGAGAGAGAGAGAGAGAGAGAGTGAGTGAGACTCCCATTACTAACGGCGCGCGTGGAGCATGTTTTGAGCTCAAAAAACACCTCCGCGCGCTGTTAGTATAAGGTAACAGAAAGACTCTCTCTCTCTCTCTCTCTTTCCCCGGCTTACTTCCTCTCTCTATAACACTCACACATACACACATAAACACATACACTGGTGGATGCACAGTACTAAAGGCGCGCATAGAGACATGCACACCGGTTGTGCCTCTCTACGCGCGCCTTTAGTATAGAGAGAGAGAGAGAGAGAGAGAGAGAGAGAGAGAGAGAGAGAGAGAGAGAGAGAGAGAGAGAGAGAGAGCTGTGTGTGTGTGTGTGTATGTTATATTTGTGTGTCTGTGTGTTTGTCAGTGTGTGTCTCTGTGTGTGTGTGTATGTTATATTTGTGTCTCTGTGTGTATGTTATATTTGTCTGTGTGTGTGTGTGTGTGCACGCACGCGTGTGTCTGTATGTGTGTGTGTGTGTGTATGTTATATTTGTGTGTCTGTGTGTTTGTGAGTGTGTGTGTGTGTGTGTGTGTGTGTGTGTGTGTGTGTGTATGTTATATTTGTGTCTGTGTGTTTGTGTGTATGTTATATTTGTCTGTGTGTGTGCGTGTGTCTGTATGTGTGTGTATGTTATATTTGTGTGTCTGTGTGTTTGTGAGTGTGTGTGTCTGTGTGTGTATGTTATATTTGTGTCTCTCTGTGTGTGTGTATGTTATTTTTGTATGTGTGTGTGTGTGTGTATGTTATATTTGTGTGTCTGTGTGTATGTGTGTGTGTGTGTGTGTGTGTGTGTGTGTGTGTGTGTTGT
>NC_140939.1:105818698-105826198 GCF_014529385.1 Adiantum capillus-veneris
CAAACTTCCTTTGGATGTCAATAACTTCACTGAGAAGCATCCTCAGATGATGATGCCTGTTGTGCCTGGCTTTAGAATTGGAAACAGGACCTATATCTTTTTACATGATGTGCAAAGCATCTTTTATTTAAGGGAGGATTTCTCCTGGCTATTATTTCCAGAGTCCAAGAGGAGAGGAGTGGATTTGTTTCAGAGGATAGTAGTGATGATGAGGCAATGGAAACATCCAGCAATCCAATGGAATGCCTCCGAAGATGCTTTGAGAAATCTGAAAAATACAAGGAGACACTACCTGATGAAGACACCTTCCAAGCAATAAGACAAATCCTAGGACCATCAACAAGTAACAAAGAAGTGGAGGATTGGTTTAACCATTCAGGTCAGGGGTCAACTACATTTGTAGACCTGTGGCAGGAAAACCTCTTTCTGCAGGATGAGAGCTTCATGGTAACTCTCTCTCTCTCTCTCTCTCTCTCTCTCTCTCTCTCTCTCTCTCTCTGTCACTTACTCTGACATGATATGTGCAGTCTTAGATTGCTGACAAAGATGACTTCCTTCGACGGCGGACTCGAGAGTATCGTGGAAGGGATGCGGCCCTAGCGCAGTACCTTTCAAAGCTTTGCAAGTCGCCGATAGTAGTTTTTCACAATTCCATGTCACAAGACGGTTCAATAGCAACTTACACATTCAAGACACTATCACGCTTCTTGGGTGGACCCGTGCTGCCTAAAAGTGTAGATAAAGTCATTCTTATGGACAAAGTGTTTGCTAGACATTGTTTTGGTTACTGCCCGGGCTATACAGGTGGTCGGGCAGCGTATTACTACACCTACACAGCAATGGCACTAGCTCTTGGTAGACAAAACCCAGATGAACTTTTAGAGTATGGCAAAAATCTCATGATTCGTTACAAGGGTGACATGCCAAAAAACAAAATTGAACCTTCAAAATCTTGATACACTTCAAGTAGCAATTGTATAAGATCATGTATTACATAAATTTTGTACAATGTCATCCACTCAGAGTATCTTTCTCCACTTTTGGTTCACATATACCATTGTCTCTCTCCACCTTCGTTGACTTTCACGAGCTCCAGAGTTGTTGTATGCCATTGATCTTTTAACTTTTTGTTGTTGTAAATGTCTGATGGCTTGTTCTGTTGCTGAAGAGGCCAAGACTTCTTTTGCCTGCATTCGATGAATGATTCTACGATAGAACCATTCAAATATTTCTCTCAAACTATTAGCCTTGATTCGAGAGCCACCATGTCGTGTGTGCCTGAAATAAGCATTTATCTCCATGTAATGAGACTTTTCCATCCTTGGGTATTCCATATTGCCGGGTTCCCATACTTTTGTATAAAATATGGTAAATGATTGAAGATGATGT
Organism: Adiantum capillus-veneris; assembly: GCF_014529385.1. NCBI lineage: Eukaryota > Viridiplantae > Streptophyta > Polypodiopsida > Polypodiales > Pteridaceae > Adiantum > Adiantum capillus-veneris. The sequence continues at coordinate 105,820,088 of NC_140939.1, forward strand.
GCTGGATATGAAAACAGATTAGTTAGAATGTTTTACACTTACATAGTTGCACATAAAAGAGAATCAAATACATGATAATACCATGTAGTGAGTAATCTGGGTGTCTGTCCATGCTGTCTTGAATGATTTTTTGAGAAGGTTGAGATTATCCTTGAACTTGTTCATATCACCTTGTGACCAGTCATCTTTGTCGCACATCAAAAATAGGATGTCTATTGATCGCCAAACCTTAGCTTTCGCGTTACGAGTAGTTGGTTCTTGGTCTTTGACTGCAATATGTAGCTTTTTCCAGCTCTGATACTCTACCTTGCTAACATAAGATGTGTTATATATTTTTCCATGTTTTGTTAGCTTCGGATCTCTTGTACCTTGGGGTTTAGATAAAAACCTCCGTGCCTTCACCCCACCGATCGATGGTTTGCATGGGACATCCTTCTCAGCAATTGATCTCTTTTCATCCCGCTGGATTTTCACATTGCCACCATGAAGCCCCATATCCGACAGTACCAATTCTAAGCACTGCAGGGCTACTTGTCGCTCTGCTGAGTTCTTAATCTTCCAAGAAAACCCGATATATAAGTAGACTAATTTCTCCACAATTCTACAAAGGGCATGCATTGTACAGATGTGGACATTCACAAGTGGTATTTTCAAAACCGGTCGAAAAGCAGCATCCTCAATGTGACGTGTTGGAGCTTTTCTCCACCACTTTGGGTCCATGACCTTTGCAGGCTCCATGCAGAACAAACACGGCGACTTTGCCATTGCACCCATTCCACAATTATACATGCACTTTAATGTTTTAAGGTCACCTGCAAGATGCCACTGAACTTGAAAGTCTCCCCTTCCATCTAGACGTAGTACCTCTCCCTGGTTAGTCTGTCGATCAATCACCTCCGGAATATTAGTTCGATGGAACACCCAATATAGAATCTCATGATCTTCTTTCTTTACCTGCAACACAAAATAAATGAGACTTAAGTAGATGTGAACATTTGAGCTTACCTGAGAATCTCGCTTACCTCAAACGCACCAAGCCACCATATGTTAGATTCTGATTGAACACTAAAATACAAAGGATCATCACTGGGACACTTTGAGAGGGCTCTATTCATTAAAGTAATAGTAACACGCTCTAGCTTTTTCTCTTTAACAAGCTCGCACTCATCCAGTTTGAACACAAAATGTAATACCCCTCGTGACTCTTCAAATGTGATGTTGTAAAACTCCACCATTCTCTTCTGTAACATCTGCAGGTCCATAAAAATATTATTGAACTCATCATATGCCATGTTTGCTCCATGGCCACTGTAAGTTGCTTTAATATGAAAGGGCTGTCCAAGATGTTGGGGTATAGGCGTCTGGGCTTTGCCGCCTGCCTAAAGTTTAGGCACCCACTGACTTGTATACCTTATACATAGCATAAGTGTATAGAGGGCTGTTCACTCTTGGATTCTCCCCACCCACATCGTGTGTGTCTCCTTCTCTCTCTCTCACTCTCTGTCTGTGGTGCTCCCCGATCCCGTTCAATTGGTATCAGAGCTATGGTGACCGAGGAGAGCACGACGGCTTTGAGAGCTTCGAGGCGATAGCTCGCTCGCTCTCGACGGTGGAGTTTGATCGTGGAGTTTCACGGAGAGCGATTTTAGCTTGAGGAGCATTGTCTTTGGAGCTTAGGAGCTTGGTGTGGTCAAGCTTGGTCGAGGAGGCGGTTGCGGCTTCCTTGGTGAGAGGAGCTTTTGAGCTCAGTGGAGCTTGTTAGAGAAGTGCTCGGCGGAGGAGAGCTTGACATTCGAGTGCTTGGATGCTGTTGTGGCAGAGCTCTTGTGTTGGAGCTTGCATTGAGAGGACATTGCATCACGCAGAGTGGAGCAGGAGCAGGTTCAAGACAGTGTGCAACTCGTTTTTACCATTTTCGGGCTCTAAAACGCAGTTTTTTGCGTAGCTCCGTCATACAGAGTCAGATCTACATGATCTAGGAGTTTAGGTCAGGGTTTTGGCACGCTCCGGACGCGATGGTGATGTCTATTTTCTGAAATTATGCTTTGAATTACAGCAGGTTTATTTGTGCACTTTCGGGTCCCAAAAACACTGTTTTTGGTATATCTCACACACACGGAGTATTTTCTTCAGCAACCAGCAAATTCATAGGTGTACACAGGTTTTTTGGATATGCATTTGTCCAGAGAGCCACTCATGCGAGAGTGAGCTATGTTGCCATGGTCTTGGCGGTTTATGTATGCCATATATGGATTTGTGTATTTGTTTGTGGCTGAGATTATTTGAGATTTGGCTCAATTTATAGAAGAAATCTGTTGGATTTTATCCAGGTTCTCGCCATAGCTTCTACGTATCCGTAGGTTGCTCTTTGAAATTTTAGTGGCTGAGTTTACTCCCACTTTGACAGGTGATTTTCAGTCATCATTTGGTTGGAGTTTGGAGTCACTTGTGTATGCCCTTGTGTGTCGTATTTTGTATTGCGCATAGTGACAAATCTTGCAAGGTTTTGCGAAATGTTGCTATAGTTATCTGGCAGACATTTGCTCATCGATTGAAAGGTATTTTGGCAGCAATCATCACTCACATGTATGTCATTTGAGGTGCCATTGAGTGGTACTCCGGCAAGAGCGGGTATGCTCATATGTATGACTTTGTGAGGTGATTCCGGTCTAGTTTATTCCCGGATTGGCCATTGTGGCATATATTATTGTCTCTTTGAGGTTTACTGTTGAGATTTTGCTCCAATTACAAAGGAGACTCTGCCAAAATTTTGTCAGATATTTATGCGCGATTGAGTCATATTGACTTGTGATTTTGTGCAAGGTTTTGCACGGTTATTGGTGCAACTTTGCATCAGGTTTTGAGCCATATTTGTAGATTTTTGTTGATGCAATTCGAGCCAGTTTAGGGCTGACTTGTATTGACCTTGCGGGAGCTCTATTTTGGAGTGTGTCTCACAGGTTTTACATTGTGTTTCTGGCCATATTTGTAGACAGTTTCCAGGTGTTGTTGGTGAGGTGGTTTTGCTTTCTAGTTTGCTACATTGTGCTCATGGCAGAGACAGGTGATCGATCAGATTGTGACCTCTCACAGATGCGCGTGTTTGATGGGTCAGACTTTGCGTCATGGAGAGAGTGTATGCTTGATGCATTGACACAGCGAGGGTTGCATCGACCATTGAGTGGTGATGCAGGTAGACCTTCAAACATGTCTGATGATCAATGGCAGGAGGTAGAGGAGATGGCACTATCTACGCTCTCTTTGCACCTTGCGGAATCTGTATATGCTCTTGTTATGTATGAGACTACTTCGAGAGCACTTTGGCGCAGATTACATGATATGTATGATAGATCTGAGTCATCACGGACTCGTGTGAGACATGTACATTCACGAGCACGCCGACATGTGACATGTTGGTATTGTGGTCATTCTGGACACGTTAGACGGCGTTGTTTTCGTCGTATGCGACATCGTAGGAGACATGGCAGTCTCAGAGATGTATGTAGTGATGCCATGGACTCAGTTGCTTTGACAGTCGAGGCACATGTAGTGTCGGAGTATACTAGTGACGGGGATGTCACTTTTACCTCGAGCTATGCACGAGATGCTATACATGTGGATAGTGCACTCCCTTCGCAGTGGTTGCTAGACGCAGATGCTATGTTTCATGTCACGCCGCATCATGCATGGTTTTGTAGCTATTCTAGCGGGATGCTTGGCAGTGTACATTTAACCGATGGATCGGTGCATGCGATAGCAGGTGCAGGAGATGTGAGACTGTCATTACCGAGTGGTGCATCTTACTTGTTACGACATGTGCGCTATGTACCAGATTTGACAGTGAGTTTGATCTCGATTGGTCAGCTTAGAGATTGTGGATGTCAGATTTTGCTACGAGAGCGAGATTTTGTGATGCATTTGGGTTCGCTAGTGATTGCGAGAGGTGCCAGGAGTGGTACAGGTTACCCATTGCATGTGGATCATGGGAGAGACGGTGTTGTCTCTGTGATCATGCAGCCAGGTAGACAACGAGAGAGCAGACGAGTCTCTTTTGCTTGTGGGTTGCAAGATGCTTAGCATGGAGTGCAGAGTAGTGAGCTTGTTGTGCACACAGTTGGGGCACGACTTGAGCAGGCACACAGAGAGGTGACAGAGTCAGACATGCATGCTTTGCTAGTGACTGAGCAAAGCAGAGAGTCAGTTGTGCGAGATACTTCTATGCAGGATAGACAGGTAGAGCGGTCTTGCTCTAGTGAGTCACGACAGGAGGACGTTGTCCAAGAGTCTATGCATACGGAGTTAGAGCATGAGAGCTCTAGTGAGTCACAATAGATTGAGTGGTCATGTTTGCAGTGGATGATTGCAGAGGAGACTGAGATGTCAGTGATTATGCAATAATTCCTTTCTATGCTCGACAGTGAGCATGGGGATATAGTTGTGCAGGATATGTCTTCCAGCAGACACCTAGAGCAGCTGGTTTGCTCTGAGGCTGCACGACAGGTTGATGCGTCTTTTACGGACAGTCAGGAGATGCATGTGGCTGACATGCCTTGTCAGTCAGAGATGCCTATTGCCAGGGATATATATGTTGATGCATGCTCCGTAGAGCTAGCAGGGCCCGCTAGCATTGCATCGGCATTCGGTGGTCTCATGTATGAGATGTTGATCTTGAGACCGGATATTGCAGCTGTAGTGGGAGCAGGTATTGCATACATACTTGCAGTACATGTGCGGTACGTCTGGTGGTGTATGGACTTACACGGGAGCAGGATAGCCGGATGCACACGATCACAGCCAGCCAGTGGGCATCGATTGAGAGCGGTTTTCTCTCACCTTTTGTAGTCTTTAGACTAGGTTCTCTTGCTTAAAGGCATAGTCACCTTTAAGTGGGAGGTTGTTGGGGTATAGGCGTCTGTGCCTTGCCCGGACGCCCAGAGTCTAGGTACCCACTGACTTGTATACCTTATACATAGCATAAGTGTATAGGGGGCTGCTCACTCTTGGAGTCTCCCCACCCACATCGTGTGTGTCTCCTTCTCTCTCTCTCACTCTTTGTCTGTGGTGCTCCCCGATCCCCTTCACAAGCTAGTCTCCCTGTGCCTCATTAAGCTGAAGCCTCTCTTTCCAAACACTTGAGGCTGATGGTAGAAGTTTGGATTTTATACCCTTCTTAACAAAGATGGATGAGACAGACTTTTGGATAGCTCAATATCCTCTTTTGCTTACACCAAGTGAATCAAGTGTGCGTTGTATCTCTTTTGTAGGCACTGAGTTCTCTGAAATAAAGCGGTCCACTACATTTCGTTGTAGGACCTTAAACTTCTTGTCATGTACTATATCTGCTGCCAGGCTTCTACTTATAAGTGGCTTCAATCTCTTTCCTATATTGGCTTTGGGGTCAATGTTTTCCTTGTCAGGATAGATTGAATCTCTACATGAAGGCAATGCATAAGTAAATAACAGAAAATTTGCTTCACTAACACTATTTAGGCACATGAAAACAATGCATAACAAGAAAAAACAAAAAGACTACTTAACTAAGACAATGTAGCCAATCAAGAAGCATCACCTTAATGCTCGGATTCTTTTCTTGAGACCTCTGGATTCAACCTGCAATGTTTCAAGATTGTGCAATTTCTTCTTTCGGATACAACCACCCGAGATCGTATCCTTCATTTGACAACTTCGCACCTTTCCTTTCAGTTCTTGTACCTCTGTTTTGTGTTGCAAAATGGTAACCTGATCTGTAGAATGTAAATGTGAAAGGCGAACAATCTCACATTGTTGAGCTTGGAGAATGCCCTTGTAAGTTTCAGCTTCTCTTGTAAGAGATTTACAATAACCCAGAAGGCCCTTTTCTCCATCACCAGCAAAGGTCAATAAGCTTGTAGGATTGACAAACAGTGGAGATGCATTAGTCATTGGATTCTTAGGGTAGAGAGAGCCTCTCGTCCAGATATCTATGTGTTTAGCTCCTTGAGCTCTGAGCGTATCTATGGAAGCGGGAGGTATATGTGTGTTTGTTTTACTACGCGTAATCAATGGTTGGTACTTATTGTCCAAATCAATGTGAAGGTGATATTTGGCTCGTTTCTGGGTAACATTTGTGCC